>NC_041390.1:379806922-379981269 GCF_002162155.2 Triticum dicoccoides | reverse complement strand
GGTGGTCGCCGGCGGTGGCGGGGCATTGGCGGGGCGGTGGCGTGGGGATCGTCGGAGAAAAAGCTCGGCACGGGGGGGCTAGAGGGATGGCCGGGGCGCGGCGGACCGGCGGTGGGGAGTGTTTTCGGGGCGGGTGGGGCGGTGCACCACCGGCCGCGGGCAGCGGGGGCTGCTGTTTCGCCGGTGGTGGCTGGCGGCTCAGGGGGTGGAGGTTGAAGATGAACCGCGGGCCCTTGATTTCGTATCCAACGGCTGCAAAATCGACTGACCAAAGATGAAAAAGTCAGTCGACCGACGTGTAGCCTCACCTTGCTAGTGCTTTCAGTTTCGACAGCAAAATTCAGTTTCGACAGCAAAATTCAGTTTCGACAGTTAAGTTCAGTTTCGATAGTTAAGTTCAGTTTCGACACTTAAGTTCAGAGATGAGCGGCTGATGTATTTTACATCTATCACTTTGTGGTTATGTATTTTACGTCATGTATTGGAGATGCTATTAGAATTCCACTCAGGTTAACGTTGTTCGTTGTCTCTCTTGTCCTGCTTTAGCCTTGGCATCGTACAACTCACCGGAGCTGCTCTAACGACGAAACCCTCCATCACAGCGGAGCAGTACCACGGGCTCCATCTCCAGACGCCTAAGATCTTCTTCCCCTCCTCCGACAGCAAAGTCAGCCGGAGCATCCTCACCGGCCAACCCAATCATGCTGAGATCGACATGGCTTCACCAAAGAGGTTGTACACTTGTTGCATCTCATTTTTACTCTACATGTTATATATATTGTCCACTGAGCACACGGATTTGTTACTTTAGTGTCTCCTTGAAAGAAAAAACGTAGGAATTTTAATTTTCACTTGTCCTCCTTTTCAAATTCCTATTCATGAAGCACAAGACTAAGATATAGTAGCATAATAGCATTATAACCGTACATTTTCTTGTGGTTTGACTTAATCTCACCATGCTTCTTTGCATCCTGTGATCTTCCAATTGTTGTGAATCAAACACCCAGATTGGCAGAAATCTTGTTTTTTTTAATTCTGTGTTTTGCAGGTGCATTACTATCCTATTCTTGTCTATTTACTATCCCTGCATTGTTGGAATCCTCCAATTCAAACGAGCCCTTACAGAATTACTTATCTTACAAATAGTTGTCAAAGAAAACCTTGCGTGGTTTGTCCCGCTCCTGCTGCGCCGTCGTCCACCCCAGCTCAGTTGCTCCAACGACAGAAGGGTCCAGCACAGCAGGGATCCGGCCTCCAGACTGTCTTTCGCCGCCTCAGATCTTCTTCCCCGCCGCTGGCAGCCATGAAAACTGCATTAGCATCATCAACCGAGCAGATGACCTCGAGGACTACACGGGTCCGCAAGAGAGGTTGCACTCTTTCGTGTCTGCTTACGTTACGCATCATTTAATATTACATGCTACTTTATCGTCATGTTCACCGATTAGACTCTGAGTCAGCTCCAAACTAATGGTCAAACTTGAGTTTTTAAATGGTTGTGGGGTACATATCAGGGCCGCTATCAATAGTATCTATCTACTATCTTGTTAATCTCCGGTGTCTACTATGAGTTTCATGTTGGGTGGGAAACAAATAGTAAAGAAGCCATTATCTGTAGTTTTTAACTAAAGCCATTATCTGCCTACTATTATTGGTTTTGGGTCTATCCACAGGTTGCTACCATCACTCTGGATTTCTGCATGCACTACTTACATAATCTCACTATGTTTTATTCCTATGGATGACAGTTATTGTAAACAATGGAACTGAACATGTAGAGCAAAAGAGACAAGCCTTGCGTGGCAATAAAATTTCATGTAGACGTCGTTCCACGCAAAGGCAGCCCCCCTCCACGCATTTCAGATTGTTATCGAGAGGAAGATATCTGTTCTGAGGGGCATTCAGAAGGACAAGACCACTCCTATTTACCCCCTGAGGTGTTCGCTCTAACTTGGCATGCTGATGTTGGTTATATCATGCATATGGTGTCTTGCATTGCTTACTTTATACATCAAATATGTCATCTGCTTAGTTTAGACATCCTTTGTGTGAATGCCATCTGTTTAGTTCATTCATCGTTTGTGTGAATTATGCAACGCCATCTTGTTTAGCCAGGCATCATATATGTGAATTTTGCAATGCCATCCTGCTTAGCCAGTCATCTTATATGTAAATTATATCAGGCCATCCGTTTTTCCGTTACATATTACATTTGTCAACAATGTTAGTACATTCAACTGCTCTTCGTGTGCATCAGCAATTTGACACGGTGATGGCAAATTCTGGAGTGAAAACAAGGTCTTCAGAGCAGACTATGCTATCTGACGAAGCGCATATCTCACTGGTTACGGATAGCTCCTCAGAGGAGGATTCAGAGACAGATGACCAGTCCTATCCCCCCCCCCCCCGAGGTGTATTCTCTAACTTGGCAGGGTTATGTTGCTCATATCGTGCATATGGTGTCTCACATTGCTATGTCATTTGATTAGTTTAGACATGCTTTGTGTGAATGCCACCTGTTCAGTGTCTAATTAGCATATATGTGAATTATGCATTGCCTTCTTGTTGCAAGACATGATATATGTTAATTATGCAATGCTATCTTATTGCAAAGGCATTATATATGTGAATTATGCAATGCCATGCCGTTTAGCCAATCATCATGTATGTGAATTATATCATGCTATCATTTTTTTGTATTATGTGTTCCATTTGTCGACAACGTTTGTATATTCAACTACTCTTCCTGTGCATCGGCCATTTGAAGCGGTGATGGAAGTATCTGGAGTGAAAACAAGGTATTCAGAGAAGATAATGCTACCTGCTAAAGCTGACATCTTGCTGGTTACAGAGAGCTCCTCAGAGGAGGATTCAGAGACTGATGACTAGTCCTATTTCCCCCTGAGGTCTATGCTCAAACTTGGCAGGATTATATTACCCATGTCATGCATGTTGTCTTGCATTGCTTAGTTTTTACATCATATATGGATTGCCGTCTGCTTACTTGCTTACTATATAAATCATATATTTGAATTATATCATGCCATCATGTTTACATAGTACATACACATCATCTATCTGAATTATGGCATGGCAACCCATTTAATAAAGACATCATATAGTTATATCATCTCATCCTGTTTAGTGTTTACAGTCATCATATTTTGAATTGTGGCATTCTATCCGTGAATGTGTGTGAATTATGGCATGCCAACATATTTAATAAACACATTATATAGTTATGTCATGTCATCCTGTTTACATAGTCTCATATTTTGAACTATGTCTTTCCATCTTTTTTAGTTAGCCATCATAATGTGAAATTGTGTCATGCTATCCTGTTTAGTTAGCCATCATATATGAGAAATTGTGTCATGCTATCCTGTTTGGTTAGACAACATAAATATGAATTATTTCATGCCCTCTTTTATTCCCCGCTATCCATTGCACCTGTCTATCATACAATGTCTATACTTTCAATTACTTTTCTTGTTTATCAGCCATTTGAATTGGAGAGCGTGATGGCAGTATCTAAGGGAGTAACAACATGGTCTTCAGAAAAGATAGTGCTACCAGTTGATGCAGATAGAACCACGGTTGTACTTGCCCAAGGACCAGATCCACCACACATAACCCAGACTCTCGCAGATTGTACCCCTACCCAGTTGGATAGAGAACCAGCTACACCCCTTCTAACCCCAACCCCGGCAGATAGTAACCCAGTTCCAGTTGACACAACTCCGTCTCCACCACAGATCACCCAAACACGAGCAGTTAGTAAGGGAACTGCAGTGCCAAAAGCACGAGGACCACCACTCCGAATCCCAACTCAACGCTTAAAGGAGAAGAAGATTTGTTCTCAGGTCAGGTTCTGTAGCTATGGTTCATACTCCTTTGCTCTTGCATTACTGTATTTACTCATACCAACTATTTTCAATTTTGAAGGATGGAATTGAAACTCCAATGGCGCAATAGGTATGTTTTAAACCCGTTTCTTTAACTGGTTTGCTGTTGTAACCTGCTCTATGTTGATTTCAGTTTCAGTTGAATAAACAGTTATGTTCTCATGTCATGCACATTACAAGTGTTGTTATTGCTCTATAGTTACCCACACTAATATTCTATCTATTTTGCTTTGTCTTGAACAAATATTATTTGAACTGTGTCTCTATCTTGATTTGGAAACAAAAACTAGAATGATATAGACCATAAAGTGACCATGGTACATAGATATATGTTTGTTTCATGCTGTTATCCTGTCCACTTTACTACTAAACTCATTTACCAAAATGAGTTTCATATACAACATGGTAAACATGTGATCTGTCTACTTGTTTCTCTTTTAGAATGCGGAGAAAATATTGGAGAACAGTACCGCGTTATCCAATGGTAAAGGAAGTAATGCAGATAAGGTTCAAGATAGTGAGACATCCCTGATGGTCTCCAAGAAAGCTAATAAAAACTATCTTGACGCCAGTGAGGGAACCCAAATGTCCTGTCTTGATGTAGTGTTCGAGTTACTGGCCACTACTGCTGGCACAAGCTCTTCGAACTCGCTGCCTGAATCAGCTCGTCTTCTTGAGTCTCAACTTCAAGTTGAAAGACATCGATCAGATGTGCTACAACAGGAAGCTGAAGGACTGAGGAAGTCCCTGCAGAATTCAGATGCATATTTTCTGGTGCAACAGCAAGCGCTGGAGGATTTAAGCGCCAAACAAGGGATAGTTAATAAGCTTGCTAAGAATCTTGCCAGCATTATGGGTACCTAGGATATTGTTTCTTGAGATCTTCTAAAGTGGTTTCGGTTCTGGATTTGTTTTGATGCGGCGTTTATTTGCGCTGGTCGCCAACTTTGACAACCATTGTATATAATATGCTGCTTTGTTCCCTATATTTGCACTGGTGGCGAACTTTGATGCCTAGTGGATGTAATATGTGTAATATCCGTGATAGCCTAGCGTTAGTTGCTTGCTTATTCATTTCCTTGTTGTCTTGTTTATTTGTTTTCTTGTAGTCATTGCAGTTCTTTTTCCGGTGTTAGCTAGTGGCTATAATAACCTATTTTTTAAAACTAGGCCACAATAACCACGGGCTAATATTTACTGTAGTGACACTGGGCCTCCTACTAGCCGTAGAAATAGTGGGCCTTCTACGGGCCGTAGAAACAATGGGCCTTCTATAGGCCGTATCATCAATGGGCCTTATACGGGCCATATGATCGATTGGCCAGACATGGGCCAAACAGACCGCATTATGGTCGTAAACGGGTTAGAGTTGGAATAGTCCGTTCATGGGCCGACCATAACGGGCCATCTTTAATAGGCCATATTTGATGACGCTATGAAAATGGCCCAACATATTAACAGACCACAAACGGGCCAACTGTAACCACGGGCTGAATTTGACAGTAACGGGTCGTAAGTAAACGAATGCTGGAAATGAGCCCAAGAATAATAAATGGGCTCTAAGAAGGCCGAAAGATAACATGGGTTGGAAACGGCCCAATGGAATAACCGGCCGTTAATGGGTATAAAGTGATACACTGTTCATTACGGGCCAGTTTCACCACGGGTCGTTAATGGGTGTAAAGTGATACACTGTTCATTACGGGCCAGTTTCACCACGGGTCGTTAATAGGCCAAGAGATACATAAGGCCTCATATGGGCCAAAAGACGTCATGGGCCATACATGGGCCAGAAGTGAAAACAGGCTGGAATCATATTGGGTGGCCCAGATGACGCTATTGGGCCTAATTCGGATAGGGCGTAACGGGCCTTGGGTTAGCGGGCTGTAAATGGGCTATATGCGAACAGGCCGTTAACAGGCTTTACATGGGCTGGCCTGCCACCTTTTGACCAAGTCAAACGGGCCGGCCTTTTCACAGGAATGGGCCTCTATTGGGCCGTGCCACGTGTCGACGTATCATAGGCGCCTTCTGTCCAATGAGTGGATGACATCTGTCGCAATGATGAGCCGACACGTATTTCGTCCAGCCAATGATGATTTTACACGTGGAAAATCCCCATTGATCGGGGATGTTAACAGGTTATCAGATCCAAAACCCGACCCGATAGCTTAATGGTGTTCTGTTACGGTGGATGCCACGTGTCGGTCACCCTTGACGAAAGCACTTCTATGACGCGAGATTTATCGCCATGGAAGTGGACACTTTCGTGATGATAAATTTGGTAATGTCATGGAACACTTCTATGACAGCACAGGTATGACTATCTTGATTATGTCATAAAATCGTCATGGATATACATTCATGACAGAAAATGCGACCTACTGTGACAAACATGTATCATCACGGAAGTGTATTTTTTTGTAGTGAGAACAACACCAACAACATAATCACTCATCACACACAATTTCAAAGGGAAGGTTCTAATCAGGTGGTTGAACAATAGGTTCAGAAATCAAGGCTTTCTTAAGTATTTAAAATGCTTCTACACAATCATCATCAAAAACAAAAGGAACGTCTTTTTGCAAAATATTATTAAGAGTCCTAGAAATTTTTTAGAAGACTTAAATAAATCTCCTATAGAAACTAGCATGACCAAGGAAACTTCTTATACCTTTGATATCTTTAGGACACGTCATTTTTCAATAGCATCAACTTTAGCTTTATCAAATTCAATACCTCTTTCAGAGATTTTATGCCCCAAGACAATACCTTCATTAACCATAAAGTGGTCGTTCTCCCAATTCAAGACAAGATTAGTTTCTTCACACCTCTACAAAACTCGACCAAGGTTGTTTAAAGAATCATCAAAAGAAGTTTCATAAATGGTGAAATCATCCATGAAAGCCTCACCAATATTTTCACAAAAGTCAGAGAATATAGAAGTCATACATCTTTGAAAGGTAGAAGGTGCATTGCATAAACCAAAAGACATACATCTATAAGTAAAAGTACCGAAAGGACAGGTAAAAGTAGTCTTTTCTTGGTCCTCTTTTGACACAGGTAGTTGAGAAAAACCAGAATAACCATCTAGAAAGCAAAAGTGTGTATGTTTAGATAATCTTTCAAGAATTTGATCAATAAAAGGTAGAGGGTAATTGTCGGTGGTAAACGACACCTACGGGGTCACTGGGATACCTTCTACGGTTGGGGGTGCGGGGTTGTGCAAAGAGCGGGTCTGGCGGTCAGCACACAAATCGTTTACCCAGGTTCAGGCCGCGGAGGCGCGTAAAACCCTAGTCCTGGTTTGATGTATATTTGAGTGTTCTTATGTTCTTGAACTAGCTTTGGTGGCTCTCTAGTCCAAAAGATCCGAATCCCCCTCCAGTACGCCTCGGGCCTCCTTTTATAGACAAAAGGGGTCGCCACAGTGGCACACATGAGGTGGAAAGGTGTACAGGGGCTGAGTCTATCCCCTGGCATCGTCGAACCAACACATTTAATGCGCTGCCGACGTGCCCCTCTTGCTTTATTGGGGACGGCAAAGAAGCTCATCCCAGTTGTCATCGCCTCGCCTGGCTCTGACACGCATCCAAGCTGACGAGGCATTGTAGCGCCACGTTAGCTGGTTGCTGGGCTGGCGTGGTGGTGGAGCTTTCAAGAAGATCTGCATGCCACCACGCAGGTGCTTGCTGAGTTGGTGTAGAGGCCGCGCGCTGCCACGCAGATGCCTGCTCAGTTGGTCGAGCTAGCAGCTGCATGGGGGCGGCAGTGGAGTCTTGGCAGGCATGGGCCTAGCAGCGGCCCCGCGGGTGTCTTCGGCAAGGGCCTTGCCGGGGGCCCGGCAAGGGTCTTGCCGCGGCACCGCGGTCGTCCTCGGCAAGGATCTTGCCGGGGGGTCTTGTGGATTTCCTTGGCAAGAATCTTGCGAAGGATTGTCGTCTTCAGGTTCTCGTCTGATCTTTTGTATTTAGGATCCTTACAAAGAAGAAAGCGGCTGCCCCTTCTCCGTCCAAGCATCCTCGGCCTCCACTTTCTTCCCCTCCACCCGTAGGTGATGACACAGAGGTCTTTTTTGACCTCGGGTCTCTTAGCCCGAGGAGGAAGAGGAAGGCCGGGGAAGAAGAGGCAGAGGATGAGTAAGTATCTCGTCTTTTGTCATCTCCATCCCCTCGGACCGTGCCACTCCTTTTGACTTGTCTTCATCTTTGCAGGGATAGGGAGACGCTGGCCCAGAGGGTGGCGAAGAGGGCCAAGGCCTCGACGGGCGGCCAGCCCCTGACGGGCACCTCGAGTACGTCGCTAGTCATGGTGGAGAGAAGCCCGAAGAGCAGCCCCCGACGCACCCCTAGTGTACCTTCATCACCCGCTCCCCATCGACGTGCGCTGGGGCACGATTTCTTGGCGCTGACCTTGCCGTGGTTGTAGGAGGAGAACGGCAGCAGGAGGAGCCACTGAGAGCCACCCCCAATACGCCGCCCCCATCAACCATGCCGCCCCGAGGAGCGTCCCCGGCAAGAGCACCAAGCACTGAGCCCTTGCGCACGGAGGAGGAGGAGGAGGCCAACCCAGGCGCCGGTGGCTATGTCCCGGCACCAAATGTCGGTGGGAAGGGGGCCACGTTGTCCCAGCTTGGCACAGGTGAGTTGTTTTGCCTCCCGTTCCCGCTCATTTTTCTTCTTTCACATTCTGATCTTGACTTCGCCTCATTCTCCTTCTCGGTACCCAAATCCTTCCTCGGCAGACCGGGAGGACGTGGACACCGTCATCGGGGACGTTGCTAGGGAGGCCGCGACCGAGGCCGACCAGATCACCACTGAGGAGGGCGCCAAGGACGTTGCTGAGGATGCCGCTGAGGGGCATGCCGAGAAAGGCCGATGAGGCTGCTGCCAAGGAGGCCGGCAAGGGGCCTGCCGGGGAGGCCAGCAAGGACGCGCGTCCAAGCTGACGAGGTGTTGTAGCGCCAGGTTGGCTGGCTGCTGGGCTGGCGCGGTGGTGGAGCTTTCACGAAGATCTGCATGCCACCACGCAGGTGCTTGCTGAGTTGGTGTAGAGGCCGCGCGCTGCCACGCAGATGCCTGCTCAGCTGGTCAAGCTAGCAGCTGCGTGGGGGCGGCGGTGGAGTCTTGGCAGGCGTGGGCCTAGCTGCGGCCCCGCAGGTGTCTTCGGCAAGGCCCCCGGCAAGGGTCTTGCCGCGGCACCGAAGTCGTCCTCGGCAAGGATCTTGCCGGGCGTCTCGTGGATTTCCTTGGCAAGAACCTCGCCAAGGATCGTCGTCTTTAGGTTCTCGTCTGATCTTGTGTATTTAGCATCCTTACAAAGATCTGCATGCCACCACGCAGGTGCCTCCCGAGCCTTGGTTCCAATGTGCTTGATGGTGTTGGAACCCCTTGGGCTCAAGGGTGGCGCGCTCTGTTGTTGTCAGGCAAGTTGCCTCGGCAGGGATCTTGCTAAGGCTGTGGAAGCCACTGTTGGAAATATGCCCTAGAGGCAATAATAAAAGTATTATTATATTTCAATGTTCATGATAAATGTCTTTTATTCATGCTATAACTGTATTATCCGGAAATCGTAATACACGTGTGAATACTTAGACCACAATATGTCCCTGGTGAGCCTCTAGTTGACCAGCTCGTTGTGATCAACAGATAGTCATGGTTTCCTGACTATGGACATTGGATGTCGTTGATAACGGGATCACATCATTAGGAGAATGATGTGAGGACAAGACCCAATCCTAAGCATAGCATAAAAGATCGTGTAGTTCGTTTTGCTAGAGCTTTGCCAATGTCAAGTATCTCTTCCTTAGACCATGAGATCGTGTAACTCCCGGATACCGTAAGAGTGCCTTGGGTGTATCAAACGTCACAACGTAACTGGGTGACTATAAAGGTGCATTACAGGTATCTCCGAAAGTAGCTGTTGGGTTGACACGGATCGAGACTGGGATTTGTCACTCCGTATGACGGAGAGGTATCTCTGGGCCCACTCGGTAATGCACCATCATTATGAGCTCAATGTGACCAAGGTGTTGGACACAGGATCATGCATTACGGTACGAGTAAAGTGACTTGCCGGTAACGAGACTGAACAAGGTATTGGGATACCAACGATCGAGTCTCGGGCAAGTAATGTACCGATTGACAAAGGGAATTGCATATAGGGTTTGATCGAATCCTCGACATCGTGGTTCATCCGATGACAACATCGAGGAGCATGTGGGAGCCATCATGGGTATCCAGATCCCGCTGTTGGTTATTGACCTGAGAGCG
Source organism: Triticum dicoccoides (assembly GCF_002162155.2). Lineage (NCBI taxonomy): Eukaryota > Viridiplantae > Streptophyta > Magnoliopsida > Poales > Poaceae > Triticum > Triticum dicoccoides. Next base: position 379,971,092 of record NC_041390.1, on the reverse strand, counting down.
TCTAGGTCATGTCTGCATGTCTCCCGAACCCGTAGGGTCTACACACTTAAGGTTCGGTGACGCTAGGGTTATTAGGAAGACTAGTATGTGACTACCGAATGTTGTTCGGAGTCCCGGATGGGATCCTGGACGTCACGAGGAGATCTGGAAGGGTCCGGAGGTAAATATTTATATATGGGAAGTTGTCAAACGGACACCAGGAAGTTTCGGTGTCATACCGGTATTGTACCGGGGCCACCGGAAGGGTTCCGGGGGTCCACCGGGAGGGGCCACTCCTCCCGGGGGGCCACATGGGCTGCGTGGGGCAGGGAGCCAGCCCCTAGTGGGCTGGCCGCACCCCCCTCCCTTGGCCCCATGCGCCTAGGGTTGAGGGGGAACCCTAGAGGGGGCGCCCCCCTTGACTTGGGGGGCAAGCCACCCTCTCACCTCTCCCCTAGGCCGCCGCACCCCCCTTAGATGGGTTCTAGGGGGCCGGCCCCATTCTCCCTTCCCCCTATAAATAGAGGGGTGAGGGGAGGGCAGCAAGACCACCCTCCAAGGCGCAGCCCTCCCCTCCCCAACACCTCTCCTCCTCCGTTGTGTGCTTGGTGAAGCCCTATCGGAGTACTGCCTCTCCACCATCACCACGCCGTGGTGCTGCCGGTGGAGCTGTCTTCCTCAACCTCTCCTTCCCCCTTGCTGGATCAAGAAGGAGGAGACGTCTCCTGTCCCGTACGTGTGTTGAACGCGGAGGTGCTGTCCGTTCAGCACTTGGTCATCGGTGATTCGAATCACGTTGAGTACGACTACATCATCACCTTGCAAGCTTCCGCACGCGATCTACAAGTGGTATGTAGATGCAAACTCTCTCCCTTGACTCGTTGCCTAGATGAACTCATAGATGGATCTTGGTGAAACCGTAGGAAAAATTTTAATTTTCTGCAACGTTCCCCAACAGTGGCATCATGAGCTAGGTCTATGCGTAGTTCTCTTTGCACGAGTAGAACACAATTTTGTTGTGGGCGTGGATTTTGTCATCTTACTTGCCTCTACTAGTCTTTTCTTGCTCAACGGTATTGTGGGATGAAGCGTCCCGGACCAACCTTACACGTACGCTTACGTGAGACCGGTTCCACCGACTGACATGCACTAGTTGCATAAGGTGGCTGGCGGGTGTCTGTCTCTCCCACTTTAATTGGAGCAGAATCGATGAACAGGGCCCTTATGAAGGGTAAATAGAAGTTGACAAAATCACGTTGTGGTGATTCGTAGGTAAGAAAACGTTCTTGCTAGAACCCAATTGCAGCCACGTAAAAGATGCAACAACAATTAGAGGACGTATAACTTGTTTTTGCAGTGATTGATCATGTGATGTGATATGGCCAGAAGTTGTGATGAATGATGAATTGTGATGTATGAGATCATGTTCTTTGTAATAGGATTCACGACTTGCATGTCGATGAGTATGACAACCGGCAGGAGCCATAGGAGTTGTCTTTATTTTTTGTATGACCTGCGTGTCATTGAAGAACGCCATGTAACTCACTTTACTTTATTGCTAAACGCGTTAGCCATAGAAGTAGAAGTAGTCGTTGGCGTGACAACTTCATGAAGACACGATGATGGAGATCATGATGATGGAGATCATGGTGTCAAGCCGGTGACAAGATGATCATGGAGCCCCGAAGATGAAGATCAATGGAGCTATATGATATTGGCCATATCATGTCACAACTATATAATTGCATGTGATGTTTATTATGTATTATGCATCTTGTTTACTTAGGACGACGGTAGTAAATAAGATGATCCCTTATAAAATTTCAAGAAGTGTTCTCCCCTAACTGTGAACCGTTGCTACAGTTCGTCGCTTCTAAGCACCACGTGATGATCGGGTGTGATGGATTCTTACGTTCACATACAACGGGTGTAAGACAGTTTTACACAGCGAAAACACTTAGGGTTAACTTGACGAGCCTAGCATGTGCAGACATGGCCTCGGAACACAGAGACCGAAAGGTCAAACACGAATCGTATGGAAGATATGATCAACATGAGAATGTTCACCGACGATAACTAGTCTGTCTCACGTGATGATCGGACACGGGCTAGTCGAGTCGGATCGTGTAACACTTAGATGACTAAAGGGATGTCTAATCTGAGTGGGAGTTCATAATTTGATTAGAACTTAATTATCATGAACTTAGTCTAAAACCTTTGCAAATATGTCTTATAGATCAATGGCCAACGCTAATGTCAACATGAACTTCAACGCGTTCCTAGAGAAAACCAAGCTGAAAGATGATGGCAGCAACTATACGGACTGGGTCCGGAACCTGAGGATCATCCTCATAGCTGCCAGGAAACAATATGTCCTAGAAGGACCGCTAGGTGACGCTCCCGTCCCAGAGAACCAAGACATTATGAATGCTTGGCAAACTCGCGCTGATGATTACTCCCTCCTTCAGTGCGGCATGCTTTACAGCTTAGAACCGGGGCTCCAAAAGCGTTTTGAGCACCACGGAGCATATGAGATGTTCGAAGAGCTGAAACTAGTTTTTCAAGCTCATGCCCGGGTCGAGAGATATGATGTCTCCGACAAGTTCTACAGTTGTAAGATGGAGGAAAACAGTTCTGTCAGTGAGCACATCCTGAAGATGTCTGGGTTGCATAACCGTATGACCCAGCTAAACATTAACCTCCCAGATGAGGCGGTCATTGACAGAATCCTCCAGTCGCTCCCACCAAGCTACAAGAGCTTTGTGATGAACTACAACATGCAGGGGATGGAAAAGACCATTCCTGAAGTGTTCTCGATGCTGAAGTCAGCAGAGGCTGAAATCAAGAAAGAACATCAAGTGTTGATGGTCAATAAGACCACTAAGTTCAAGAAGGGCAAGGGTAAGAAGAACTTTAAGAAGGACGGCAAGGAGGTTGCCGCGCCTGGTAAGCCAGTTACCGGGAAGAAGTCAAAGAATGGACCTAAGCCTGAGACTGAGTGCTTTTATTGCAAGGGGAAGGGTCACTGGAAGCGGAACTGCCCCAAATACTTAGCGGATAAGAAGGCCGGCAACACCAAAGGTATATTTGATATACATGTGATTGATGTGTACCTTACCAGTACTCGTAGTAACTCCTGGGTATTTGATACCAGTGCCGTTGCTCATATTTGTAACTCACAGCAGGAGCTGCGGAATAAACGGAGACTGGCGAAGGACGAGGTGACGATGCGCGTCGGGAATGGTTCCAGAGTCGATGTGATCGCCGTCGGCACGCTGCCTCTACATTTACCTACGGGATTAGTTTTGAACCTTAATAATTGTTATTTAGTGCCAAGTTTGAGCATGAACATTGTATCTGGATCTCGTTTAATACGAGATGGCTACTCATTTAAGTCTGAGAATAATGGTTGTTCGATTTATATGAGAGATATGTTTTATGGTCATGCTCCGATGGTCAATGGTTTATTCTTAATGAATCTCGAGCGTAATATTACACATGTTCATAGTGTAGATGCCAAAAGATTTAAAGTTGATAACGATAGTCCCACATACTTGTGGCACTGCCGCCTTGGTCACATTGGTGTCAAGCGCATAAAGAAGCTCCATGCCAATGGACTTTTAGAGTCTCTTGATTATGAATCGTTTGACACGTGCGAACCATGCCTCTTGGGCAAAATGACCAAGACTCCGTTCTCCGGAACAATGGAGCGAGCAACCAACTTGTTGGAAATCATACATACCGATGTGTGCGGTCCAATGAGCGTTGAGGCTCGCGGAGGATATCGTTATGTTCTCACTCTCACTGATGACTTGAGTAGATATGGGTATGTCTACTTAATGAAACACAAGTCTGAGACCTTTGAAAAGTTCAAGGAATTTCAGAATGAGGTAGAGAATCAACGTGACCGAAAGATAAAATTCTTACGATCAGATCGTGGAGGAGAATACTTAAGTCACGAATTTGGTACACACTTAAGGAAATGTGGAATCGTTTCACAACTCACGCCGCCTGGAACACCTCAGCGAAACGGTGTGTCCGAACATCGTAATCGCACCCTATTGGATATGGTGCGGTCTATGATGTCTCTTACCGATTTACCGCTATCATTTTGGGGATACGCTCTAGAGACAGCTACATTCACTTTAAATAGGGCACCGTCTAAATCCGTTGAGACGACACCATATGAATTATGGTTTGGAAAGAAACCTAAGCTGTCGTTTCTAAAAGTTTGGGGATGCGATGCTTATGTCAAGAAACTTCAACCTGAAAAGCTCGAACCCAAGTCGGAAAAATGCGTATTCATAGGATACCCTAAGGATACTGTAGGGTATACCTTCTACTTAAGATCCGAAGGCAAGATCTTTGTTGCCAAGAACGGATGCTTTCTGGAAAAAGAGTTTCTCTCGAAAGAAGTAAGTGGGAGGAAAGTAGAACTCGATGAAGTACTACCTCTTGAGCGGGAAAGTGGCGCAGCGCAGGAAACCGTTCCTGTGATGCCCACACCAACTGAAGAGGAAAACAATGATGATGATCAAGGTACTTCGGATCAAGTTACTGCTGAACTTCGTAGGTCCACAAGGACACGTTCCGCACCAGAGTGGTACGGCAACCCTGTCCTGGAAATCATGTTGTTAGACAACAATGAACCTTCGAACTATGAAGAAGCGATGGCGGGCCCGGATTCCAACAAATGGCTTGAAGCCATGAAATCCGAGATAGAATCCATGTATGAAAACAAAGTATGGACTTTGACAGACTTGCCCGATGATCGGCGAGCGATAGAAAACAAATGGATCTTTAAGAAGAAGACGGACGCGGATGGTAATGTTACAATCTATAAGGCTCGGCTTGTCACTAAGGTTTATCAACAAGTTCAAGGGATTGACTACGACGAGACTTTCTCTCCCGTAGCAAAGCTGAAGTCCGTCCGAATCATGTTAGCAATTGCCGCATACTATGATTATGAGATATGGCAAATGGACGTCAAAACGGCATTCCTTAATGGGCATCTTAAGGAAGAACTGTATATGATGCAGCCGGAAGGTTTTGTCGATCCTCGGAACGCTAACAAAGTATGCAAGCTCCAGCGATCCATTTATGGACTGGTGCAAGCATCTCGGAGTTGGAACATTCGCTTTGATGAGATGATCAAAGCGTTTGGGTTTATGCAGACTTATGGAGAAGCCTGCGTTTACAAGAAAGTGAGTGGGAGCTCTGTAGCATTTCTCATATTATATGTAGATGACATACTCTTGATGGGAAATAATATAGAATTTCTGGACAGCATTAAGGCCTACTTGAATAAGTGTTTTTCAATGAAGGACCTTGGAGAAGCTGCTTATATATTAGGCATCAAAATCTATAGAGATAGATCGAGACGCCTCATAGGTCTTTCACAAAGCACATACCTTGATAAGATTTTGAAGAGGTTTAAAATGGATCAGTCCAAGAAGGGGTTCTTGCCTGTGTTACAAGGTGTGAGACTGAGCTCGGCTCAGTCACCGACCATGGCAAAAGATAAAGAAGAGATGAGTGTCATCCCCTATGCTTCAGCCATAGGATCTATTATGTATGCCATGCTGTGTACCAGACCCGATGTAAACCTTGCCGTAAGTTTGGTAGCAAGATACCAAAGTAATCCCGGCAAGGAACACTGGACAGCGGTCAAGAATATCCTGAAGTACCTGAAAAGGACGAAGGACATGTTTCTCGTTTATGGAAGAGACGAAGAGCTCGTCGTAAAGGGTTATGTCGACGCTAGCTTCGACTCAGATCTGGATGACTCTAAGTCACAAACCGGATACGTGTATATGTTGAATGGTGGAGCAGTAAGCTGGTGCAGCTGCAAGCAGAGCGTCGTGGCGGGATCTACGTGTGAAGCGGAGTACATGGCAGCCTCGGAGGCAGCGCATGAAGCGATTTGGGTGAAGGAGTTCATCACCGACCTAGGAGTCATACCCAATGAGTCGGGGCCGATCAAACTCTTCTGTGACAACACTGGAGCTATTGCCCTCGCCAAGGAGCCCAGGTTTCACAAGAAGACCAGGCACATCAAGCGTCGTTTCAACTCCATCCGTGAAAATGTTCAAGATGGAGACATAGAGATTTGCAAAGTGCACACGGATCTGAATGTCGCAGATCCGCTGACTAAACCTCTCTCGCGTGCAAAACATGATCAACACCAGAACTCTATGGGTGTTCGATTCATCACAATGTAACTAGATTGGTGACTCTAGTGCAAGTGGGAGACTGTTGGAAATATGCCCTAGAGGCAATAATAAAAGTATTATTATATTTCAGTGTTCATGATAAATGTCTTTTATTCATGCTATAACTGTATTATCCGGAAATCGTAATACACGTGTGAATACTTAGACCACAATATGTCCCTGGTGAGCCTCTAGTTGACCAGCTCGTTGTGATCAACAGATAGTCATGGTTTCCTGACTATGGACATTGGATGTCGTTGATAACGGGATCACATCATTAGGAGAATGATGTGATGGACAAGACCCAATCCTAAGCATAGCATAAAAGATCGTGTAGTTCGTTTTGCTAGAGCTTTGCCAATGTCAAGTATCTCTTCCTTAGACCATGAGATCGTGTAACTCCCGGATACCGTAAGAGTGCCTTGGGTGTATCAAACGTCACAACGTAACTGGGTGACTATAAAGGTGCATTACAGGTATCTCCGAAAGTAGCTGTTGGGTTGACACGGATCGAGACTGGGATTTGTCACTCCGTATGACGGAGAGGAATCTCTGGGCCCACTCGGTAATGCATCATCATTATGAGCTCAATGTGACCAAGGTGTTGGACACGGGATCATGCATTACGGTACGAGTAAAGTGACTTGCCGGTAACGAGACTGAACAAGGTATTGGGATACCAACGATCGAGTCTCGGGCAAGTAATGTACCGATTGACAAAGGGAATTGCATACAGGGTTTGATCGAATCCTCGACATCGTGGTTCATCCGATGACAACATCGAGGAGCATGTGGGAGCCATCATGGGTATCCAGATCCCGCTGTTGATTATTGACCTGAGAGCGTCTAGGTCATGTCTGCATGTCTCCCGAACCCGTAGGGTCTACACACTTAAGGTTCGGTGACGCTAGGGTTATTAGGAAGACTAGTATGTGACTACCGAATGTTGTTCGGAGTCCCGGATGGGATCCTGGACGTCATGAGGAGATCCGGAAGGGTCCGGAGGTAAAGATTTATATATGGGAAGTTGTCAAACGGACACCGGGAAGTTTCGGGGTCATACCGGTATTGTACCGGGGCCATCGGAAGGGTTCCGGGGGTCCACCGGGAGGGGCCACCCCTCCCGGGGGGCCACATGGGCTGCGTGGGGCAGGGAGCCAGCCCCAGGTGGGCTGGCCGCACCCCCCTCCCTTGTGCCCATGTGCCTAGGGTTGAGGGGGAACCCTAGAGGGGGCGCCCCCCTTGACTTGGGGGGCAAGCCACCCTCTCCCCTCTCCCCTAGGCCGCCGCACCCCCCTTAGATGGGTTCTAGGGGGCCGGCCCCCTTCTCCCTTCCCCCTATAAATAGAGGGGTGAGGGGAGGGCAGCAAGACCACCCTCCAAGGCGCAGCCCTCCCCTCCCCAACACCTCTCCTCCTCCGTTGTGTGCTTGGCGAAGCCCTGTCGGAGTACTGCCTCTCCACCATCACCACGCCGTCGTGCTGCCGGTGGAGCTGTCTTCCTCAACCTCTCCTTCCCCCTTGCTGGATCAAGAAGGAGGAGACGTCTCCCGTCCCGTACGTGTGTTGAACGCGGAGGTGCTGTCCGTTCAGCACTTGGTCATCGGTGATTCGAATCACGTTGAGTACGACTACATCATCACCTTGCAAGCTTCCGCACGCGATCTACAAGTGGTATGTAGATGAAAAATCTCTCCCTTGACTCGTTGCTTAGATGAACTCATAGATGGATCTTGGTGAAACCGTAGGAAAAATTTTAATTTTCTGCAACGTTCCCTAACAGCCACCCCGGCAAGGGCGTTGCTATGGTCTTCTTGTGTTCCAGCTCCCCTCCCCTACCCTACTTAGTGTTGTCGTGGGCGCGGCCTTGACTACCCGTGCACAAGTAAAGGGGTGCAAAAGGAGAGCCCCTACTTTTGTACACCGACAATGATTATCTTTCCTAATAGCTTTGTTTAATCTACGAAAATCAATTACCATTCTATAACCTGTAACAATTCTTTGTGGGATCAATTCATTATTATCAATTGGAACATTAGTAATACCTCCTTTCTTAGGGACACAATGAACATGGCTTACCCATCTACTATCAGCAATAGGATAAATTATACATGCTTCCAGAAGCTTTAATATTTCATCTTTCCCACTTCCTTCATCTTAGGATTTAACCATCATTGATGATCGACAACTAGTTTAGCATCAGGCTGCATATTAATTTTATGTGGAAATAGAGTGCGACTTCAGAGTTTTCAATAATTTCTTTTCTTCATGCTCTGAAAGGTAAGCACTAATAATAACAGGATATATCTTATTTTCATTAATATATGCGTATTTTAGAGTATCAGGTAATTGCTTAAGATCAAAAACAGGATCACTCTTGGGTGGTAGAGGATCTCCAGGAGTCTCAACAGGAAAATTGTGTTTCAAAACAGGCATCTATTTAAATAATATTTCATCTAGTTCCCTTCTTTCATTCATAAATGTATCATTTTCATGGTCAAGAAAATATTGTTCTAAAGGATCAGTAGGAGGCATAACAATAAAAGCAAGACCAATAATTTCATACTTACTAGGCAATTCTTTATCATGGGGTGGTCTACGAAATTTGGAGAAACTAAACTCGTGAGACACATCCCCAAAACTCACTCTCTTTCTCGCAATCTATCTTAGCATTAACGGTGTTCGAGAAGGATCTAATGAATATAATGGGACAAAAATCATCTTGTAGGGAACCAAGAACAAGAAAATTAGTAGGGTATTTTACTTTCCCGCACAAGACTTCAACATCTCTAACAATCCCAATTGGTGATATAGTGTCTCTGTTAGCAAGCTTAATACTAACATCAATATCTTCTATTTCTGTAGGTGCAATATCATTCATAATTTCTTGATACAAAGCAAAGGGAAATGCACTCACACTAGCACCCAAATCACATAAACCATGGTAACAATGATATCCTATTTTAGCAGAAACAATAGGTGTGCCAACAATAGGTCTATGTTGATCTTTAGTATTGGGTCTAGCAATTCTAGCAGCTTCACCATAAAAGATTTAACACAATCAAACTTAAGGTTTATACCTGATTCCTTACCTTCTCGAGTTCTCAATCTTCAGAGTTGCGTTTAATTCTTTCCAATAAATCCCATTTGAATTCAATAGTCTTCTTCATAAAAGAACCAGTACAAGACATATCGAGCATGGATTGATCATTACGAGAAGCCAAGCATAAAAATTCCGAATAATAATTTCTCTTGAGAGCTCATGATTGGGGCATGAATATAACGTTTACTTAAGCCTCCCCTGAGATTGAATGATACTTTCTCATTCGCCATACGAAAAGATATAAATATAATTCCGATCACGATGAACTAGATGCATAGGATAAAACTTTTGATGAAATTCCAATTTCAATCGGTTGTAATTCCAAGTCCCAATATCACCGCATAGCCTAAACTATGTCAATGCCTTCTCCTTCAATGATAAAGGGAAGAGCTTCTGCTTGACTTCATCCTCGGGCAAACCTGCAAGCTTAAATAATCCACAAACTTCATCCACCTAGATTAGATGCATATCAGGATGTAATGCTCCATCTCCTACATAAGGTTTAGCTAGCAGTTTCTCTATCATACCTGAAGCAATTTCATAATAAACATTTTTAGTAGGTTCAGTCGGTTGAGGAGCAACTTCTTGCTCTACTGGTCGGGGTGAAGATACCGCAAACAAGCCCCTCAAAGGATTATTTTCCATAGTGACAAGTGACAGTAAACTTTAGCATGGAATATAAATGTTTCCTTACCAAATTCCACTCACCAAAGGCGCTTCACTCCCCGACAATGGTACCAGAAAAGAGCCTTGATGACCCACAAGTATAAGGGATCTATCACAGTCCTTTCGATAAGTAAGAGTGTCGAAACCAACAAGGAGCAGAAGGAAATAACAAGCAGTTTTCAGCAAGGTATTCTCTGCAAGCACTGAAATTATCGGTAATAGATAGTTTTGTGATAAGATAATTCGTAATGGGTTACAAGTAACAAGTGTAACTTAGGTGCTGCAAGGTAGCCCAATCCTTTTGTAGCAAAGGACAAGCCTGGACAAACTCTTATATAAAGCAAAGCGCTGACGGGCCAGTTAATCCCTACTCGTAGGGTGACCGAATCAAATAGTACTTATTCATCATGTTAACATGGCAGGTCGACTAATTGGCAAGTTAGACTGATTAATTGGTTGCTAGGCCGATTAATAACGGCTGACCACTAACTTGTGGGCAAACAAAGCCCAAGAATTTTCCCTGTAGCCCCTCCCATCCCCCTCTCGCTCCTCAATAGCTAGGGGTCAACCAAACAGTTGCATATTTTGGTTTATTACATAGTTGAGAGCATGAGAGGATGGTATAACACATAAAAAATAGATATATATGTTGGCAATTCCTATTTAATCTACCGATTAATTCAGTTAATAGGCCGATTCGCCGATTAATAATTACTCCCAAGCTGACCAAGCAGCTACCAGTTATCGATTTCGTGAACAATTCTCCCACTTATGATTAACCCCTCTCGCAAGCATCCGCAACTAAGAAAGAAGAATAAGGATAAATCTAACCATAGCATGAAACATGTGGATCCCAATCAGCCCGTTAGGAAGCAACGCATAAACTAGGGTTTAAGCTTCTTTCACTCTAGCAACCCATCATCTACTTATTACTTCCCAATGCCTTCCCCTAGGCCCAAATCATGGTGAAGTTTCATTTAGTCGACATTCGCATAACACCACTAGAGGAAAGACAACATACACCTCATTAAAATATCGAACAAATCTCAAATTCACATGATTACTTATAATAAGACTTCTCCCATGTCCTCACGAACAAATGCAACTACTCACAAAGCATATTCATGTTCATAATTAGGGGGTACTAAATAGCGTTAAGGATCTGAACATATGATCTTCCACTAAATAAACAAACTAGCATCAACTACAAGGAGTAATCAACACTAATAGCAGCCCACAGGTACCAATCTAAGGTTTTGAGAGAAACATCAGATACAAGAGATGAACTAGGGTTTGAGAGGAGATGGTGCTGGTGAAAATGTTGATGGAGATTTACCCGCTCTCGATGAGAGGATTGTTGGTGATGATGATGGCTTCGATTTCCCCCTCTAGGAGGGAAGCTTCCCCGACAGAAAAGCTTCGGTGGAGCCCTAGATTTCTTCTGCCCAGGTTCCACCTCGAGATGCCAACGCTTCGTCCTGAAAGCTTCCTTATGATTTTTTCTAGGTCAAAACCCTCCATATAGTAGAAGATGGGCACCGGAGACCTGACAGGGGGCCCATAAGCCACAGGGGCGGACCTAGGGGGGTAGGGCGTGCCCCCCAGGCTTGTGGCCTCCTGATGGGTCCCCTATGGTATTTTCTTCGCCCAATATTTTTTATATATTCCAAAATAATTCTCCATAAATTTTCAGGACTTTTGGAGTTGTACAGAATAGGTCTCTCAGATTTTCTCCTTCTCGGTCGAGAATTCCAGCTGCTGCCATTCTCCCTCTTTAAGTAAACCTTGTAAAATAAGAGAGAAAAGGCATAAGTATTGTACCATAATGTGTTATAACCACCCGTAATGCAATAAATATCAATGCAAAAGCATGATACAAAATGGACATATCACCAGCATTTTCCGCCGAGGTTAGTTTCATCCCTCAGCTTGTACTCCCCCAATCGTTCCATAATGTAGTGCATAAAGATCCAGGCATGGACACTTTTTAGCTTGTAATATTGACTTGTTGCTTGTAGGTACATATGTCCTTGGCAAATATCCACGCATCGACCCTTTTTGCATATGGGCAATGAGATATTCATGAATCAGCATCAAGTGAGGAAACTGATAAGGATTATTAGCAAAAAGATACGAACGATGGCAATAAATTTGTTTGCTATGCTCTATCCATCACAACAGCGAGCTATAGGATGGTAACTACAAACTCTATAGCCTTCTCTTTTTACTGCCCATAATGAGTTGTTAGACAACAATGTCTGAATCTTTTTCGTTTGTAGTGGTTCCCAAAGAAGTTTACTCAAGATTACCTCGCAAAGTAAATGATTGGTGGACACGCAATGAAGGTTAAAGTATTTCATCGAGACTACAATGAGCATCAAGAAGTCCTAATGAAGATAGTGAAGGTTGGGCAGGCAGCCATGACAAGGGGTTGGCCTAGAGTCGTGCGCGCATTACGCATGGAAGAGGGCACAATATGGCCATCGACCTTCTCCAATAACCAGAATGTCTTTCACCTCTCTATTTACAGTATTTAGTACAACTGGGGTTCATCATTCTTTACTTGGTGCTTTTGTAGTTCTTCAGTATATGTACATGTGCATCGAATTATGCATTCGTGCTTGAACCTATATTCGTAAAAAAACAAGGTTCGATATGAAATAAGTGATTGCCTACTTTCAAATTCAAAATCTGTGATTTTTAAATGCAAGGATTAAATTAGGGATAACTTAGGGATTACACTGCACACGGTTTGCGAAAGCAAAACGTCTGCGATAAACATGGAGATCAGACATGTTTCTCCGATCCACTACGTGTGTGATCAATCTCTACTGCACACATTATCAGCCAAGAAAAAACGTGTGAGATCAACAATAGCAGCACACGCAGTTCCTTCTTATTAAATGTTTGCGAAACTCTCCTTATCACACACGCTTGAAATAATTGATAGTTTATGATGTTGTGTGCATCGTAAACGTTTGCTCATAGAAGAAGGCATGCGATAGGCCCTCATCCAACGCGGGCACAATGGATGAATTGTGTGGGATATATTCAAGTTTTGCATATAGTTTTATAGGGATAATTAATTGTATGCACTCTTACATCAAATCACATACAGTCGACGAAAATTAAATGTGTGTGATTGTCTGCTTATCATACACGCTCTATAATAGTGAACTATTTGTAATGGGGCGCGCTTCATAAACGTATTACCACGGAAGACCGACTGCAATGGTAATGCAAGCACAAACGAGTAGCAAGGATGGAGCATTTGGGATATGCGAGATATCACAAATAGTTGTCTAAAGACTCGTGTTTGGGATACATGTCGGCAATGCATACACCTAGTTATACAACATGTATGCATTGCTACTCCCTATCCCTGACGGTTTCTGGGTCATGTGGGAAGGACCCCCCCTATCGCCCACACTTACTAGGCGACGGTTCGAAATGCTGTCGCGGAAAGGGGTTAAAACCGTTTGTATGGCAGCTCGTTGTACCAGTGTTTTCACCTCCGTAAACGAGAAACATGTCCTTAGTACTTTTTAGGCACTTAAGGATATTTTTGACCGATGTCTAGTGATCCACTGCTGGATTACTATGGTACCTCCCTACCAGACTTATGGCAAGGCACACATCAGGTTTGGTACACAGCATGGCATACATTATACAAAATGGACCAGTCGAAGAAGGGGTTCTTTCCTTGCAATACAGGCAAGAACCCCTTCTTCGACTGGTCCATTTTGAACTTCTTCAAAATCTTCTCAAGGTATGTGCGTTGTGAAAGTCCTATTAGGCATCTTGATCTATCTCCATAGATCTTAATGCCCAATATGTAAGAAGCTTTACCTAGGTCTTTCATTGAAAAACTCTTGTTCAAATAGCCTTTTATGCTTTCCAGAAATTCTATATCATTTCCAATCTACAATATGTCATCCACATATAATATTAGAAATGATACCGAGGTCCCACTCACTTTCTTGTAAAATACAAGCTTCTCCATAAGTCTGTATAAAACCATAAGCTTTGATCACCTCATCAAAGCGTATATTCCAACTCCGAAATGCTTACACCAGTCCATAGATGGATCGCTGGATCTTGCATACTTTGTTAGCATCCTCAGGATCGACAAAACCTTTCGGTTGCATCATATACAACTCTTCCTTAGGGAACTCGATAAGTAACGTTGTTTTGACGTCCATATTCCACATCTAATATTCGTAATATGCGGCAATTGCTAACATAATTCTAACAGACTTAATCATCACTACGGGTGAGAAAGTCTCATCATAGTCAACTCCTTGAATTTGTCAAAAAACTTATGCGAAAAGTCGAGCTTTATAAACTGTTGGGATATAGCTTCAAGGTGTGACCCGCCCTGGAGGGGACGGGTTACATCGATGGCGGTTTAACAAGAAGAAGGTCCAAGGAGGCTCAAGGAGAAGTATGAAGACAGTGGATCTTGGAGGCAGGCCTGGAGGAGGCCCCAGACCTGGGATGTGAACAACTGTATGGAGACTTGCTCTATAAGGCATGCCTAGTTAGAAACTGATCCGGTCACATTGTGTGAGCTGGTAGGGACTCTGTAAGACTTTGGTTCTCTACTTCTGTATATAAAGGAGAGACCCGGTGGCGGGTTAGGCCAAGACACAAGCAATCGAGAACTAGTTCAAGTGTATTCGCTCCCTTGTAATCGAAACTCAAGCAATACAACTAGAAGTAGGACATAGACTTTTACCTCGTTGTGAGGGGCCGAACTTGGGTAAACTCTCTGTGTCCTTTGTCCCATTCAACCCCTTCAAGCTAACCTAGTGTGATGGCTCCACATCTAAGTCCTTTCACTAGGGCATCTGCCGCGACAATTCCATGACAGTTGGCACCCACCATGGGGCCAGAGCTTGGTGGTTTTCGAGTTCTTGAAGGGCAGCTTCTTAGGGATCAAGGGTTACATCATGGGCCGGTTGACCAAGAGTCGTCGTGGCAAGATCTACATCGACGACACTGGATGGGGTCCAGAGGCCGATTCAATTGAATACGGGTACCGGGTCCCCTTCGGCGGAATCCACTTTTTCATTGGCAAGATTGGCGAGTCTGGGCCGGAGCCGGATGTCTGCACTGACGCCATTGAGATGGCTCGGCATGCGACACCCGCCAAGGTCCAATGTGGCTAGAAGAGAGCTTTTGTTGGGTTTATTCATGGGGAGGATCTCGAGGAAGGTTCCATGTCAGGTGGACAGACACCCATCTACTCAGGTGATGAGTCCTCAACCGGCGAAACCGAATCAATCTATCAACTGCAAGATGGTGGGCTTGGGGGTTGCTCCGATGGCGACAATATTCCGGAATCCTATGAGCCGCCGAGAAGGACTGCTATCTTCATGGACGGTAAGCAACAGATGCTGAATCCATCAACTACTGCGGCTATGACCTCTACTTCAACAGCTTCTGCGACAGCCGGGGCGAGCGGCCCTGTGCGCCCGCCGACTCAGGTCTTATCTGAGCTCTTGGATGCTTTGGCAAGTTTCTTAGTTGTAGAGGTAACTGTCTGTGTCAAAACCGGCAGATCTCGGGTAGGTGGTCCTGAACTATGCGTCTAAGGATCGAAGGTAACGGGGAGGCAGGGGACGCGATGTTTACCCAGGTTCGGGCCCTCTTGATAGAGGTAAAACCCTACGTCTTGCTTGATTGACTTTGATGAGTATAGGGGTTACTATAGTTGATCTACGACGAGATCGTAATGGCTGAACCCTAGATGTCTAGCCTGTATAATTATGACTACCTCTACGGACTAAACCCTCCGGTTTATATTGTACCAGAGGGGGCTAGGGTTTGTACAGAGTCAGTTTATAGAGAAAGGAATCTTCATATCCGATCGCCAAGATTGCCTTCCACGCCAAGGAGAGTCCCATCCGGACACGGGGGGAAGCCTTCTATCTTTTATCTTCATGGCCCACCAGTCCGGCCCACGTCACATAGCCCGGATGCCAGAGGACCCCATAATCCAGGACTCCCTCAGTAGCCCCTAAACCAGGCTTCAATGACGATGTGTCCGGCGCGCAGATTGTCTTCGGCATTGCAAGGCGTGTTCCTCCTCCGAATACTCCAAAGTAGTTGATCAAAAGAACTATATCCGGCTCTGTACAATAGGTACAACCATGGGCCATGAGGGCAAAACACTTTAAACAAAAATAGGTTATGTCTTCTTACAACCTTTTCGGCGAGGTATTGTGTTCCGGCCTTATTATTATTTTGAACCATTTTCCAGCCTCCTGTTTCGTGTTTCGAGACACGGTATTCATTGACACGTCTTGTCAAAGCAGAGATCGTGTCCCCTTATTGCGGGATTCTAATCAATATGGATTTGGGTTATCCAACCTTGCCACTCACACGACTCCTGTGGAGTAGGCGAGTTTCAAGGCTCGTGGGGGGCGCTTGATATTCACTATCTTTATAAGGAGACAAAGATCCACCTTTTTACCCCATGCCTTCTTCCTCCTCAGCCCATCTGCTCTCGAGCTCCAATGCCCAAGATTCAACCCTTTCCATCCCCAGAAAATGCTCCAACCATGTCCAGATCTGGAGTACAGGGCAAGTGGATGGCCTCCTCCGTCACGGAGGAGCACATCAAAGAACTCCGGGAGGCGGGTTATTTAGCCAAGGAAATCGCCCATCGGCTCCCTACCAAAAAGCAGATCATTCCCACACCAGAGCCCAGCGAGAGGGTAGTATTCATTCCCCACTTCCTTCGCGGGCTAGGGTTTCCTCTCCACCCTTTCTTCCGCGGACTCATATACTATTACGGGCTAGATTTCCATGATCGAGCCCCAAATTCATTCCTCAACATTTCGGCGTTTATGGTCGTGTGCGAGGTGTTCCTCCGCGTCCCCCCACTTCGGCCTATTGCTCAAGGTCTTCAACGTGAAGCCGAAGGTGGTCGAGGGTCAACACGCAGAGTGCGGAGGCACCATGGTGAGCAAGGTTCCTAATGTCACCTGGACCAAGGGTACCTTCATAGAGACCATGCAGGCTGGCAATAGGAGTGGTTCTACGTTACGGAACCTCGTGACACCACATGGGCCACCACTCCTGAGTTCAAAACTGGTCCGCCAATGCAGCTCAGATCATGGCTCAAGAAGGGCCTAGATTGGGCGTCATCCGACGAGGTGATGACGCTGCAAAAGCACATTTAGAGCATGGTGGAGAAGAACACCAGCCTTGCCAGCATATTCCAAGTGATGTTGTTTCGCCGGATTCTCCCCTGCCAATGCCGGAGTCTCCATATGTGGGAGTTTGATCTGGAAAGTCCCTGGACCTTGCAGGGGTTCTTCGGCATGGAGCACGAAGATATATGGAAGCTGCTTTTTAAGACCCAAAACATGTGGCCGCCAATGACCGAATACCTCGGCCACGACTGTGCTCATCCAGCCACTCCAGTAAGTTTTTCAGATTTCTAATCATATCTTTGATTTGTGGATCCAAAGAGTAAGTTTAAACCTTCCCCTTTTCCCCCAGGGCTGAACGAAGAAGGCAGAGTAGATCAAGTGTCCTGCTCCCCTACCAGAAGACCCAGTTATTCCTCTTCTAACGAAGATGTTGGTTCTGGCACCGTACCAGGCGCCGAAAAAGAAGGCCAAGAAGAAGAGCAAGGAGGCCCGAAGTGGCCTTCGCCGCAAAGGTACTTCGGACATATCATCCGAAGATACCGAAGCTCTCTCCTCCCACGATGAAGGTGAGGAGGAAGTGGAGGAGAACAATTCTCCCCTTAAGGGGGGAAAGAAGAAATGGGGAGCTTCCACAGATCTAGAGGCGGAAGCATCTAAGAAGCGGAAACTCTCCCTTTCAGACGATTCGAAATCGGATGCCGAAGCCATCCCCGAATGGAACCCAGGACAAAGCCTTCGGCCGAATCGTAAGTATTTAAGGATAATGTATGTATCCGGCTTTATGTCATGTGATCCTAACACACAGAATCACATATTGTAGTCTAGCCCGCGATCTCCCCCGACAATCATCGTCTGTTGGGAATGGGCTCACACATGATGGAGAGCGAGTTGCCTCCACCGGTGTCCCCACCCACTGCTATGGACAACACCGATATGTTGTACTGAGGAACCTTTCCAGGCCATGGAGAGGTGCGGAAACCGGTCAAGGTGGCGCCAGAGGGTAATACCTCTGCTGCCAAAAACATGGGGGAACCGACCCCCATGGAGGCCGACAACGGGGGCCATGCCCAATTCGGCCCACAACCGAATATCATTCCAGAGACCGATACGGTTGTGGAATCACGCGAGCAGCATCCTTCGAAAGAAGGGGTGCGTTGACTCCACCGGCGACCTCTATCAATCCGGAGGCGCCGGACACTCTGATGGAAGCACTTTAGAGCGCCTCCATTGTTGAGGAACATTGTACCCTTATGGGTACAGTGGTTGAAAAGGTTCGGTCCACTAAAAGCGGATTGAACGAGGCCTACACTAGCCTTCTGACAAGCTTTGTGGTACGTAACATAATATTTTTAACTATAAAAAGAATGTATGTGTATAGTCGGTAGCCCCTGAGACTCTGTTTGGCGTTTGTTTAAGAAAGGCCAAACAGAGGATAAACTAGTCTTCGTAGGATATTAACATACACGTGTATTTGAATAAACAGGCGTCGAAGTTAGCGGTAGCTGCCCATGCCGATGAAGTTTCTGAACTAAAGCGGTGGCTGGAGCGTGCTGATGAAGAGCTCATCCGCACCAACAAACTATTGACGGAGAAGCAAGGTATGTGATTCACATTTGACATGATATGGCTTGTTGTTGTGCTATCTTGCTGAGTTTTATAATCATGCTCACAACTGACGCGTCCAAGGTCGAAACCCTCAAAAATGCGTTGGCCGAGGCCAAGGAGTTGGAGGAGGAACGAGCCGCCCACTGAAAGCATGAGTCACGAGTGGAGGAAGTCCAGCAAGAGCTCAAGGATGCCATAACCAAATGTGAGTCGGTAGAGTGCAAGCTTTCGGATCGAGATTCCGAACTTGCTGAGGCCCTCCAAAGCATGAATGCAACCCGAGTTAAAGCCCACGGCGCCTGTTGGGAGATCCAAGAAGCAAAGCATATCGCGGCGAGTAAGGCCTTTAACACGCAAAGCAAATTTGTAAGGAGGAGGTACATATTACTGACCTGTGTTTGGAGTTCTCTAGGGGCATTTGTGGATCTACCCCGGAGTATTGTCGATGATGCAGAGTTCTTCCAAGCCGAAGAGGGGAGTTCAACGGAAAAGTTGTTATGGTCGAGTACCTTGCACCAGAGCATCCGGTGCCCTTTAGCAATCAGCTGAAACAGCTAACAGAGTTGCATAGGGTGGCCGAACTAGCCATGAAGGATGTTATTGTACGACTTTGGCCAGCCGAACACATACCCGGTAGTTACTTCGGGCTCGTGAAGTGGCTCGTCAGCGCCTGCCACGGCTTGATGCCTTAAAGCGGTCGGCCTGTATCAAAGGTGCCCGGATGGCCTTCGCCCGTCTCAAGGTGCAGTGGGCGAAGATGAACGCCGTCAAGCTGGCAACCGAGGAACTGCCCGCGGGAAAAGAGCACAGCATGCCAGAGCGGTATTTCTATGAAGTCTTGGAGGGTTCCTGCATTGTAGAGGGCCAGTGTTCAAAGGAAACTATTTTCGAATGAATGTACCTATAATGCCCGTACTTTGTATTATAAAACAAGGCTTATGTATAATGTGTTACTTGTTTTACTTTGAAATCCTTTCCTCCTGTGCGGCCATTTACGGTATCTGACAGTTGGCCAGTCGTGAGCTTCAGCTCCCATGTAGGTAGTACGGGGGTGTTCGGAATGGTACCTAGACACACTTGACCCAACCAGCATGGTCCTTAAGGAGGTGTCAGTGCCGCGAACCAGGCTATCAGACTATGTGGCTTTATCACTCTCACTCACCCATAGGTTATAGGCACAACCCCTAGTGTTCCTCGATTATCCGAACTTGGGTGTTGTAGACGCCTGACCGGGCATAGACAGGTCCTTGCATAATGCGCGCAAAATCGCAAGAGATTTGTAGTTAGTCGCCGAATAGCTGACCAGCTCTCACTGCACCATGACAGTCAGTTTTCAGATTTCTCTACTGAGTTGTTTATCCGGATGAGCCAGAAACACAATCGAGTAGTTCTCCCTTTACTGCCTTCGCCGAACAAGCCGAACGTAAGGCAATAACCACAGGAGCCGGGCAACCCAACTATTGACCAAAGGCATGATTCGAAGCCGATGCATATAATGCTATATTCGTGACGCCGAATTTGCACTGTAAAAGTGTTTCAGACTTATTCTATTTTTAAGACATGTACGTTGCCGAATGGAGCCCCTGGCGATTTAGGTCGTACCAAGGCGTACATGGCAATCAGACGAGAAAAAAAAGAAGGAATACAGATTAGGAAATAAGCCAGTACCAAATACGTTGGGCGAAAGACTCTTTCCATTATAGTCTGATTGATACGTCAAAACGTATTTTTACAAATGATGTGACAAGCATCGAGGCTATTTTACACGCCGAATACAATGGAAAGCTGTGTAGGAGTCCTAAATTGGAAGGTGCGATCTTTAAAGATCCTTTAGATACTTTGCAGCATGTCTGCACCCCGTTGCAACCTGGTGTGTGATCCTTCAAGAGGATCAACGATCGGTTTTTCATAAAGGAACTGGAAATGGTGCCCTTGGTAACATCAAAAGTTGGTGTGGGTTTAAGGAACCTAAGAAAGAAAAAATAGGAAAAGAGAAAAGAAATGATATGGGGGTCCACATAGGGTCGAGCCATATTGTGGATTTTATTTTTAATATGCCTCCGTCTTTGCCCATGGTATCTTTAGTGCGTATTTATGTACACGTGGTACATATGCCGCGATGCGGTTGGGGCTGAGACCAAGGACGAACTGCTAATCGAGCTCCTGATGGACTTGATCGTCGCCCTATAGGGTGGTCCGGACGCGTTTAACAGTGTCTGGGGGCTTGACTGCCGATGTAGTGTTTATCTTGATAAGCCCATTCTGGACTTCTGTTGCAAGGGCCACGGTGTGCTCCTTAGTACGGAGGGAGTGCTTTGTGTTCCCATTGACTGTTATGACACCGCGGGGTCTGGGCATCGTCAGTTTGAGGTAGGCATGGTGCGGGATTGCATTGAAGCGAGCGAACGCGGTTCGTCCGAGTAGTGCATGATAGCCACTGCGGAAGGGGACAATGTCGAAGATCAAGTCTTCACTTTGAAAGTTGTCTGGCGAGCCAAAGATGACTTCCAATGTGATTGAGCCCGTGCAACGGGACTCTACTCCAGGTATTACTCCTTTAAAGGTAGTTTTGGTGGGTTTATTTCTTGACGAATCAATACCCATTTTACGGACCATGTCCTGATAGAGCAAGTTAAGACCGCTACTGTCGTCCATGAGGACTCACGTAAGGTGGAATCCATTGATAGTTGGGTCCAGGACCAATGCGGTCGAACCTCCGTGATAGATACTAGTCGGATGGTCTCTACGATCGAAAGTGATCGGGCAGGCTGACCATGGGTTTAATTTTGGGGCGACTGGCTCCATCGCGTAGACGTCCCTCAGAGAACGCTTGCGCTCCAGTTTGGGGATATGAGTAGCGTATATCATATTCACCGTTTTGACTTCAGGGGGAAATTTCTTCTGTCCCCCTGTATTTGGCAGATGAGGTTCGTCGTCGTCCTCCTCGCTAGGCAACCCCTTCTCCTTATGTTCGGTATTCAGATTACCGGCCTGTTAGAATACCCAGCAACTTCTGTAGGTATGGTTGGCAGGCTTGTCTGGGGTGCCATGAATCTGGCAAGGTCGATCGAGTATTCCGTCCAAGTTAGATGAACCACCTTTATTCTTTTTGCATGGTCTCTTCTGTTGACCGGATTTAGAGCCACTGAATTTGGCGTTGACCGATGTGTCTTCGGTATTATCATTGTTGCTTCGACGCTTGTGTTTGTTGCATTGGGGCCTGCCGTTTCTAGTATCGGAGGTACCTGTGTCGCTGGTACCATTGTTGTTGCGGGCTAACCAGCTATCCTCTCCCACGCAAAAGCAGGTCATGAGTGCTGTAAAGGCTGCCATGGACTTTGTCTTCTCTTGGCTGAGGTGTCGGGCGAGCCATTCATCCTGGATGCTGTGTTTAAAGGCCGCTAGGGCTTCGGCGTCCGGACAGTCAACAATTTGGTCCTTTTTAGTTAAGAACCTTGTCCATAGTTTCCGGGATAACTCTCCGGGTTGCTGAACTATGTGACTGAGGTCATCGACGTCTGGGGGCCATACATAGGTACCCTGGAAGTTGTCTCTAAAGGCATCTTCCAGATCTTCCCAGGTGCCAATAGAATTCTCTGGGAGGCTATTTAACCAGTGCCGAGCTGGCCCCTTTAATTTGAGCGGGAGGTACTTGATGGCATGTAGATCGTCACAGCGATCCATGTGAATATGGAGAAGAAAATCTACTATCTAGACTGCAGGATCTGTCGTGCCGTCGTATGATTCGATGTTAACGGTTTTAAACCCTTCTGGGAACTGATGTTCCATTACTTCGTCGGTGAAGCACAGGGGGTGTGCGGCGCCTCTGTATCGGGCGACATCGCGGCGTAGTTCGGACGGAGGCCGTATGCGGTTTTCAGCCCAGGTTAGGTTGTGTCTGTCACGCCAAGTCTGATGGTCATCCTCGCGCATTGGAGCACACCCCCTTGATCCGTAGATTGATCTGGTCTGACCGGCTCTATTGTCCAGGTCCTATCATAGGTCATAGGTGTATCCTGGGGCCGTTGTTTCTCTACCTCTACAGCGAGATGGTGCGGGATGGTGTTCGGCTTGAGCTACCGCTCTGTCCCGGCCAAGCGGCGGTTGGTCAGGTCTATCAACATCTGATATGTCTCTGTCGTATCTATAATTTTTTATTGTTCCATTCCAATATTCTACAACTTTTACATACTTTTGGCAACTTTTTATACTATTTTTGGGACTAACATATTGATCCAGTGCCCAGTGCCAGTTCCTGTTTGTTGCATGTTTTTTGTTTCACAAAAAATCCATATAAACGGAGTCCAAACGGGATAAAAACTTACGGTGATTTTTTTGGAATATATGTGAATTTTGGGAAGTGGAATCAACACGAGATGATGCCCAAGGGGCCCACGAGGGTGAGGGGCGCGCCCCAGGGTGTAGGGCGCGCCCTGGGCCCTCGTGGCCACTCCGTAAGTAGGTTAGTGCCCTTCTTTCGCCCCAAGAAAGCCAATATCCGGATAAAAATCGTGTCAAAATTACAGCCCCATCGGAGTTACGGATCTCCGAGAATTTAAGAAACGGTGAAAGGGCAGAATCGGGGAGCGTAGAAACAGAAGGAAATAGAGAGAGAGAGAGAGAGAGAGAGAGAGAGAGAGAGAGAGAGGGAGAGAGAGAGAGATCCAATCTTGGAGGGGCTCTCGCCCCTCAGCCGCCATGGAGGCCATGGACCAGAGGGGAAACCCTTCTCCCATCTAGGGGAAAGGTCAAGGAAGAAGAAGAATAAGGGGCGATCTCTCCCCCTCTCCCCGTGGCGCCGGAACACCGCCAGGGCCATCATCACGACAACGATCTACACCAACAACTTCACCGCCGTCATCACCAACTCTTCCCCCTCTCTGTAGCTGTGTAACCCCTATTTTACCCGATGTAATATATACTTAAACATGGTGCTCAACGCTATATATTATTTCCAATGATGTGTGGCTATCCTATGATGTTTGAGTAGATCTGTTTTCTCAAATGGGTTAATTGATGACCATGATTGGTTTGAGTTGCATGTTTTATTATTGGTGCTATCCTATCGTGCTCTCCGTGTCGCGCAAGCGTGAGGGATCCCCGCTGTAGGGTTTGCAATATGTTCATGATTTTCTTATGGTGGGTGGCGTGAGTGACAGAAGCATAGACCCGAGTAAGTAGGTTGTTTGCGTATGGCAGTAAAAGAGGACTTGATGCCTTATAATGCTATGGTTGGGTTTTACCTTAATGATCTTTAGTAGTTGCGGATGCTTGCTAGAGTTCCAATCATAAGTGCATATGATCCAAGAAGAGAAAGTATGTTAGCTTATGCCTCTCCCTCCAATAAAATTGCAATAATGATTACCGGTCTAGTTATCAATTGTCTAGGGAAAAATAACTTTCTCGTGACAAAAAGCTCTCTACTAAAACTAACTTAGTTGTGTCTTTATCTAAACAGCCCCTAGCTTTTATTTACGTGCTCTTTATTATCTTGCAAACCTATCCAACAACACCTACAAAGTACTTCTATTTTCATACTTGTTCTAGGTAAAGTGAACGTTAATCGTGCGTAGAGTTGTATTGGTGGTTGATAGAACTTGAGGGAATATTTGTTCTACCTTTAGCTCCTTGTTGGGTTTAACACTCCTACTTATCGAAAGAGGCTACAATTGATCACCTATACTTGTGGGTTATCAAGACCATCTGGCCCCGTTGCCGGGGAGCAATAGCATATGGTGAATATTCTCGTGTGTGCTTGTTTGCTTTATCACTAAGTGGATTTTATTTCCTATTCTAAGTTGTTCTCTATCTATACTTATGGATATGGAACACGAAATACCCAAAAAAATAGGTTTACTTGCTACTCATGGAGATGGGGAACCTCCTAAAACCCTCGATGCTCATTATGTGAAAGATATTATGCACTACATTAATAATCCTAAGAAAACCCCATTCAATTATATAATGGGAGACACGTTGGATCAACATGAATACTTTAGGGATTATCGCTTGACCCAAAAAGGGAAACTATTATGGGATCAAATTTATATGTTGCATTGGTATGCTTGGCAACTATGCTTGAGATATGATTATACTTGTTGCTCTAGGATGAAGGCTTCACACCTCACCTTTTCATGCAATTTAATGATAATGAAACCTTAGCTTCTTATGCTAATGGTATATATGATTACTATAATGTGGAACGAATAGAAGAATTTTTTGCTTTTAAGGGTGCTTATGAAATTGAATCTTTGTTTAAAGAGTTTGAAGATTTTGATGATTTAGTTTATAGACCTGAAAATTTAGCTATCCTTAAATATTGCTATGAGAACTATAAATACAATTATGATATTGATGAATTCATTGAGAAAGTCTCTGCTATTCGAGAAGAGATTAATATTTTGTAGGAGTCTATGGAAGAAGAAATTGATGAAACTGTGAGCTCATTGGATGAAAAAGATGATGATGGGAGCGAAGAACAAAAGGAGGAAGATCGGTTTAGCTACCCGTGCCCACCTTCTAATGAGAGTAACTCTCCAACTCATACATTATTTAATGCCCCTTCGTTCTTACCGAAGGATGAATGCCATGATAATTGCTATGATCCCATTGATTCGTTTGAAATATCCCTTTTTGATGAACTTGATGCTTGCTATTCTTGTGGCCAAGATGCCAATATGAATTATGCTTATGGAGATGAACTTGCTATTGTTCCTTATGTTAAACATGAAATTGTTGCTATTGTACCCACACATGATAGTCCTATTATCTTTTTGAATTCTCCAAACTACACTATATCGGAGAAGTTTGCACTTATTAAGGATTATATTGATGGGTGGCCTTTTTCCATTGCAGATGATAATTTTGATGAATATAATATGCATGTGCTTGCTGCTCCTACTTGCAATTATTATGAGAGAGGAACTACATCTCCGCCTCTCTATGTTTCCAACACGATAAAATTGCAAGAAACTTCTTATGATATGCATTGGCCTTTACTTGATGTGCATGAATTGTTCTTGTATGACATGCCGATGTATAGGAAGAGAGTTAGACTTCGTCATTGCTTGATATATGTTGCTTTGTGCTCACTACTAAATGCCAAATCATTGCTAATTCAAATTGGCTATGATATACCTTGGGATCCAGGTGGATTCATTACTTGAGCACCTTAAGCTGCTTAATGGCTTTAAAGAAAGCACTGCCAGGGAGACAACCCAGAAGTTTTAGAGAGTTATTTATTTCTATTGGGTGCTTTTATAGAGTTTAAATACAAAAAATAAAGAGGGGAACCCAAAACTTTTCAAAAAGGAAAGTGAAAGTGAGAGAGACAAGCATTGTTGAACTGAGGGAGCTCCTTGAACTTTGTTCATGCTCAAGGAAACTTTGTGAATCTTGATTACAGAAACTTTTCAACAAAAATAATTATCCCCTTGTACAATTCCATTCTATTATAAGAATAATGTGCCAAGATTTGCCTTTAGTATGTTTACATTGCTTGTTGGTTTGTGCGGTGCAAAACAGAAACTTTGGCTGTAGTGCATGATTTTACATGTTTTACAGGAACGTCAAACGGTTTTGAAATTTTTTTCACTGTCTTTCTATACAAATTTTTAATTTTTCCTAATTTTTTCAGAATTTTTGGAGTACCAGAAGTATGGTGAATGTTCAGATTACTACAAACTGTCCTGTTTAAGACAGATTCTGTTTTTTGATGCATTGTTTGCTTGTTTTGATAAAACTATCGATTTCTATCAGTTGATTAAGCCATGGAAGAGTTATATTACAGTATATACAATTCAAAAAATGAATTGGTTTGCAATAGTACTTAGAGTAGTGATTTTCTTTATTATACTAACGGATCTTACTGAACTTTCTGTTGAGTTTTGTGTGGATGAACTGGTCAAGGATCGAGGAGGTCTCGATATGAGGAGAAGGAGGAGATGCAAGAGCTCAAGCTTGGGGATGCCCAAGGCACCCCAAGTAAATATTCAAGGAGACTCAAGCGTCTAAGCTTGGGGATGCCCCGGAATGCATCCCATCTTTCTTCAACAAGTATCAGTATGTTTTCGATTTCGTTTCGTTCATGTGATATGTGCAAATCTTGGAGCGTCTTTTGCATTCAGTTTTCACTTTTCTTTGATGCACCATGCTGGTATGAGATACTCCATGGTTGATTTATATAATGCTCATTGCACTTCACTTATATCTTTTGAGTATGGCTTTATAGAATGCTTCATGTGCATCACATATATCATTTGAAGTTTGGATTGCGTGTTTCCCTACACATAGAAAACCGCCATTTGTAGAATGCTCTTTTGCTTCACTTACATTTGTTAGAGAGTGGGCATATCTTTTGTAGAAATAATTAAACTCTCTTGCTTCACTTATATCTATTTAGAGAGATGACGGGAATTGGTCATTCACATGGTTAGTCATTAAATCCTACATAAAACTTGTAGATCACTGAATGTGATATGTTTGATTCTTTGCAATAGTTTTGTGATATAAAGATGGTGATATTAGATTCATGATAGTGGGTAGTTGTGGATTGTAGAAATACTTGTGTTGAAGTTTGTGATTCTCATAGCATGCACATATGGTGAACTGTTATGTAACGAAGTTGGAGCATGAGGTATTTATTGATTGTCTTCCTTATGAGTGGCGGTCGGGAACGAGCGATGGTCTTTTCCTACTAATCTATCCCCCTAGGAGCATGCGTGTAGTACTTTGTTTCAATTACTAATAGATTTTTGCAATAAGTATGTGAGTTCTTTATGACTAATGTTGAGTCCATGGATTATATGCACTCTCAACCCTTCCATCATTGCTAGCCTCTTCGGTACTGTGCATTGCCCTTTCTCACCTTGAGAGTCGGTGCAAACTTCGCTGGTGCATCCAAACCCCGTGATATGATATGCTCTATCACACATAAGCCTCCTTATATCTTCCTCAAGATAGCTACCATACCTACCTATCATGGCATTTCCATAGCCATTCCGAGATATATTGCCATGCAACTTCCATCATCATCATATACATGACTTGATCATTTATTGTGATATTGCTTTGCATGATCGTAAGATAGCTGGCATGATGTTTTCATGGCTTATCCATTTTTTTGATTTCATTGCCACTCTAGATCATTGCACATCTCGGTACACCACCGGAGGCATTCATATAGAATCATATCTTTGTTCTAGTATCGAGTTGTAATATTGAGTTGTATGTAAATAAAAGTCTGATGATCATCATTATTAGAACATTGTCCCATGTGAGGTTATTAAAATAAAAGTGGTTAGATAATCCAAAAAAAAGGAGAGAGAGGCCAAATAAGCCTACAAAAAAGAGAAAAAATAATTAAAAAAATGAGAGAAAAGAGAGAAGGGACAATGTTACTATCCTTTTACCACGCTTGTGCTTCAGAGTAGCACCATGTTCTTCATATAGAGAGTCTCTTGAGTTATCACTTTCATATACTAGTGGAGATTTTCATTATACAACTAGGCTTGTATATTCCAACAATGGGCTTCCTCAAGTGCCCTAGGTCTTCATGAGCAAGCAAGTTGGATGCACACCCACGTAGTTTCAGTATGAGCTTTCATACACTTATAGCTCTAGTGCATCTGTTGCATGGCAATCCCTACTCCTCGAATTGACATCAATTGATGGGAATCTCCATAGCCCGTTGATTAGCCATGTTGATGTGAGACTTTCTTCCCTTTTTGTCTTCTCCACACAACCTCCATCATCATATTCTACTCCACCTATAGTGCTATATCCATGGCTCACGCTCATGTATTGTGTGAAAGTTGAAATGGTTTGAGAGCATCAAAAGTATGAAACAATTGCTTGGCTTGTCATCGGGGTTGTGCATGATTTGAATATTTTGTGTGATGAAGATGGAGCATAGCCAGACCATATGATTTTGTAGGGATAACTTTATTTGGCCATGTTATTTTGAAAAGACATGATTGCTTTATTAGTATGCTTGAAGTATTATTGTCTTAATGTCAAATGATAGACTATTGCTTTAAGTCACTCGTGTCTTAATATTCATGTCATGATTAGATTACATGATCAATATTATGCTAGGTAGCATTCCACATCAAAAATTATCTTTTTTTATCATTTACCTACTCGAGGACGAGCAGGAATTAAGCTTGGGTATGTTGATATGTCTCCGTCATATCTATAATTTTTGTTTGTTCCATGCCAATATTCTACAACTTTTACATACTTTTGGAAACTTTTTATACTATTTTTGGGACTAACATATTGATTCAGTGCCCAGTGGCAGTTCTTGTTTGTCGCATGTTTTTTGTTTCGCAGAAAATCCATATCAAACGGAGTGCAAATGGGATAAAAACTTACGGAGATTTTTTTGGAATATATGTGAATTTTGGGAAGTGGAATCAATGTGATACAATGACCGAGGGGCCCACAAGGGTGAGGGGCACGCCCTGGGCCCTCGTGGCCACACCGTAAGGCTGTTGGTGCCCTTCTTTCGCCGCACCAAAGCCAATATCCAGATAAAATCGTGTCAAAATTTCAGCCCCATCGGAGTTACGGATCTCCGGGAATTCAAGAAACGGTGAAAGGGAAGAATCGGGGAGCGCAGAAACAGAAGGAAACACAGAGAGAGAGAGAGAGAGAGAGAGAGAGAGAGAGAGAGAGAGAGAGAGAGATCCAATCTTGGAGGGGCTCCCGCCCCTCCGCCGCCATGGAGGCCATGGACCAGTGGGGAAACCCTTCTCCCATCTAGGGGGAAGGTCAAGGAAGAAGAAGAAGAAGGGGCGCTCTCTCCCCCTCTCTCCCGGTGGCGCCGGAACGCCGTCGGGGCCATCATCGCGATAACGATCTACACCAACAACTTCACCGTTGTCATCACCAACTCTTCCCCCTCTATGTAGCGGTGTAACCCCTCTTTTACCCGTTGTAATCTCTACTTAAACATGGTGCTCAACGCCATATATTATTTCCCAATGATGTATGGCTATCCTATGATGTTTGAGTAGATCCGTTTTGTCCTATGGGTTAATTGATGATCATGATTGGTTTGAGTTGCATTTTTTATTATTGGTGCTATCATATGGTGCTCTTTGTGTCGCGCAAGTGTGAGGGATCCTCGCTGTAGGGTTTGCAATATGTTCATGATTTTCTTGTGGTGGGTGGCGTCAGTGACAGAAGCACAGACCCGAGTAAGTAGGTTGTTTGCGTATGGGAGTAAAAGAGGACTTGATGCCTTATAATGCTATGGTTGGGTTTTACCTTAATGATCTTTAGTAGTTGCGGATGCTTGCTAGAGTTCCACTCATAAGTGCATATGATCCAAGAAGAGAAAGTATGTTAGCATATGCCTCTCCCTCAGATAAAATTGCAATAATGATTACCTGTCTAGTTATCGATTGTCTAGGGACAAATAACTTTCTCGTGACAAAAAGCTCTCTACTGAAACTAACTTAATTGTGTCTTTAGTAGTTGCGGATGCTTGCTAGAGTTCCACTCATAAGTGCATATGATCCAAGAAGAGAAAGTATGTTAGCGTATGCCTCTCCCTCAGATAAAATTGCAATAATGATTACCTGTCTAGTTATCGATTGTCTAGGGACAAATAACTTTCTCGTGACAAAAAGCTCTCTACTGAAACTAACTTAATTGTGTCTTTATCTAAACAGACCCTAGCTTTTATTTACGTGCTCTTTATTATCTTGCAAACCTATCCAATGACACCTATAAAGTACTTCTAGTTTCATACTTGTTCTACGTAAAGTGAATGTTAAGCGTGCGTAGAGTTGTATCGGTGGTCGATAGAACTTGACGGAAGATTTGTTCTACCTTTAGCTCCTCATTGGGTTCGACACTCGTACTTATCAAAAGATGCTACAATTGACCCCCTATACTTATGGGTTATCAGCATCGCGCATTGGTGGTATGGGTTCTAGTGCCTCGTCGTTAAATTGTGGCAGTAGCTTGCATTCCTCGGCTGCCAGGATGTTAGTCCATCTATTGTTGAGGAAAGCCTTATTAGATTGAAGCTCTTGCTGCTTCTTTTTCAGTCTTCTCGAAGTGGCGATTAGCCGGCGCTTAAAGCACTCTTGTTCGAGGGGTTCCTCTAGCATGATGAAGTCTTCGTCGCAGAGGCTCACATCCTCTTCAGAGAACGGTAGGTAATTACTGTTTCTCCGAGTCCTCGTTCCTGACAGGATCGTCAGGGTTTACTTGCCCATCCTCCCAATCATCATGTTCGGATGTTGGCTCTACAGGGGCTTCAGGATCTTCGGCGTTCTCTGGAGTGTTATTCTCTTCGGTGCCGGTATTACTGCCTTTTTGGCAACGCGATTTTGAGCGGCGCCGCTGACCTTGATGTTTTGGAGGTGCTTCGGCAGGCTTGTCCTCAACCGGATTCTCCTTGCCGTCATCACCATCCTCTTTGGGTGTGTCCACCATGTACACGTCGTATGTGGAGGTGGCCGTCCATCGTCTGATAAACGGAGGGTTTTGACCTTGTTCGT
Organism: Triticum dicoccoides; assembly: GCF_002162155.2. Taxonomy (NCBI): domain Eukaryota; kingdom Viridiplantae; phylum Streptophyta; class Magnoliopsida; order Poales; family Poaceae; genus Triticum; species Triticum dicoccoides. The sequence goes on along the minus strand of NC_041390.1, from coordinate 379,939,850 downwards.
CTCTGGCATCATCGTCCATACAGTCGATGTCCTCGGAGGTGTAGTCCAGCATGTCGGTTAGATCTTCGACAGTGGCTACGAAGTGGGTGGTGGGTGGGACGTAAAATTCCCCACTCTCAGCCCCTAGTCTAGGCTAGGCATAATTTGGAAGCGATCCTTCTGTAATGGTGAACGATCGCATTAAGTCCCGAGCCTCATTTAAAGGTGAGGGTTGGATAGAGGAACGAGAGTCCATGGGGCGGCCTAGATTTGGAGCCTCTGCCGACGCCTGCTTGGCATGGACCTCGAGAGTTCGGGCTTAGAGTCCGGTGGAGTGCCCGCGCTTCTCCGGTAGCAAGTGATGGAAGTTGGATCTACGTCAGTATTTCCCCGGAGAGGGAGGGATGATGTAGCATAGCGACAATAGAGTATTTCCCTCAGTAATGAAACCAAGGTATCGAACTAGCAGGAGAACCATGCAACACAACGTAAACAGCCCCTGCACACAAATAACAACACCTCGCAACCCAATGTGTTAAAGGGGTTGTCAATCCCTTTCGGGTAACGGCGCCAGAAATTGCGTGTTGATGGGAGAAAGTTGTAATAGATTGAAATAATAGATCGCAAATAAAATAAAGTACAACAAAGTACTTTTGTATTTTTGGTGTAATAGATCTGAAAATAAAAGCAAGGAAAAAGTAGGTCGCAAAGGCAAATATATGAGAAATAAGACCCGGAGGCCGTAGGTTTCACTAGTGGCTTCTCTCGAGAACAATAGCAAACCGTGGGTAAACATACTGTTGGGCAATGATAGAACTTCAAATAATTATGATGATATCCAGGCAATGATCATTACATAGGCATCACGTCCAAGATTAGTAGACCAACTCCTGCCCGCATCTACTACTATTACTCCACACATCGACCACTATCTAGCATGCATGTAGTGTATTAAGTTCATGGAAAAACGGAGTAATACAATAAGAACGATGACATGATGTAGACAATATCCTTTTATATATATGGTGATAGATATAGATCTCGTCTTTTTATCCTTAGTGGCAACGATACATACGTGTCGGTTCCCTTTCTGTCACTGGGATCAAGCACCGTAAGATCGAACCCACTACCGGGCACCTCTTCCCATTGCAAGATAAATAGATCGAGTTGGCTAGAAAAAAGCCAAATATCGTTGAAGAAGTACGAGGCTATAAGAGATCACTCATAAAAGATATCAAAGAAACTCAAATACTTTCATGGATATAAAAACATAGATCTGATCATAAACTCAAAGTTCATCGATCCCAACAAGCACACCACAAAAGAGTTACATCATATGGATCTCCAAGAGACCATTGTATTGAGGATAGAGAGAGAGAGAGAGAGAGAGAGAGAGAGATGAGTCCATCTAGATGCTAACTATGGACCCGAAGGTCTACAAAGAACTACTCACGCATCATCGGAGAGGCAGCAATGGAAGTGGTGAACCCCTCCATGATGGTGTTTAGATTGGATCTGGTGCTTCTGGACTCTACGGCGGTTGGATGAATATTTTGTCAACTCCCCTAGGGTTTTGGGAATATATGGGTATTTATAGAGCAAAGAGGCGGTTCGTGGGGCACCCGAGGTGGGCACAATCCACCTGGGCGCGCCAGGGCCTCCTGGCGTGCCCTGGTGGGTTGTTCCGCCCTTGGGGCACCCCTAGGTGCAATCAGGGCCCATCTGCTTCCTTTTGGCCCATAAAAAATCATCGTAAAGTTTCGTGCCATTTGGACTCCGTCTGATATTGTTTTCCTGTGATGTAAAAAACATGGAAAAAACATGAATTGGCACTGGGCACTATGTCAATAGGTTAGTACCAAAAAATGATATAAAATGACTATAAAATGATTATAAAACATGCAAGATTGATAATAAAACAACATGGAATAATCAAAAATTATAGATACATTGGAGACGTATCAGCATCCCCAAGCTGAACTCCTACTCATCCTCGAGTAGGTAAGTGATAAAAACAGAATTTTTGATGTGGAGTGTTGTTCATCAAGTCATATCATATTATTTTCTCTTTATAGCATGGACATTTGGACTTGTATGTGATTCAAAGCAATAGTCTAGTTTTGACATAATAATTTAGATACTCAAGCATATCAACAAGCAACCGTGTCTTTCAAAATATCAATGCTAAAATAAGTTATCCCTAGCCCATCATGCTCAAACATTGATCCATTCATGAAACACACTCGAATATTAACTACACCTAATACATGAGCATGATCATATTGCCTCCTAGTTGGTGCTTTTTATGAGAGAAGATGGAGACTCAAATTTCAAAATAAAAATTGCATAAAGTGAAAGAAAGTCCCTTCACAGAGGGAAGTAGGGATTTGTAGAGGTGCCAGAGCTCAAAGCGGAAAATTTAGATAAAAACATTTTGGAAGTTGTATCCATCCCACCAATGAAAATGACTTAGAGTTCCGAACACTTTCCATGTTAGGTATGCCATAGGCGGTTCCCAAACAGAAAATAAAGTTTATTCCTTTTTCCACCATAACTTTCACTTTCCATGGCTAACCGTATCCACGGGTGCCCTCCATACCAACACTTTCCAAGGAATTTATTATTTCACAACATAAAGTAAATTAATTTTTGTTTTTGCATTTCGGGACTGGGCATCCCTAATACCTTTTCCTTACTCTCGTGCAATGACAAGTGAATAAACACTCATCTTGAGAATAACACATCTAGCATGGAAAATATTAGCCACCCCTCACCACTCCGCGAGCGAAACAAACACACAAAGGAGAAGTTTATTTTGAAAATTAGAGATGGCACATGCAAATTTGCGTAGAACGGCAAAAGAATATCGCATGTAGGTAGATATAGTGGAGTCATGTGGCAAAAGTGGTTTAAAGGATTTTGGATGCACAAGTAGAGGTCATACTTAGTGCAAAATGAAGGCTAGCAAAAGATTGGGAAGCGACCAACCAAAAACGAATAATCTCATAAGCAAGCAATAAGCATAATTAACACCGAATAATGCACCACAAGTAGGATATAATTTCATTTCATGATTATTGACTTTTGTGCATGCATAGGGAATCACAAACCTTAACACCAATATTCCTACTAAAGCATAATTACTCATCAACATAACTCTCATATAACATCATCATATCTCAAAACTATTACTAAGAATCAAGTTTATTTTGCCCAATGATCTTCATGACATTTTCTTTACTTTATCCTTCTTGGATATCTATCACTTTGGGACTAATTTTCATGAGTTTCTTTTCATAAGCTCAAATAAATATAAGTGAAGATTATGAGCATAACAAACTTTCTATCCCTCAAATAAATTTAAGTGAAGCAAGATAGAATTTCTTCAAACTTTTAGCAACTCTCAAATAAATCTAAGTGCAGCAAGAGAGCATTTCTTCAAAAATAACAAAGCACACCATGCTCAAAAAGATATAAGTGAAGCACTAGAGCAAGTCCTAGGTCATAAAAGATTTAAGTGAAGCATAGAGAGAAATTCTAACAAGTCATGACATAATTTTGGCTCTCTCAAATAGGTGTGTCCAGCAAGGATTATTAACATAAAACACAAAATAAAACAAGCAAATACACATATCATACAAGATGCTCTAAGCAAAACACATATCATGTGATGAATAAAAATATAGTCTCAAGTAAAATACCGATAGTTGTTGGAACAAAGCGGGGATACCACTCGGGGCATCCCCAAGCTTAGTTGGTTGCTCATTCTTGGATAATAGCTTGGATACCGGGGCATCCCCAAGCTTAGGCTCTTACATCGTTCCTACATCCATCGTAATATAACCCAAAACTTGCAAACTTCAATCACACAAAACTCAACAAAGCCTTCGTGAGATCCGTTAGTATAAGAACAATAAACCACAACTATAAGTTTTGTATCAAACCAATTCATATTTTGTTTTTGTATTATATCTACTGTATTCCAACTTTTCTATGGCAAAAACTCATCAAAGAAAACCATAGATCCATCAACATAAGCACACAACACAAAGAAAACAGAATCTGTCAAAACAGAACAGTCTGTAGCAATCTAACTATTTTGAATATTTCTGTAACTCAAAAAACTCATAAAAAATTGGATGACATGAGAAATTTGTATATTGAACTACTGCAATTGGAATGGGTATTTTTTCGCTCTCTGATAAAATATGAAAATTAATTTCATGAGCGCAAACTTTCTGTTTTTTTCAGCAAGATCAAACAACTATTGCCCAAGAAGATACGAAAGGCTTTAGTTGGCACAAACACTAATTCAAACACAATCATAACAGTAGCATAATTGTGCTAACACTCAAGAATAGAAAGCAAAAATCAAAAATAAATTTTATTCGTTGGGTTGCCTCCCAACAAGCATTATAGTTTTACGCCCTTAGCTAGGCATAAGATTTCAATGATGCTCACACAAAAGATATTAATTGAAACACAAAGAGAGCATCATGAAACATGTGACAAACGCATTTAAGTCTAACATACTTCCAATTCATAGGAATTTTATAAGCAAACAAATTATCAAGACAAGCAATATTTAGCATATGCAAGGAACAAGAAAGAAACAATAGCAATCTCAACATAACGAGAGGTAATTTACCAACATGAAAATTTCTACCACAATATTTTCCTCTCTCATAATAATTATATGTGGGATCATATTCAAATTCAGCAATATAGATATCACATAAGATATTTTCTATATGATCCACATGCATGCAAAGTTGACACTCTTCCGATATAGTGGGATTATCATCAAATAAAGTCATGACCTCTCCAAACCCACTTTTATCAAAGAAATCACAAGATTGATAATTCTACAAAGTAGTGGGATCATTAATACATAAAGTTGGCACTCTTCCAAACCCACTTTCAATATTATGGAAAATACTATTATCAATATCATATTCATCATGAGGCATAAGCAAATTTTCAAGATCACAAGAAGAATCACCCCAATCATGATCATTGCAACAAGTGGTGGACATAGCAAAATTAGCATCCCCAAGCTTGGGGTTTGGCATATTATTAGCACAATTTTAATTAATAGAACTTATAGTAAAATCATTGCAATCATGCTTTTCATTCAAGGAGCTATCATGAATCACTTCATAAAAAAATTCATCACAATTTTCAGATTAACGATTCTCAAGCAAAACTTCATAAAGATAATCTAGTGCACTCAACTCACTAGCCATTGGTTCATCATGATTGGATCTTTCAAAAAGATTAGAAAGTGTATGGGGATCTATATCAATAGATTTTTAGCAAGCGAAGATGCGAGCAAATAGAAGACACATGGCAACACAAGCAAACATGAGATCTGACGAGAAAATGGCGAACGAAATAGAGGGCGAATAAAAACGGCAATTTTTTTATGAAGTGCGGGAGAGGAAAATGGCGAATAATGTAAATTGAGAGGATATGAGATTTGTGATTAGAAACCTGGTTATGTTGAAGATCCTCCCCGGCAACGGCGCCAGAAACTCTCCTTGATGGCAGCTGGAACTATGTCGGTATTTCCCCGGAGAGGGAGGGATGATGTAGCACAGCGATGGTAGAGTATTTCCCTCAGTTATGAAACCAATGTATCAAACCAGTTGGAGAACCAAGCAACAAAACGTAAACAACCCCTGCACACAAATAACAACACCTCGCAACCCGACGTGTTAAAGGGGTTGTCAATACGTTTCGGGTAACGGTACCAGAAATTGCGTGTTGAGGGGAGAAAGTTGTAATAGATTGAAATAATAGATTGCAAATAAAATAAAGTGCAGAAAAGTATTTTTGTATTTTTCGTTTAATACATCTGATAATAAAAGCAAGGAAAAAGTAGATCGCAAAGGAAAATGTATGAGAAATAAGATCCGAGGGCCATAGGTTTCACTAGTGGCTTCTCTCGAGAAAAATAGCAAACGGTGGGTAAACAAATTACTGTTGGGAAATTGATAGAACTTCAAATAATTATGACGATATCCAGGCAATGATCACTACATAGGCATCACGTCCAAGATTAGTAGACCAACTCCTGCGTACATCTAATACTATTACTCCACACATCGACCGCTATCCAGCATGCATCTACTGTATTAACTTCATGGAAAAACAGAGTAATGCAATAAGAATGATGACATGATGTAGACAAGATCTGTTTATCTATAAGGCGGTAGATATAGATCTCATATTTTTATCTTAGTGGCAATGATACATACGTGTCGGTTCCCTTTCTGTCACTGGGATCAAGCACCGTAAGATCGAACCCACTACCGGGCACCTCTTCCCATTGCAAGATAAATAGATCGAGTTGGCCAAACAAAACCCAAATGTCGGAGAAGAAATATGAGGCTATAAGAGATCACACATAAAAGAGATCAAAGAAACTCAAATACTTTCATGTATATAAAAACATAGATCTGATCATAAACTCGAAGTTCATTGATCCCAACAAACAGACCGCAAAAGAGTTACATCATATGGATCTCCAAGAGACCATTGTATTGAGGATCAAGAGTGAGAGAGATGAAGCCATCTAGCTACTAACTACGTACCCGAAGGTCTACAAAGAACTACTCACGCATCATCAGAGAGGCACCAATGGAAGTGGTGAACCCCTCCGTGATGGTGTTTAGATTGGATCTGGTGTTTATGGACTCTGCGGTGGCTGGATGAATATTTCTTCGACTCCCCTGGGGTTTTGGGAATATTTCGGTATTTATAGTGCAAAGAGGCGGTCCGGGGGCACCCGAGGTGGGCACAACCCACCTGGGTGCGCCAGGGCCTCCTGGCGCGCCTTGGTGGGTTGTGCCCCCCTCGGGGCACCCCCAGGTGCAATCGGGGCCCATCTGCTTCTTTTTGGCCCATAAAAAATAATCGTAAAGTTTCGTGCCATTTGGACTCCGTTTGATATTATTTTCATGTGATGTAAAAAACATGGAAAAAAATGGGAACTGGCACTGGGCACTATGTCAATAGGTTAGTACCAAAAATTGATACAATATGACTATTAAATGATTATAAAACATCCAAGATTGATAATAAAACAGCATGGAACAATCAAAAATTATATATACGTTGGAGACGTATCAGCAAGCTCCATAAGTGCAGAGAGTTCGGTGGGCTCTAGACTCCCGTCTTCGGACCCGACGGTGTGCTCTAGATCTGAGGCCAGAGCGGTAATCGGGGTCAAAAACCCTTCGAGTATCAAATCTCCTCGGATATCGGCAACATAGTTTACATTCCCGAAACTGATCTGATAACCAGGGGCGTAGCTGTTGATCTTCTCGAGGAGGCCAATAGAGTTGGCTCGCAGCACGAAGCCGCCGAACACGAAAATTTGGCCCGGGGGGGATCTCCCCCGGAACAGCATCATTGTGGATGATCGAACGAGCCATCGATACCTTTGTTGACGGAACAGAGGAACCATCAATGAAAGCACCAATGTTGGTGTCAAAACCGCCAGATCTCGGGTAGGGGGTCCCGAACTATGCGTCTAAGGATCAAAGGTAAAAGGAGGAAGGGGACACGAGCCCTCTTGATGGAGGTAAAACCCTATGTCCTGCTTGATTTACTTTGATGAGTATAGGGGTTACAAGAGTTGATCTACCACGACATCGTAATGGCTAAATCCTAGATGTCTAGCATGTATGATTATGACTGCCTCTACGGACTAAACCCTCCGGTTTATATAGATATTGGACGGGGCTAGGGTTTGTACAGAGTCGGTTTACAGAGAAAGGAATCTTCATAGCCGAACGCCAAGCTTGCCTTCCACGCCAAGGAGAGTCCCATATGGACATGGGGGAAGCCTTCTATCTTGTATCTTCACGGCCCATCAGTCCGGCCCACGTCACATAGCCCGGACGCCAGGGGACCCCCTAATCCAGGACTCCCTCAGTAACCCCGGCGACTCAAGCATAGCATAATGTGGAGGTTGCAAAGCTAAGGGATGGGGTAGCTCAGGCTAAGGAGGAGCTTAATGCTGAGAATTCTAGGATGGCAACAGAGTGAGACGCGTTGGAGGCTGAGTCACAACGGATTCAGGCAGAGGCTTTCCGGTTAAACTTGGATCAAAATGCATCAAATGATGTTCTTCAAAGGAGGGACCAGAGCCATTTACCTCCACAATTCGAGTCAAGGAATCTTTTCAATACACGTGGGGTAGGACCAAGTAACCCTCCCGGTGTGACCCGGGTCGCCGAGACGCCCGTGGCCAGGGCGACGGCTCAAATGCGTGTAACAGACCCACCTCGTCTGGTCTTAACCTTGCCCTAGCAGGTGTTAACACCGTCGGGTCATTATGCCAACCCCTTGGATAAGATGATTGCCACGGCTTCACGGCTAGTGGCTCTACGAGTAGAAGGCGAGTCTCCTGCGGCGGTTGAGGCCCGGAAGGCTGTGGAGCTTCTTCATACGGTGTTAGCTCAGCAGGTGGCTTACTCATATAGCCGCGAGCAGATTCATTCAACTCCACGCCCCAGCCGAAGTTACAGTCGGTTTATTGAGTCGCCGGCGGTTTCCAATAGCGAGCGGTGCCGTAACTTGCCCCATGGGCATGACCTGCCACGTGTTGATAACAATGCTCAGTCCTTGATGGATCAGGCTAGGGCACGTTAGGAGGCGGAGCTGGCGGCTCAATTAGCGGCTCATCAACAGCTTCATTGTAACCCTTTGATGTCTATAGAAGCCGGGATGACTTCTAGGACAGTGGGTGTGCCAGGCATAGCACCGACTCTTCACAATGAGCGGTTGCCTAAGGACTTCAAGGGTCCTCGAAGGTGCCCAATTACATAGCTGATCAACCTCCTCAGGCTTGGATTGAGAGCTATGAGCTGGCCATGGAGATGTTAGATGTTAACAATGTTGTGTGCGCCAAGTACTTAACCATGATGCTGGATGGACCGGCTCGAACTTGGTTGAAGCGATTACCCCCCCCCCCCCAATTCTATCAATTCATGGGCTGAGTTGAAGGCGCGGTTTATTCAAAATTTAAGGTCACATGCAAACAACCTCTGTCGATTATTGACCTAGATGCTTGTGTCCAGCGCGAGTATGAGTCGGCCCACCACTGGGTCCTTTGGGTGTCCGCTATTATCCATTCATCAAACAGCATCAACACTGGCTGTGTTGTTTTAATTCTGGCGAAAAATTGTTGTTTCACCCCTCTCAAGCAGAAGTTAAGGCGGCTTAAGCGTCATTGCAATGACATGGGGGAGATTATGGAGGCTCTCATTAAATACGCCGACTCTGACAATACGAAGGACCCTGGGTCTGATGAGGAGAAATCCAATAAGGGGAAGAAGAATTGCAATGGAAATGGGCAGCCAACTATGACAGGGCATAACCAGAGTAATAATGGTAAGTGCAAACAAGCCGAAATCGGATCAGATTTTGTGTCTAGTACCAATACACAGAATAACAATCAACGTCGTAAGGGAAAGCCACCCTAGTTTAGAGGGTCAAAACTTAATCTTGAGGCTATGCTAAATGAACCGTTCCCAAAGCACAGTTTGCCAGATAGGCCTTCGGGTCATCTATGGAAAGATTATCACATCATGAGGGCGTATAAGAACTCTGGTTTCCATCAGGGTCATAACAACAGTAATGGCCCGGACGGCGGGTTAGGATCCGGCTCTCACGGGCCCGATTTTGGACGTGGCGGCTCAAATTCTGGATAACAAGGCCAGGGCAATCAGGGCAGTTATAACCAGCTGTCCGGTCAGGGTAACCAGCAACAACATTCTGGATATCAGAGTAATCCAAACCAGTTGAATAGTGGCCAATATCACGTTTTCACCACAAGCATGTGCAAGAGAGATTAGAAGGTTCATAAACGATCGGTGAGCGCAGTTGAGCCGGCGGTCCATCGATACTTATGATGGTCAGAGCAGCTAATTGTATGGAGCCATGAGGATCACCCTCCCTGGGTGGACAATCCGGGTCAGCTGGCTTTGGTAGTAGCTCCTCGGGTTGGAGGTTACAAGTTCACAAAGGTGCTTGTGGACAGAGGCAGCAGTATCAATATCCTTTATTATGATACTTTTCACTGGATGAATTTGACTGACAAAGATCTTAAGCCATCCTCTACAGTCTTTCATGGAGTGGTGCCTGGCAAGTCAGCCTAACCAGTTGGTAAGATTGCCTTGGAGGTAGCTTTTGGCAATGAGTATGATTACAGGGCAAAGCCATTGAACTTTGAAGTGGTCAAGATCAAAAGCCCCTATCACGCTTTGTTTGGATGGTCGGCTTACGCCAAGCTTATGGCACGGCCTTGTTATGTGTATCTGCAGCTCAAATGCTGGGTCGCAAGGGTACCATCACAGTACATGGTGACAGGAAGATAGCCTTGGAATGTGAAGAAGGTGATGTTGCTTATGTTGAGCCTGCTTGTGCTACGGAGGAGCTTAAGTTCTATAAAGACAATGTTGACCCGGCTAATATGACTCTGTTAAAGAAGCCAACCATAGATCATGACCCTTTGTTGAAGTTTAAATCGGCGGATGATACCAAGCAGGTTGAGTTTATCCCTAGCGACTCATCTCAACAATTCACTATCAGTGCCAATATGGATCCAAAATAGGAAAGCGCTCTCATCGAGTTCATCCATGAGAATCGGGACATCTTTGCATGGAAGCCTTCAGACATGCCGGGTGTACCGAGAGAACTCATTGAGCACACTCTCAATATTGATCCCAAGTGTAAGCTGGTCAAGCAATTCCTTCGCCGTTTTAATGAGGAGAGACGTAAGGCCATTGGAGAAGAGGTGGCCCGGCTCTTAGCAGCCAGGTTCATCCCTGAAGTTTTTCACCCTGAGTGGTTGGCTAACCCAGTGCTAGTACTTAAGAAAAATGGCACTTGGTGTATGTATGTGGATTATACAGACCTTAATAAAGCTTGTCCAACTGATCCTTTTGCTATTCCCCATATTAATCAGATCATTGATGCTAGGGCAGGTTGCGAGCATTTGAGTTTCTTGGATTCTTATTTTCGTTATCATCAGATCAAGATGGCAATTAAAGACCAAGAGAATACGACTTTCATCATGCCCTCTGGAGCTTTCTACTATGTCTCTATGCCCTTTGGGCTCAAGAGTGCCCAGGCGACTTATTGACATTGTGTCTAGAACTATCTCCATAATCAGATTGGGTGTAATGTTCATGTCTATGTAGATGACATTGTTGTGAAGTCCAGAAAGAAGGAGACTGGTATGTCTCCCTCGTATCTACTTTTCCAAACACTTTTGCCCTTGTTTTGGACTCTAACTTGCATGATTTGAATGGAACTAACCCGGACTGACGTTGTTTTCAGCAGAATTGCCATGGTGTTATTTATGTGCATAAACAAAAGTTCTCGGAATGACCTGAAACATTACGGAGACTATTTTTGGAAATAATAAAAAATCCTGGCAAAAGATCAAGACCAGGGGGCCCACACCCTAGCCACGAGGGTGGGGGCGCGCCTCCCCCTAGGCGCGCCCCTACCTCGTGAGCCCCTAGGAGCTCCTCTGACCTCAACTCCAACTCTATATATTCGTGTTCAGATAGAAAAAAATTGAGGAGAAGGATTCATCGCGTTTTACAATACGGAGCCGCCGCCAAGCCCTAAAACCTCTCTGGAGGGCTGATTTGGAGTCCGTTCGGGGCTCCGGAGAGGAGAATCCGTCGCCGTCGTCATCATCAACCATCCTCCATCACCAATTTCATGATGCTCACCGCCGTGCGTTAGTAATTCCATCATAGGCTTGCTAGACGGTGATGGGTTGGATGAGATTTATGATGTAATGGAGTTAGTTTTGTTAGGGTTTGATCCCTAGTATCCACTATGTTCTGAGATTGATGTTGCTATGACTTTGCTATGCTTAATGCTTGTCACTAGGGCCCGAGTGCCATGATTTTAGATCTGAACCTATTATGTTTTCATGAATATATGTGAGTTCTTGATCCTATCTTGCAAGTCTATAGTCACCTAATATGTGTTATGATCCGGCAACCCCGAAGTGACAACAATCTGGACCACTCTCGGTGATTACCATAGTTTGAGGAGTTCATGTATTCACTATGTGTTAATGCTTTGGTCCGGTACTCTATTAAAAGGAGGCCTTAATATCCCTTAGTTTCCGCTAGGACCCCACTGCCATGGGATGGTAGGACAAAAATGTCATGCAAGTTATTTTCCATAAGCACGTATGACTATATTCGGAATACATGCCTACATTACATTGATGAATTGGAGCTTGTTCTGTGTCACCCTAGGTTATGACTGTTACATGATGAACCGCATCCGGCATAATTCTCTATCACCGATCCATTGCCTACGAGCTTTCCATATATTGTTCTTCGGTTATTTACTTTTCCGTTGCTATTGTTACAATCACTACAAAATACCAAAAACATTAATTTTGTTATCATTACCTTTGGCTACCGTTACCACTACTATCATATTACTTTGCTACTAAATACTTTGATGCAGATATTAAGTTTCCCGGTGTGGTTGAATTGATAACTCAGCTACTAATACTTGATAATATTCTTTGGCTCCCCTTGTGTCGAATCAATAAATTTGGGTTGAATACTCTACCCTTGAAAATTGTTGCGATCCCCTATACTTGTGGGTTATCAAGACTATTTTCTAGCGTCGTTGCCGGGGAGCATAGCTCTATTCTTTGAGTCACTTGGGATTTATATTTGCTTATCATTATGAAGAACTTGAAAGATCCAGGAACCAAGATTCATCCCTCAACTACGAGGGGAGGTAAGGAACTGTCATCTAGCTCTGCACTTGATTCACCTTATGTTTTAAGTAAGCTTGCGACACCTAAACCTGCTTCTGCTATTCATTCTGATATGTCGCATGTTATTGATGAGGCCACTTCTCTATGCATGATACTTATGATGAAACTACTTCTATGCTTGATACTACTATGCCACTTGGTGAATTTCTTGATGAACAACTTTCTAGGGCTAGAGATAATGAAATTATTGAAACTGATAATATTGATGAAAGTGATGATGAAGACTCACCCCCTAATAAATATGAATTGCCCGTTGTTCCTGAGGGTTATGTTATGGATGAAGAAGCTACTAGAGCTATTTTAGCTTGCAATGATAGATATGATCTAAAGAGGTTATTAGCTAAATGGATGCAGCAATCCCTTAATGCTAGAATGAAACCTGACCCTACTTTTGCTACATCACCTATCTGTGTTACTGATAAGGATTATGAATTCTCCGTTGATCCTGATATAATTACTTTGGTTGAATCTGATCCTTTTTACGGCTATGAATCTGAAACTGTTGTGGCACATCTTACTAAATTAAATGATATGGCCACCCTGTTCACTAATGATGAGAGAACTCGCTACTTTTATATTTTTAAATTTTTTTCGTTCTCATTAAAGGGTGATGCTAAGATATGGTTTAATTCTCTTGATCCTGGTTGTGTGTGTAGTCCCCAGGATATGATTTATTACTTCTCTACTAAATATTTCCCTGCTCATAAGAAACAAGCTGCCTTAAGGGATATATATAATTTTGTGCAAATTGAAGAAGAGAGTCTCCCACAAGCTTGGGGGAGGCTTCTCCAATTACTTAATGCTTTGCCTGATCATCCTCTTAAGAAAAATGAAATACTTGATATCTTTTATAATGGACTAACCGATGCTTCCAGAGATTACCTGGATAGTTGTGCTAGTTCTGTTTTCAGGGAAAGAACACCGGATGAAGCTGGAATTCTACTGAATAATATGTTGACAAATGAAAATAATTGGACACTTCCCGAGCCAACTCCTGAGCCTATTCCTAAACCAACTCCGAAGAAAAGAGGTGTTCTATTTCTCAGTCCAGAAGATATGCAAGAGGCAAAGAAATCCATGAAAGAAAAGGGTATTAAAGCTGAAGATGTTAAGAATTTACCTCCTATTGAATGAATACATGGTCTTAATTTACCGCCTATTGAAGAAACACATGGTCTTGATAACCCGACACGGGTAGTAAAGGTAAATTCTCTCTACAGATATGATAAAGCTGAAATCCCATTTACTAAGTTTGCTAGCTCATGATTAGATGAGTTTGATAAATTTATGGCTAAGCAAGAAGACTTCAATGCTTATTTTGGTAGAGAATTAAAACACAGCGCTGATATGCTTGAACACTTTGGTGATTATATGGCTAATCTCAAAGGTGAACTTAAAATCATTAGTAAACATGCTTCTATGGTTACCACTCAAGTAAAACAAGTACTTAAAGCTCAAAATGATTTGCTTGATGAATTGAATAGTAAGAATAATGACTATGCTGTTAGAGTGGCTACTAGAGCTGGTAAAATGACTTAGGAACCTTTGTATCATGAAGGCCACCCTAAGAGAATTGAGCAAGATTCTCAGAGAAATAATATAGATGCACCTAGTCCTTCTAAAAGGAAGAAAAAGAAAAATGATAGGACTTTGCATGCTTCTAGTGAACCTATTACCGAAACACCTAAGAATCCAAATGATATTTCTATTTCTGATGCTGAAACACAATCTGGTAATGAACCTGAAACTAGTGATAATGTTAATGATAATGTTCATGATGATGCTGAACCTAGCAATGATAATGATATAGAAATTGAACCTCATGTTGATCTTGATAACCCACAATCAAAGAATCAACGTTATGATAAGAGAGACTTTGTTGCTAGGAAACATGGTAAAGAAAGAGAACCATGGGTTCAAAAACCCATGCCTTTTCCTCCCAAACCATCCAAGAAAAAGGATAATGAGGATTTTGAGCGCTTTGCTGAAATGATTAGACCTATCTTTTTGCGTATGCGATTAACTGATATGCTTAAAATGAATCCTTATGCTAAGCACATGAAACAAATTGTTACTAATAAAAGAAAGATACCGGAAGCTGAAATTTCCACCATGCTTGCTAATTATACTTTTAAGGGTGGAATACCAAAGAAACTTGGAGATCAAGGAGTATCCACTATACCATGCTCCATTAAAAGAAACTATGTTAAAACTGCTTTATGTGATCTTGGAGCCGGTGTTAGTGTTATGCCTATCTCTTTATATCATAGACTTGATTTGAATAAGTTGACACCTACTGAAATATCTTTGCAAATGACTGATAAATCAACTGCTATACCTGTCGGTATTTGTGAGGATGTGCGTGTTGTGGTTGCAAACGTTACTATTTAAATGGACTTTGTTATTCTTGATATTCCCGAGGAAGATAATATGTCTATTATTCTTGGAAGACCCTTTTTGAATACTGCAGGGGCTGTTATTGATTGCAACAAAGGCAATGCCACTTTTCATGTTAATGGTAATGTGCATACGGTACACTTTCCGAGGAAACAACCTCAAGTCCACATTATCAATTCTATTGGAAAAATTCCATCAATTATTTTTGGAGGTTTTGAATTTCCTCTTCCTAATGTCAAGAAGAAATATGATATTCTTATTGTTGGAGATGTGCATATCCCCGTTGAGGTAACCTAGTGTTATTCGAAAATTCTCCGGTTCCATGTTATTCGGAATGAGTTTGTTAACAAGACTTGATCAACCTTGTTAATGGATTCCTTTTGATGAGCATGAGATGGATGAAGTTAGAAAGCACAACTCTCTGTACCCTCCCTTTACTTTCTGTTATTTATAATAAATAAAATAAAAATAGTATTTTCTGTCTGTTATCTGATTATCCGTGCAATATAAAAATACCCTAAAAATAAAAGTTCTCCAAATGCCCTGAAATTTAAATATTATTTTTTCTGGAATATTTGAGAATATTTGGCACTGAGAACACAGCAGGGGGGCATCCACCTGGCCATGAGGGTGGAGGGCGCGCCCTACCCCCCTGGGCGCGCCCCCCTGCCTTGTGGGCCCACGGTAGACCTCCTCAACTTATTCCTGCACCCACACACTCCTTCTTCCTCCCACAAACACCATTATCCATCTCAAGCATGAGTAACAAGTTCTAGCTCATTTTGCTGCGATTTTTGATCTCCTTGCTCAAAGCACCTCTCACAAAACTGCTTTGGGGGATTGTTCCTTGGTATGTGACTCCTCCATTCGTCTAATTAGTTTTTGTTCTAGTGCTTTATTCATTGCAAATTTGTGCTGCCTAGGTGACCATGTTCTTAAGCTTGCATGTCAAATTTATATGGTTCCAAGTAGTTTTGATGCATGATATAGGCTCTAGGCACTTGTAGGAGTAGTTGCTATCAATTTTGTTGGGTTTGGTTCACTTTTATTTGAAGTTACTAAAAATTTCAGAATTTTCAGAAAATAATGAAGAGATATTTGAGGGGCTCATCGAGCTGAAGCTCGAAGGAAAAGAAAAATGAAGAAGCAAAGAAGCCCAAATATAATCTGCCTCGCATCGCGGAGGTTCGGCCGTGTGAATGGCCTTGTGATGATTTCTTGAGAGCAGACGGGATTTATAATGATTTCTATGAATTGGCTGAGAATGCAGGCCTCACCGCCTTCCTCCACGACCAGTGCAAACAGTATCTCTTACTCACCAATATCTTTGTGCAAAACATTCATTTCCATGCTAGGAGCTCACCACCTACGGTCGAGTTTTATTTATATGATGAGCATAAGGAGATGTCACTTCGTGATTTTTGTCGGGTTTCTTTGATCCCTTTCAAGGGCATCATATAAGAACCACGTCACCGCGATGTGGATGGGTTTATTGATACCATCACTATAGGGGAAATGAGAAAGGCTTCCGATGCACGAACTACTAGCATACACTTTCCTCTTCTACGTTACTTTGCTATATTTGCTAGTAGATGCTTAATTGGGCACGGAAACTGTGGAAACCTGAGTGCCCCTGATATTGTTATTTTGTGCCACGCCTTATTTCGTGATGATACATTCAGCATGGGTGCTATTATTGCAAAACGATTAAATCTTAACTGTACTAAGGGCCCGGTCTTTGGAGGCATCTTCGCCTCGCGCTTAGCTGCACATTTCAACATACCTATTAGGCATTATGAGAAGGAAGAAAAATTGTTGCCTCCTGTTTATTTAGATTATAAGAGTATGGTAGCACACGATTTTGTTGTTAAGAATAGGGGGAATGAGCTCAAATACAAATTGTTCTTTGATAAACATCATCCTGAGACTATTACCCTGCCTGCTCCTTCTTTGTTTGATTTATCTGCAGGCAAGTACCTTGTTCCATTGGAGGCTATTCACGCCTACCGGAACCCTACATCAGCCACAGAGCCAGAGTTGGAACCACAAGTTGATCCTCCACGACAGTCTAATTACCAGCGGGATCCGGAGATGATTGCCAACCACTGGCAATCAGAGTCTTCTTCTTCGTAATACGATCCCAACTATTACTATGGATATGTGCCAGGCCAACTGTGGCCATAGACCAACTTAGGCCAAAAGCCTAAGCTTGGGGGAGTACGTATTTCTCACCGACATTACATTTATGTTCACACACTCATTGCTAGATGTCGGTGCTCATAGTTTTTCATTGTAATATCCATTCTAGTTTATTTCCTTCTTATGCTTTCTTCTTGTGTGCTTAATAAACCATAAGAAAAAACCAAAAATTAGTTTTAGCTTTTAATTAGTTTACTTTCCATGCGTGTAGTAGTAATTAAAAAGAAAACCCAAAAAGATTTCATGTTCTTCTTTTTGCTTGTTGGGAGCTTTCCCGTGTAAATAGTTTTATTTATTTTCTTTTCTTTGGGGGTCGAAAGGAGAAGACCATAATTAAATTGTTGAAGTGGCTCTTATATGCATTATTGTTGATCTGACAAAAGAGCCCATATTGCCTTGTCTTCTCCTATTTATTGAATGCTTGCAGATTCCAGCTTAGTCCAATGCACGTGCACTATTATTATTATTATCCACATCGTTCGCTCGTGCAAGTGAAAGGCAATTATGATGATATATGATGAACTGATTGAGATGGGAGAAGCTGGTATGAACTCGGCCTCTCTTGTTTTTGTAAATATGATTAGTTCATCGTTCCTGATTCAGCCTATTATGAATAAACATGTTTGCGATGACAATTGGAGATCATAGTTTCTTATGCCATGCTTAATTAGCTAGGAGCTTATAATAGTTTACCTTGCGTGCCAACATGCTATTAAAATGGTTGTGATGTGGTATGATAGGGTGGTATCCTCCTCTGAATGATTTAAGTGACTTGACTTGGCACATGTTCATGCATGTAGTTGAAACAAAATCAACATAGCCTTCACGATATTTATGTTCATGGTGCATTATATCCTACTCATGCTTGCATTCGGTGTTGATTAATTTTAATGATGTTCATGATAGTTCTCGCTCTCTAGCTAGTCGCTTCCCAGTCTTTTTCTAGCCTTCACTTGTACTAAGTGGGAATACTGCTTGTGCATCCAATCCCATAAACCCGAAAGTTGTTCCATATGAGTCCACCATACCTACCCATATATGGTATCTACCTACCGTTCCAAGTAAATTTGTATGTGCCAAACTCTAAACCTTCAAATAAATATCTTGTTTTGTATGCTCGAATAGCTCATGTATCAACTAGGGCTGTCTGTATCTTCCATGTTAGGCGGGTTATTCTCAAGAGGAGTGGACTCCGCTCCTCACTCACGAGAAAATGGCTGGTCACCAAGATGCCTAGTCCCATGCTTTATGCAAATCAAATCAAAATAATTGCAAACAAAACTCCCCCTGGGACTCTTGTTAGTTGGAGGCACTCGTTGTTTTGAGCAAGCCATGGATTGATGCTTGTTGGTAGAGGGGGAGTATAAACTTTACCATTCTATTTTGGGAACCGCCTATAATGTGTGTAGCATTGAAGATATCGCCATCTCTTGGTTGTCATGTTGACAATGAAAGTATACCGCTCAAAATATCATTCATCTCTATTTTAAAACCGAGCTCTGGCACCTCTACAAATCCCTGCTTCCCTCTGCGAAGGGCCTATCTATTTACTTTTATGTTGAGTCATCCTCCTCTTATTAAAAAGCACCAGTTGAAGAGCACCACTATCATTTGCATTCATTACTGTTAGTTAACATTGAGTATGACTTGACTGGATCTCTTTTACCATGAATTACAATGCCTAGTCAGTCCTTGATCTTTAAAGGTGCTCTGCATTTATGTTTTGTGGTCTCAGAAAGGGCTAGCGAGATACCATCTTGGTATATCATATTATGATTGTTTTGAGAAAGTGTTGTCATCTGAGATTTATTATTATTGCTCGCTAGTTGATTATGCCATTGATATGAGTAAACATGAGACATGAGAGTTATTGTGAATATGGTTAGTTCATAATATTTGCTGAAAACTTGAATGTTGACTTTACATATTTACAACAACAAGAGCAAACAGAGTTTGTAAAAGTTTTTCTTTATCACATTCAGTTTATCAACTGAATTGCTTGAGGACAAGCAAAGGTTTAAGCTTGGGGGAGTTGATATGTCTCTGTCCTATCTACTTTTCCAAACACTTTAGCCCTTGTTTTGGACTCTGACTTGCATGATTTGAATGGAACTAACCCGAACTGACGCTGTTTTCAGTAGAATTGCCACGGTGTTACTTATGTGTAGAAACAAAAGTTCTCGGAATGACCTAAAACTTTACGGAGACTATTTTTACAAATAATAAAAAATCCTGGCAAAAGATCAAGACCAGGGGGCCCACACCCTAGCCACGAGGGTGGGGGCGCCCCCCCTGGGCGCGCCCCCTACCTCGTGAGTAATTCCATCGTAGGCTTGCTGGACGGTGATGGGTTGGATGAGATTTATCATGTAATCGAGTTAGTTTGTTTAGGGTTTGATCCCTAGTATCCACTATGTTCTGAGATTGATGTTGCTATGACTTTGCTATGCTTAATGCTTGTCACTAGGACCCGAGTGCCATGATTTCAGATCTGAACCTATTATGTTTTCATGAATATATGTGAGTTCTTGATCCTATCTTACAAGTCTATAGTCACCTACTATGTGTTATGATCCGGCAACCCCGAAGTGACAATAGTTGGGACCACTCCCGGTGATGACCGTAGTTTGAGGAGTTCATGTATTCACTATGTGTTAATGCTTTGGTCTGGTGCTCTATTAAAAGGAGGCCTTAATATCCCTTAGTTTCCTCTAGGACCCCGCTACCATGGGAGGGAAGGACAAAAGATGTCATGCAAGTTCTTTTCCATCAGCACGTATGACTATATTCGGAATACATGCCTACATTACATTAATGAATTGGAGCTAGTTCCGTGTCACCCTAGGTTATGACTGTTACATGATGAACCGCATCCGGCATAATTCTCTATCACCGATCCATTGCCTATGAGCTTTCCATATATTGTTCTTCGCTTATTTACTTTTTCGTTGCTATTGTTACAATCACTACAAAATACCAAAAACATTACTTTCGTTTTCATTACCTTTGGTTACCGTTACCACTACTATCATATTACTTTGCTACTAAATACTTTGTTGCAGCTATTAAGTTTCCAGGTGTGGTTGAATTGACAACTCAGCTGCTAATACTTGAGAATATTCTTTGGCTCCCCTTGTGTCGAATCCATAAATTTGGGTTGAATACTCTACCCTCGAAAATTGTTGCGATCCCCTATACTTGTGGGTTATTAGAGACTCTGTTGGGTGATTTGAAAGAGACCTTTGATAATCTCCGGGTCTATAAGATGATGCTTAACTCGGCCAAATGTGTTTTTGGTGTGCCTGCAGGCAAGCTCTTAGGTTTCCTAGTCTCGGAGAGAGGTCTTGAAGCTAACCAGGAGAAAATCAAGGCTATCACTTCATTGGCTAAGCCGGCGTGCATTAATGATGTCCAGTGTATGGCGGGTCGTATTGCAGCTTTAAGCCGGTTTATAAGCCGCCCAGTGGAGAAGGCTATCCCTCTGTACCAAATGATGAAGAAAATGGATCATTTTGTTTGGAGTGATGCTGCTAATGAGGCATTTGAAGCACTTAAAAAGCAGCTGGCCGAGCCGTCGATTCTTGCAGCTCCTATTGAGAAGGAACCATTGCTCTTATATGTGGCGGCTAACAGTAGAGCCGTCGGCGTGGTGGTTATTGTGGAAAGAAAAGAGCCTGGTAAGGAATATCTAGTTCAAAGGCAGGCTTATTATGTCATTGAGGTCTTAATTGAGTCTAAACAGAGATACCCTCATTGGCAAAAGCTAGTATATGGGGTGTTCATGGCCAGTCGCAAGTTGAAGCATTATCTTCTTTGTCATCCCATTACAGTGGTTAGCTCTGCTCCTTTAGGAGATATTATTCAAAACAGAGAAGCACGGTCCGAGTGGCCAAGTGGGCCATTGAGCTGGGACCGCATGGTTTGAAATATATCTCAAGGACAGATATCAAGTATCAAGCTCTTGTGGATTTCATCAATGACTGGACAGAGTTGCTGATGCCTGAGGAGAACCCCGATAATAGGTATTGGACTATTCATTTTGATGGGTCCAGACAATTGGAAGGCTCGGGGGCTGGAGTTATTTTGACTTCCCCACAAGTTGACAAATGTTGTTATGTTTTAAGGCTTATGTTTCCTTGCACTAATAATGCAGCTGAGTATGAGGCCTTGCTTCATGGCCTAAAGGTGTCCAAAGATATGAATCTAAGTCGGGTCAGGTGCTTTGGCGACTCAGATTTGGTGGCTCAGCAGGTCTCTGGCACTTGGGTTTCTAAAGACCGACTCATGGCGGCTTATTGCCGGGCAGTTGATAATATTGCTGGTCACTTCAAAGGTTATCAAGTGGAGCATCTGGATCGAAGGAAAAATGAGGCGGCTGATGCTTTGAGCCGGCTTGGGTCGCAGCGTAAGACAGTACCCCCTAATGTTTGTCTTGACATGTTGAATAACCCTTCAGTTAAGTTTCCTTCTAAAGAAGATATTGTCGTTCCTGACCCGGAGGCATAGTTGTTGGTGGCTCTTCATGCCATCCCTGATTGGATAGTTCCTTATTTGGCTTATATGACCCAGGGAGAGTTACCTGGGGATGAAACTTTGGCCAGGCAAATAACCCAGCGGTCTAAGTTTATGACTGTTGACAATGGTGACTTACACCGAAGTAGTGTCACAGGCATGTTCCAGCGTTGTGTTTCTCTAGAAGAGGGTCGTGAGATTCTGAGGGAGATTCATGAAGGAGATTGCAGCCATCATGCTGGCTCTAAATCACTTGCGGCTAAAGATTTTCATCATGGGTTTTATTAGTTGGCGGCTCATGCTGATGCAGAGGATCTGGTTAGCAAGTGTGATGGCTGTCAAAAAATTTCTAAACGAGCTCATGTGCTAGATCAAGAATTGAGGATGATTCCAATTACTTGGTTGTTTGTAGTCTGGGGGCTGGATATGGTTGGACCTTTCAAGAGGTCTATGGACAAAAAGACCACCCACCTCTTGGTAGCGGTTGAAAATTTTACCGAGTGGGTTGAGGCAGAGCCGATTAGTAAATGTGATGCGGCAATGGCGGTTCAATTCATTAAGAAGGTGATCTTCCGCTTTGGCTACCCTCATAGTATCATAACTGATAATGGCACTAATCTGTCTAAGGGTGCTATCAAAGAGTTCTGTCAACGTGAGCATATTCGTCTTAACGTTTCTTCGGTCGCTCACCCCCAGTCCAATGGTGTGACGCCCCCAATTAAATTCTACACTAATCATAGACGCAAACATGTACGATCAAGATCAGGGACTGACGGGAAGATATCACAACACAACTCTTACAATAAAATAAGTCATACAAGCATCATATTACAAGCCAGGGGCCTCGAGGGCTCTAATAAGAGCTCGATCATAGACGAGTCAGCAGAAGCAACAATATCTGAGTACAGACATAAGTTAAACAAGTTGCCATAAGATGGCTAGCACAAAATGGGATACAGATCGAAAGAGGCGCAGGCCTCCTACACGGGATCCTCCTAAACTACTCATGGTCATCGGCGGTGGTCTGCACGTAGTAGTAGGCACCTCCAGTGTAGTAGGAGTCGTTGAAGGTGGCGTTTGGCTCCTGGGCTCCAGCATCTGGTTGCGACAACCATGTATAGAAAGGGAAAAAGGGGGAAGCAAAGCAACCATGAGTACTCATCCAAAGTACTCGCAAGCAAGGAATTGCACTACATATGCATTGGTATCAATGAAAGGGGTAGTACATGTGAACTGAACTGCAGAATGCTAGAATAAGAGGCGGATAGCTAGTCCTATAGAAGACTACGCTTCTGGCAGCCTCCATCTTGAAGCAGTAGAAGAGAGTAGATGGTAAGTTCACCAAGTATTATCGTATAGCATAAACCTACCAGGCGATCCTCCCCACGTCGCCCAGTGAGAGAGTGATCACCGTGTTGTATCTGGCACTTGAAATGGTGCATTTTATTAAGTATTCGATTCTAGTTGTCATAAGGTCAAGGTACAACTCCGGGTCATACTTTTACCGAGGGATACTGTAACACCCACGATGCGGCTATATCTCCCACGTGTCGGAGCATAACTTAGAGGCATAACCGCATTGTAGGCATGTCGCAAGAGGGGTAATCTTTACACATCCCATGTTCTGAATAAGAAAGGGATAAAGAGTTGTCTTACAATCGCCACTTCACACAATACATGAATATAGTATTCCATCATCCAGAATACAGTCAAGGTCCGACTACGGAACCAAAATAAAAGAACACTACCCCTAATGCAAAAGATCCCCGATCGCCCCGACTGGGCTCCACTACTGATCAACTGAAACGAAGCAACCAACGAACATGATCTTCATCGAGCTCCTCCTTGAGCTCGGTTGCGTCACCTGCACAGTTATCATCGGCACTTGCAACTGTTTGAAGTAATCTGTGAGTCACGAGGACTCAGCAATCTCACACCCTCGCGATCAAGACTATTTAAGCTTATGGGTAGGAAAAGGGGTTGAGGTGGAGCTGCAGCAAGCACTAGCATATATGGTGGCTAACTTACGCAAAATAGAGCGAGAAGAGAAGCAAAGCACGGTCGTGAACTGGAAGTGATCAAGAAGTGATCCTGAAACGACTTACGTCCAAGCATAACACAAGACCCTTGTTCACTTCCCGGACTCCGCTGGAAAAAGACCATCACGGCTACACACGCAGTTGATGCATTTTAATTGAGTTAAGTGTCAAGTTCTCTACAACCGGATATTAACAAATTCCCATCTGCCCATAACCGTGGGAACGGCTTTCGAAAGTTCAAAACCCTGCAGGGGTGTCCCAACTTAGCCCATCACAAGCTCTCACGGTCAACGAAGGATATTCCTTCTCCCAAGAAGACCCGGTCAGACTCGGAATCCCGGTTACAAGACATTTCGACAATGGTAAAACAAGACCAGCAAAGCCACCCGGATGTGCCGACAAATCCCGATATGAGCTGCACATATCTCGTTCTCAGGGCACACCGGATTGTCCAAACTTCAGGTAGACCAGCCCAGAGTTGCCCCTGGTGGCCACCGGCGGCTGACAGGTTGGACCAACACTCAGAGGAGCACTGGCCCGAGGGATTAAAATAAAGATGACCCTTGAGTCTGCAGAACCCAAGAGAAAAAAGGGTTAGGTGGCAAATGGTAAAACCAAGGTTGGGCCTTGCTGGAGGAGTTTTATTCAAGGCGAACTGTCAAGGGGTTCCCATTATAACCCAACCACGTAAGGAACGCAAAATCAAGGAACATAACACCGGTATGATGGAAACTAGGGAAGCAAGAGTGGAACAAAACACCAGGCATAAGGCCGAGCCCTCCACCCTTTACCAAGTATATAGGTGCATTAATTAAAATAAGAGATATTGTGATATCCAAACACATACATGTTCCAACATGGAACAAATTCCATCTTCACCTGCAACTAGCAACGCTATAAGAGGGGCTGAGCAAAGCAGTAACATAGCCAAACAACGGTTTGCTAGGACAAGGTGGGTTAGAGGTTTGACATGGCAATATGGGAGTCATGATAAAACATGTGGTAGGTATCGCGACATAGCAAAAGATCGAGCAACTAGCAAGCAAAGATAGAAGTGATTTCGAGGGTATGGTCATCTTTCCTGAGATCCCGCAAGGAAGAAGAACGAGTCCATGAAGAAGACAAACGGACGTAGTCGAACGAATCCTCACAAACGTGACGTTATTGGAACCAACCCGAAGAAGCAACACCGGAAAGGAGCAAACAACATAGTAAACAACCATCACATTAGCATGGCATGATGCGCAACCAAGTATGATGCATGTCCGGTTTAAAGATGCATGCCATGGCAAAGTGCACAAGCAAAACTACAAGTTAAGTGGAGCTCAATATGCAACGAGTTGCATATTGACGAAACACCACATTCAAGTTATTTAGTTCTCTCACGTTTATGTACTCAACAAAATTAAATGTTGGTTAGCATGGCAAGAGGTGAAGCAAAGTAAAACTACCTATCTAGGAAAGTTTAAATGAGGCCGGAACAACAAACAACAAATCCGGTAAATCCCCATATGCATATATTAGGTTTGGTCCTGTTCTGCCCTAAACCAAATTTTATAGTTTTTAAACATGCAAAGCAAGTACACCATGTTAAACTAGGCATTTTTCTACCCCATTTACATATAAAGTTTATTAAGTTTGGAGCTACGGTTATTTAGTTATGAATTAAACTGTTTTAGCATGTTATTTAAGCAAATTAAAGCAAACATCATTTTAAACATCTTAAACATGGGTGAAAGTGGAAAATTATTAATCAACACAAAATTCTAAGCATTTTACATATTAAGTTTGTTTAATTCCGATGCACGGTTGTGGAGTAATTAAATGCATGAACTAGAAGGGTTTTTCTGCAAAACTGCTGTCTCTGGAAAAATAACTAAATTCGCATATCTGAAAAAAGCTAAATAGGCCGAAACTGGCTGGGCCAACAAGAGCAGAGGGGCTGGAGGGTGCTCACCATGGGCTTGGCCCAGTTCGGTGGGAGGAGGCCGGTTGCTGGGCCTTGGAGAAGCTGGGCCGGTTAGCGGGGCCCATGTGGTCCAGGTGCGTGCGAGCGGCAGAAGAGGTTGGCGAGTTGGGCACTAGTCCTCCTCGCATTCAGGGAGCAGCGGCGGTGGACTCCGTATGGCGGTGGGGTGGCGTTCCGGTGCTGGGGTCGACCGGCTGGCGGCGGGGAAGGTCGGACCTGGCCGGATCCGGGTGGATCTGGCCTCGGGGGTTGCCTTCCAAGCGGCGATGAGGTCCACCAGCGACGGACGGGGCAACACAGGCGGCAAGAGTAAGGCGCGGGCGCCGGGAGGCTCGGCCGATGGCGTACAACGAGGCCAACGAAGCGGTGACTTGCACGGCTGCGGAGGCGGTCGAGCTCGACGGGAAACGACGCTCCGGCGAGGTCCGTGAGGCGTGAGGGGCGCTGCAGATGGTGGCGTCCCGATCCAGATCGATCCCAAGGCGGGAGGCGCACGAGGTGCGGAGTGAGCGCTCCTGCACTGCGGGAGGCGGCGCGGTTTCGGGCCCGAGCGGGCTCCAGATGGGCCCGGCGGGCCTGCGGCATGGGTGGAGGTTTGAGGGCGACGTGGCAAGCAGGAAGAGGTGGAGGGCAAGGCTGGCGGCGACGCTGGCCTGCGGGGAGGCAACAAGTGGCGGCGGAGCAGCGGCTGGACACGAATTTCGAGGTGGCGGCGCCGGATCCGAGGAAGGAGGGCTAGGGGGGTTAGGGTTTAGACTAGGAATGCCCAAAATGGACTAGGGGTGTTTAAATAGGAAAGGAGGGCTAGAGGAGGGGGTTTTCACCTATTTTCAAACCGTTCGATCAACATCGGATGGCTCCGGATAGAGGGGGAAACTAGGTGGGTTGTGTGGGCTGTGTAAAGTGGGAGTGGGGTGGGAGGAGAGAAGAGAATAGCAGCCCGGCACGGTTTCCAGAGACCGAAAACGTCCGATGCAAAGACCGGCTATACTGGCGCTATAGTTATCCGTTGGGGCGTCAAACGGACTCCGAATGCGATGAAACTTGGCAGGCAGCCTACCTACATCATAATAAGACCGCATGCCAACTTTCAACCCATTCCGAGAACACTTTCCGGCCACTAATAAAATAATATTTCGGACATGCCGCGGGCGCGTGCAAGTGCGTCTGGGCTCAGAACGGACAACGGAGAGGACGGGGAGAGCTAGACCGATGCAAGTTTTGAAAACACGATGGTGCAATGCACATGATGACATGATAAGGTGCAACACGCAAGCAAATGACATGGCAACATCAGCGAATAACTGGAAGACACCTGGCGCATCGGTCTCGGGGCGTCACAACACACCACCACTATGAGAGGATCTCGTCCCGAGATCTAGGATGGCACCGGAGGGAAACGGAAGAGGAAGCGAAGAGGTAAAACTAAGTTGCTTCTTTGACAAACGAGTGAAACCAATGAACCTTAAGGGGTTGAACAAATTGAAAGAAAGAATACAACGAAGATGAGTAAAGTTGAAAACACTCTGTTAGGAAAGAGGAACAAGGAACATCACGAGAACCCTGTAGGTTGAAAGACATGAGTAAAAGGGTTGCAATGGACAAGAAGTACATGCAAGCACTCCGGTAGAATCGAGATGTACAAGGAACGCTAAGGATCAATTAAGACAACACTCCAGTTCAAAAAGGAAGGCATAGAATATGAACTTGGCAAAATTATAGCAGTTGGATGAGGCTCCGGTTAGAAAAGGAATGATAGACGCGACACTCCGGTTAAACAAGATAGAGAAGGAATAAGAATGATATAAATTGGACAGCACTCCGATTGTAAATGAAAGGAATTTAATATGAACTAGCCAAGATGAGAGAACTTGAAAAGAGGGCACGACACTCCGGTTAAATGGATAAGCACGAAAAGAACATGGTCCTGACAATCCGAGATGATGAGAGAAGATAGCAACATCACGAAGCCTCCGGGAGAAAGAATAAAAGATAGATAATTGAAATAAAATAATGGAGAAGAAAATGCCAACTTCTGCCACAGTTGAGCTTGAAAAGGCATCCTTAGGAGAAGGGTCGAATGGAGTTGTTGGAAAACCAACAACGAAAAAGTAAGCTTGTAGCGGGCTTATGGAGAACATCTCAAAACTATGAGGTGAAATTCTGCCACTAACGGAAACAATGGATTTGGATTGATATAAACAAGGTGACAAGAAACTTATCTCACCGGTAAGATAAATGAAGAACTTGGATCATTTATAAGCACCATAGATAGCAACAATCCTTAGGGAAAGCTTTAGGTGAAATATAACCCAAGATAACTCCAACGAAGAGATTGATGGATTGGGAAGAGCTCATGCTCGAAGAAATTGATGTGTTTAGCTATCTCATTCGTGACAACTTTTGAATCATGAAACATGAAGGAAGTTGTCAAAAATGAGATAACACCACCTCAAATGATAAGGTAGAACGAATTGCACTCCAGAATGCAAGAAGAAGAATGCTTGAAGTCCTCAAAACAAGACATGTGTTGAACATCATGTTTATTTCAGAGTACAGCTTGGCGGATCTTAACTTCGAGAGGGATCTTGAAGAGCAATTGAAGAATGAAAAGAATCCTTGACGAAACACCATGTAGAGCCTCCATGAAAAACTCCGGTAAATGAAAGAATGATCAAACGAAAGGAAAGTTGAAAAGGACTCCGGGAGAAGCCTAGTAATGATTAAATGAAGCTTTGAAATGATATAACCAAGAAAACTTGGAACTCCGGAAAAAAAAGATGAGCTATTGAAACCAAGAATTTTTGATGAACCTCCGGAATAAGAAATTAATCACTTGGATGAAACAAGAATAAGAATTATGCTATGCGTATCCTTCACCACTTAAATTGATGACAGACAATTGATTTGGCATACTACTTATTCTCGTAGAAAGGATTAAGATATATATAGGGCAAACTTGAGAAGGTCTTCAATGATCCACCGGTAAGATTAAAACAACGAATAAATTGACATCATAATGAAGAAAAAGAAATGTTGAATGGACCACCGTAAGAATTGAACAAGAAAGTAGCAAAAACGCAATTCACCGGGAAGAATTGGAAAATGAATGAAGATACTTGAGAGAATTTAGATACAAGTGAACGAAGAGATCCTGGGCTGATTAGAGAAATTTGAATGATGCACTGGTAAGATTTAGAGAATGAGAGCTGAAAGCTGAGAATGAACAATATTTGAAAAGATGGCCTTCGGAGGAAAGAAATGGAAACAACTCATGAAATGCTCCGGTGGGTGAAAAGAATTCTCACAATCGAAAACAATTATGAGAGGATGGCATCACGCTTGAACTAAGAATCTTCACGAGAACAGATATGATTGAAGAGAAACTCTTCCTGGGTCTTCAAAATCCGAGGATGACGACGGAAACACCATCAAGAATTGTTTAGACACTCTGATTGAATCAAAAATGAAGAGGTTGAGCCAACGATGAAAAGAATTTGAAAGGTCTTGGAGAAAGATATTTGACTGATGACAATTCATTCTTACGTCAAACTTTGAAAAATTTAAGAATAACTCCGGTAAAATTAGAAGAGTCAGGTAAGATCCTGGGAAAAGACCTGTGGGTTAGCGCCCACTCAAAAGAAACACTGTTGAGCAATTTAATAGATAGATTGCGTCGGTTGAGTTAAATGGCTTGAATAAGATAACAACCTCGAGATAGGTTTGAACGGATCTTGAATGAAAAGACGAGACTTCTGAGATATCTTCAGCACTCCCGAACACATGAATAGCGAGAAGTGAATGATTATGAGGTGCATCGGTATGAGAAGGCATTTGAAATGAGGAAAAGGATATGATCAACACAAGCTTGACTTGAAACCATCGGAGAAAAAAGAATGACGAATGATGAACTTAAAGCTCCGTTAGTATCTTCCTGAGAATCATCGGATAAGAATATTGATGGAAAAGAATGGAGAGACTTCACATGAATAAAATGGATACTTGATTAAGAAATCTGACTCGTTGAAGAAAAAGGGTGGGAGGGCGGGAAAACAAAGGCAGCTTGGGACGAATGAAATGAACACCATTGAGAAGAATTGAGATTGGATCTTGCAAATGTTGAAATGATCGGATCCACTTGAAGAGAAAGACGCCGGTAGAGAAGAAATTTAGATGACAATCTCGATGATCAAGAAGGATTAGCATTCACATAGATATATGAGAACACCGCTTAGGAAAGGTATGGAATCAACACTTGACATTGAAGCAACTCGAATACCACAATCAAAACAAAACAAAGGATTGGCTTGCAAAATAAGCCGGAAACAAACATATGATAGAGCCCATATCGTATCATGTGTCTGTTCGAAAGATATTCTAGGAGCTACTTGAATTCCCACTTATAAACTCCCGAAAATTTCTGGTTATGCAATCAGGTGTTGGGGATACAGGGGAAGCATAATATATCACCCAAAACTAGCAAATCCTACATCCAGCTGTATCCATCCTTCAACACATAACCAAGAAACCTTCAGAAATCATTTACGTCAACCTTTGAAAAGCATCCGTTATATGAGTTATGGCAATACTCCCGAACTCCCGCCCCAGTACTGGGTGGCGTCGAGGTTATGTCACCAACAACTGCATAAAAGAGATTTTCGATGTCGGCGAACTCAGGTATTCCAAAATTGCAACGATAAAATTGTGACGACAACACCTTGGAGCTCAACTCCCCGGGACACTGCCACAACCCCTAAATGTCAGAAGGCACCAAGAACAATTTTCTCATCACAAAACCATCGGAACGATTCCAAGATACCAGCGTGATCCTAAAAAAATTTGTGAAATTTGACAAGAGAAGAGTCAAAACTTCTACGTCAGGAGGCCTCACTAGAGCGACGAAGGGACTGAGGAGTAAAAAGAATCCTACTCTTTGATATATATAATCCTATAAGACTCAAAACATTTTTATAGACTCAATAACGCCAACGATTCGATCAAGCAGGGGGCTCCTAAGTCGGGGAAGGCTCTGATTACCAACTTGTAACACCCACGATGCGGCTATATCTCCCATGTGTCGTAGCACGACTTAGAGGCATAACCGCATTGTAGGTATGTCGCAAGAGGGGTAATCTTTACACATCCCATGTACTGAATAAGAAAGGGATAAAGAGTTGGCTTATAACCGCCACTTCACACAATACATGAATATAGTATTACATCATCCAGAATACAATCAAGGTCCGACTACGAAACCAAAATAAAAGAAGACTACCCCTAATGCAAAAGATCCCCGATCACCCCGACTGGGCTCCAATACTGATCACCTAGAACGAAACAACACAACGAACACGATCTTCATCGAGCTCCTCCTTGATCTCGGTTGCGTCACCTGCACGGTTATCATCGGCACCTGCAACTGTTTGCAGTAATCTGTGAGTCACGGGGACTCAGCAATCTCACACCCTCGCGATCAAGACTATTTAAGCTTATGGGTAGGAAAAGGGGTTGAGGTGGAGCTGCAGCAAGCATTTGCATATATGGTGGCTAACTTACGCAAAATAGAGCGAGAAGAGAAACAAAGCACGGTCGTGAACTAGAAGTGATCAAGAAGTGATCCTGAAACTACTTACGTCCAAGCATAACACAAGAACCGTGTTCACTTCTTGGACTCCGCTGGAAAAAGACCATCACGGCTACACACGCGGTTGATGCATTTTAATTAAGTTAAGCGTCAAGTTCTCTACAACCGGATATTAACAAATTCCCATCTGCCCATAACAACGGGCACGACTTTCGAAAGTTCAAAACCCTGCAGGGGTGTCCCAACTTAGGCCATCACAAGCTCTCACGGTTAACGAAGGATATTCTTTCTCCCAGGAAGACCCGATCAGACTTGGAATCCCGGTTACAAGACATTTCGACAATGGTAAAACAAGACCAGCAAAGCCACCCGGATGTGCCGACAAATCCCGATAGGAGCTGCACATATCTCGTTCTCAGGGCACACATGATTGTCCAAACTGCCGGTAGGCCAGCCCAGAGTTTCCCCTGGTGGCCACCTGCAGCTGACAGGTTGGACCAACACTCAGAGGAGCACTGGCCCGGGGGCTTAAAATAAAGATGACCCTTGAGTCTGCAGAACCTAAGGGAAAAAAGGCTGAGGTGGCAAATGGTAAAACCAAGGTTGGGCCTTGCTGGAGGAGTTTTATTCAAGGCGAACTGTCAAGGGGTTCCCATTATAACCCAACCGCGTAAGGAACGCAAAATCAAGGAACATAACATCGGTATGATGAAAACTAGGGCGGCAAGAGTGGAACAAAACACCAGGCATAAGGCCGAGCCTTTCACCCTTTACCAAGCATATTGGTGCATTAATTAAAATAAGAGATATTGTGATATCCCAACATATCCATGTTCCAACATGGAACAAACTCCATCTTCACCTGCAACTAGCAACGCTATAAGAGGGGCTAAGCAAAGTGGTAACATAGCCAAACAACGGTTTGCGAGGACAAGGTGGGTTAGAGGCTTAACATGGCAATATGGGAGGCATGATAAAGCATGTGGTAGGTATCACGACATAGCAAAAGAGTGAGCAACTAGCAAGCAAAGATAGAAGTGATTTCGAGGGTATGGTCATCTTGCCTGAGATCCCGGAAGGAAGAAGAACGAGTCCATGAAGAAGACAAACGGATGTAGTCGAACGAATCCTCACAAACGCGCCATTATTGGAACCAATCCGAAGAAGCAACACCGGAAAGGAGCAAACAACATAGTAAACAACCATCACATAAGCATGGCATGATGCGCAACCAAGTATGATGCATGTCCGGTTTAAAGATGCATGGCATGGCAAAGTGCACAAGCAAAACTACAAGTTAAGTGGAGCTCAATATGCAACGAGTTGCATATTGACGAAACACCACATTCAAGTTATTTAGTTCTCTCCCGTTTATGTGCTCAACAAAATTAAATGTTGGTTAGCATGTCAAGAGGTGAAGCAAAGTAAAACTACCTATCTAGGCAAGTTTAAATGAGGCCGGAACAACAAACAACAAATCCGGTAAATCCCCATATGCATATATTAGGTTTGGTCCTGTTCTGCTCTAAACCAAATTTTAGAGTTATTAAACATGCAAAGCAAGTATACCATGTTAAACTAGGCATTTTTCTACCCTATTTACATATAAAGTTTATTAAGTTTGGAGCTACGGTTATTTAGTTATGAATTAAACCGTTTTAGCATGTTATTTAAGCAAATTAAAGCAAACATCATTTTAAACATCTTAAACATGGGTGAAAGTGGCAAATTATTAATCTATACAAAATTCTAAGCATTTTACATATTATGTTTGTTTAATTCCGATGCACGGTTGTGGAGTAATTAAATGCATGAACTAGAAGGGTTTTTCTGCAAAACTGTTGTCTCTGAAAAAATAACTAAATTCGCAGATCTAAAAATACATTAATAGGTCGAAACTGGCTGGGACAACAGGAGCAGAGGGGCTGGAGGGTGCTCACCATGAGCTTGGCCTAGTTCGGTGGGAGGAGGCCGGTCGCTGGGCCTTAGAGAAGCTGGGCCGGTTAGCGGGGCCCATGCGGCCCAGGTGCGTGCGAGCGGCAAAAGATGTTGGCGAGTTGGGCGCTCGTCCTCCTCGAGTTCAGGGAGCAGCGGCGGTGGACTCCGTATGGAGGTGGGGTGGCGTTCCAGTGCTGGGGTCGACCGGCTAGCGGCGGGGAAGGTCGGACCTGGCCGGATCCGGGTGGATCTGGCCCCGGGGGTTCCGTTCCAAGCGGCGACGAGGTCCACCAGCAACGGACGGGGAAACACAGGTGGCAAGAGTGAGGCGTGGGTGCTGGGAGGCTCGGCCGATGGCGTACAACGAGGCCGATGAAGTGGTGACTTGCACGGCTGCAGAGGGGGTCGAGCTCGACGGAAAACGACGCTCCGACGAGGTCCGCGAGGCGCGAGGGGCGCTGCAGACGGTGGCGTCCCGATCCAGATCGAGCCCAAGGCGGGAGGCGCACGGGGTGCGGGTCGAGCACTCCTGCGCTGCGGGAGGCGGCGCAGTTCCAGGCCCGGGCGGGCTCCAGATGGGCCCGGCGGGCCTGCGGCGTGGGTGGAGGTTTGAGGGCGACGTGGCAAGCAGGGAGAGGTGGAGGGTGAGGCTGGCGGCGATGCTGGCCTGCGGGGAGGCAACAAGTGGCGGCGGAGCAGCGGCTGGACATGAATTTCGAGGTGGCGGCGCCGAATCCGAGGAAGGAGGGCTAGAGGGTTAGGGTTTAGAATAGGAATGCCCAAAATGGACTGGGGGGTGTTTAAATAGGAAAAGGAGGGCTAGAGGAGGGGGTTTTCACCTGTTTTCGAACCGTTCGATCAACATCGGATGGCTCCGGACAGAGGGGGAAATTAGGTGGGCTGTGTGGGCTGTGTAAAGTGGGAGTTGGCTGGGAGGAGAGAAGAAAATAGCAGCCCGGCACGGCTTCCGGAGACCGAAAACGTCCGAAGCAAAGACCGGCTATACTGCCGCTATAGTTATCCGTTGGGGCGTCAAACGGACTCCGGATGCGATGAAACTTGGCAGGCGGCCTACCTATAGTATAATAAGACCGCACGCCAACTTTCAACCCATTCCGAGAACATTTTCCGGCCACTTATAAAATAATATTTCGGACATGTCGCGGGCGCGTGCAAGTGTGTCTGGGCTTAGAACGGACAACGGAGAGGATGGGGAGAACTAGACTGATGCAAGTTTTGAAAACATGATGGTGCAATGCACATGATGACATGATAAGATGCAACACGCAAGCAAATGACATGGCAACATCAGCGAATAACTGGAAGACACCTGGTGCATCGGTCTCGGGGCGTCACAGATACGGCTATTCGAATAGATAAACATCCCTGCAGGGGTGCACCACATTACCCAACACGCTCGATCCCTCTGGCCAGACACACTTTCCTGGGTCATGCCCGGCCTCGGAAGATCAACACGTCGAAGCCCTACCTAGGCACAGCAGAGAGGTCAGCACGCCAGTCTAAATCCTATGCATGCAGGGGTCTAGGGCCATCGCCCATTGCACACCTGCAAGTTGCGTACGTGGAAGGTAAGCAGACCTAGCCTCCCTAATACAAGAGCAGGCGTTACAGTCTAATCCAGCGTGCACCGCTCAGTCGCTGACGTCAAGAAGGCTTCGGCTGATACCACGACGTAGAGTGCCCATAACTGTTCCCACGTAGTTGGTTAGTGCGTATAGGCCAGTGTCCAGACTCAGATCAAATACCAAGATCTCGTTAAGCGTGTTAATTGATGTAACCACGGACACCGACCAGGGCCATGCCCACCTCTCTCCTAGGTGGTCTCAACCTGCCATGTCACTCCACCAGAAAGTAACAGTCGGGGGCCACTGGGAACCCAGGCCCACCACTACCAGGATGGAACCACCTTTCCTTTCAGCCCCCACACCGGAATCACTTGCGGGTACTCTACGAGCCGACCCGACTTTAGTTACCACATGTATCATATATCATGTATATAAGTATAGACCCGTGATCACCTCCCGAGTGATCACGGCCCAGTAGTATAGCATGGCAGACGGACAAGAATGTAGGACCATTGATGATAAACTAGCATCCTATACTAAGCATTTAGGATTGTAGGTAAAGGTGAAAATAGTAGTAGAAAAGACAGGCTATGCATAAAAATAGGATTAACGGAAAGCAGTAACATGCTACACTACTCTAATGCAAGCAGTAGAGAGAAGGAATAGGCGATATCGGGTAGATGAAGGGGGGCTTGCCTGGTTGCTCTGCGGACAAAAGGAATCTTCAAAAGCGTAGTTGTAGTCGAACATCCAAGCATCAACGGTCTCGGGGTATATCATAGTATCGGGGTCTACCAAAAAGAAGCAATGAAGGGGAAACAAATAAATAACAGAGCAACAATACATCACAAAGCAAGACATGGAAATATGTAGCGTCAGAGGTGACCTAACACAGTACTAGGTAATGCCGGTGAAGGGTGAAAACATCCAAGAAAGTATTCATGGTGTTTGATGTTTTCGAAAAGACTAAACGGAGGTGGATGGTTGCATGTTCGCTATGCTAGGGACGTGCGGTGGACAAACGGATTGCATATTCAGATTCATCTCACTTTTCTGAGCAACTTTCATGTATAAAGTATTTTCATCCGACTTACGGTTTATTTTCTATTAATTTTCAAAGTTTTAAACAATTTCTGAAATTCCTGGATTTATTTTAATTTGAAAATATATTAAATGTTAAATGTTGTGGGTACACTAGATGTGCATGTGCGGCTGACATGTGGGGCCAGTCAGCTGAGTCAGCAGGTCAACTATTGACCAGTTGACTGGTCAACTAGGTCAACAGGGACCCACATGTCATGACTCGAACTGGCCCAGTCAGCGGGTTGACCGGTCAACAGGGCCTAGTGGGACCCAGCAAGTAGTGACACAGCTCTAACTACGAGTTTAATTAAGCCTAATTAGATTTATTAAAAGGTGGGGCCAGCCTGTAAGTGTCACCGATTTAATTGGAAAAACTAAATGCAACAGAGGGCGGGCCCCACACGTCAGTGAGTGATTAGGGATAACTAACCAAATTAGCCAGGTGCGGGGACCTATCACTAGTGGCACATCGACCGTTTTAAACCGGCCGCGCCTGTGCGGGCACGCCGACAGGGCACAAAAGGCGGTGACGGTCCACCGGAGCTGCCCTCCGGCGACCCTAAAGGGGAACGGCGACCACCAAGTAGGCAAGCGTGATGCGGCGCATCTCGGGTGTGGTGCTGGGTGATGTTGCGACGACGTGTAGGGGTGGCGGCGAGCAGCGACAGTGTTTGCGGGGCAGGGGTGCGGTCAGCGGGGAGCACGAGACGACGCGGTCACGGGGCTGAGCCGGTGTACGGGCAAAGACGATGCGGCCATTGGTGGCTGGCGGAGGCGGGGACTCCAGCGTGTGTGGGAGGCGATGGCCTGCGCAGCGCACGTGGGGAAGGGGAACGTGGCGGTTACTGCACGGCTAATGAGCTGCAGGTGCGGGGCAGCAGCGGCGGAGGCGAGGCGGCGCCACAGGAGCGGTGTATCATAGCATCAGCGACAGCGGCGAGGCGCGGCCAGGAGCGGGCTCATGTGGGCAGGGTGGCAGGTGAGCGCCGTGGCATTTGTTCGGCGCGGGTGCAGACAGTGAGCAGAGAGAGGGAGGATGGGAGAGTGCTCACATGCGCTAGTGAGTAGGGGGCGCTGCGGCGCGGGGAGGTGTGGCGAGGGAGAGGCGCGGTGAGGTCCGGCGACGATGGCGGGCATTGGGGCACCGGCGAGGTGCGGCGGGGTGGTCAGAGGGATCGCCGGCGCGTCGTCGGGCACGAGGAGGCTCCTTTTCCTCGGGGATTCATGCGTGCGGGCGAGCGCTACTATGGGTGACGGCGGATCGGGGGGAGTGGGGATAGGTTAGGGTTTGGGGCTGGACCCTGGGAGGGTTATAGCCAGGGGAGTTGGGCCGGCCTGGTGTAGTGGCCCGCTGGGCCACGTGGCCCAGTGGGGCTGGCTGTTTCTGTTTTTTCTATTTCTGTTTTATTTCTAGTTCCTTTTATGTTTAGTTTTATAAACTATAAGAATAGTCTCTAAATTAGCATTACTAAATATAATACTCCCACTACAATTTTGGTTACCCAATAGAAAATAGTTTAACGTTTTATAAATTATAAAAGGCTTTTAATAATTGTTTTGTTGTTATTTTATTTATTTTAAAGCATTTTATAACAAAGTGGTTTCTTCACCATATTTACTTATGAATTATTTTGCACATCCAGAACATTTTAGTTTCAATATGTGAAAACTTTTCAAGTTTGACTTTATTTTAAGTTTGAATTTGAATTGGTTTCGAATCACATGAGTTTATTCAACGGTAACCAAGGTGACGTGGCATCAATAGTAGAGGTTCACTATAGCTTGATTATCCGGGCATCACAAATGGTCAAGCTGGAAGGGCCAATCAAGAAATCGTAAAAGGAATAAAACCACGGCTTATGGTCCCTTTGCAGAGGACGACGGGTTGTTGGGTCGAGGAGTTACCCTTAGTGCTTTGGAGTATCAACACCACCCCCCAACAGTTCAATAGGTTACACGCCCTTCTTCATGGTCTACGGGGCAGAGGCAGTTCTTCCAAATGATATCCGTCATGACTCGCCCCGGGTGGCGGCTTATGTTGAAGTTGTTAATGAAAAAGCATGTCAAGATGCTCTTGATATGTTGGATGAGGAGCGTGACCTTGCGGTGGCTCATTCGGCAATATACTAGCAGGATCTGCGCCATTACCATAGCCGCCGGGTTAAAACCTAGACCATTCAAGAAGGCGATTTGGTGCCCTGGTTGATCCAGGATCAAACAGATATGCATAAGTTATCCCCACCTTGGGAGGGACCGTTTGTGGTTAGCAAGAACCTAAACAATGGGTCATACTACCTTATTGATATTTGAGAACACAAGGACTCACGCACATCAGAGGAGGAGACCTGCCAGCCTTGGAACATAACTTCTACGTGAATTTGAATAAACATAAACCATTACATTGTCTTCCTTGTCCAACATCAACAATTTTTGCATATCATATTTTGATGGGGGCTCACAATCACAAAATATTTCCATGATAGTGTATTTATATGTGAAAGTTCTCTTCCTTATACTAATTATTTGTGAATTGCTTGTATGACCAATACTGTGATTGTCAAGCCTCAAAAGATTTCACTTTCTAAAACCAATGTGAAGCTACCACTAGGCATGATATGATTTCAACTTCATGACATTCAATTTATTCAACAATTTACTCATAGGATATAAGTTAAGCACAAGAGTAAATGACATAGAAAAGAGCTTCGTTGACGGGATGTGAATGATACTAACTTAGCCTCCCTGGCAACTATTTGAGGACTCTATTTTATTTAAAAACTTTAAGATCTAAGTACTTTATTAAAAAAGCAACCAAAACAAAATAAAATGACATTCTAAGAATAGCACAACTCATGTGAAGAAGCAAAAACTTACGCTCAACCAATACTAACCGATAATTGTTGAAGAAGAAAGGTGGGATGCCTACCGGGGCATCCCCAAGCTTAGATGCTTGAGACCTCTTGAAATATTTTCTTGGGGTGCCTTGGGCATCCCCAAGCTTGAGCTTTTGTGTCTCCTTAATTCCTCTCATATCACGGTTTCCTAAATCTCAAAAACTTCATCCACACAAAACTCAACAAGAACTCGTGAGATAAGTTAGTATAAATCAATGCAAAAACCTTATCATTCTCTACTGTGGTAAATCACTAAAATTATTATTTAAAATTGCATACCACATGCCTCTGCATATTTAATACTCCTATCCTCAAATAATATCATTAAACAAGCAAACTCATGCAAACAATGCAAACATAACAGCAATCTGCCAAAACAGTACAGTCTGTAAGAATGCAAGAGTATCAATACTTATTCAAGTCCAAACATTATGAAAAATTACCACAATGTAGAAAATTTATCACATCTCATTTTGCAAAAAGTTTCAACATTTTATCACATTCTGACGTTTCTAGGGAATTTTTGCAACAGTGGTAAACTTTCTGTTTTCAAACAGCAACATGTATACTTATAAAATAAGCATGGCAAAGGCTATCATTGCCACTTTTATTGAAAGAAAAGATGCAAAACATTATTGTAAATAACAGCAAGCAAATCCTAACAAAATAAATTGACACTCCAAGCAAAACACATATCATGTGACGAATGAAAACATAGCTCTAAGTAAGGTTACCGATATTGTTGGAGACAAAAGAGGGGATGCCTTCCGGGGCATCCCCAAGCTTAGTTGCTTGGATATTCCTTGGATATTAACTTGGGGTGCCTTGGGCATCTTGTGACGCCCCGAGACCGACGCTTCAGAAGACTTCCTTATTTTCGTGATCACCGTGTGTTTCATTTGTGCTTGCTCTTTTATTTTTGCATTGCATCATGGCACATGCCATCATGTCATTAATCTTTGCAACTCAACTCAACTAATAAATTGCATAGATGGTTGATCTATTTAAAACGAGGGAAGGGTGACTTCTCTTTATAACATATCCTCCCAATATTAGGGCGCTATATTAAATATTTCTTTATTTTGGAATTCACCATAACACACTTGCAAATTATCCGAATGCCTTTGTTATATTAATTCTTCGTCTCCAACCTTGCCATATATTCTTTCATCATACTCCGGAGCTCCACCAAAAATCCGAACATTTTTGGACCTTCCCAACCCTCACTTTCTATTCAAATCATTTGAATTTAAATCAAATTAGTTTGAATTTAAATCTTTCAATCATGGCCTTTTCTATTTTCCCGGAACAAGCACATTTTTGTGAGTCCGGGAAAATTATCCGCATGTCCAACTTCTTGCCCTAACAACTCCATCCTTTTTCTTCTCTTCTTTGTTATTTTTCTGTTTTAGAAAAATAAGAATGAGGGAGAGAGAGAGAGAGAGCCCCTGCCATCTCTACCAGGCCGGCCAACCAGCAGCCCAATCGCACCGCGTCGGCCCATCTTCTCCTAAGCCCACCTAGGCCCAGCCGCACTAACCATAGCCGCCAGGGAGCCCGTTACCATCTCTCGGTCTCTCCCCTCGATCCCATCTCCTTCCCTCGAGTGAATTGCAAAAAACCACCACATTTGAAGTTGAAGCATCCAATTGCCACCACATTTGTTGCGCGTCCCAAAAATCCACCACTTGACATGTAATTTTTCTCAATAAAAACAAATGACCGGTTTGTCGCAGTTAACACGATTTCTGACTAGGCTGGCCCACCCATCAGGTGCCACATGGGCGAGGCCAGACGGCGAGTAGGTTGACGGCCGTTAGGGCACGCGCGTGGTCAAAGCGCTCGCGGCTCTGACTGCTTGGCCCATTCTCCCCTCTTTCCCCCGTCACTCTCTCTGTCCTGCGATGGCGGCGGCGGCTAAACCTAGCGGCAGCGGCGGCGGCAAGTCAGCAGGCGGCGAAGGGACTAGATGCGATGGTGATGGGTTCTTGGAGGTGGACAACTGGTTCGGCAGCAGTAGCTTGCCGACGCAGTGGGCTCCTTCACCGGAGCGATCCCCTTCGCCCCCTCGCCACCGGAGTGGGACATTGAGCGTCGTGCAGTGGCGGACCTAGCATGCAAGATCAGGGCTTCATGCGTTGGAGAAGGCCATCAGTGGGCTTCAGGGTTCGGCGGCGCGTGGTAAGATTTCTTCCCCTCCACCCCTCTCTTCATTGGATTCACTGGAAATTTTAGGGTTGTTAGATTGCATATAAACCTATCATGTTACAGTAGGGCTGTTAGATTTTAGGAAATTTTAGGGTTGTTAGATTTTAGGAGATTTTAGGGCAGTTTGATTTTAGGGCTTTGTTTACTGAAGATTATTGTTTGTTTACTCAAGTGTTGTAGCTGATATAGTTAATATCTTTTCTGTATAACATGTTTCAGTAGGAAATATAGCTCTGGGTTTATAGTTTTATGCATGAATGCTTTGTTTACTCCTTATTGACAGTGAAGATAGTGCTAATATCTTCTCTGAATAACATGTTACATTATTAAAACAGAATCAACCAAGCACTAATTCTCCTCAATTTTATGTAGTTTGGATGACGAGATATGGGAAATAAGGTACCATTTTCAAGGGAGAGACAACTTGGAGAGGACCATTTCTTTGTCAGAAATTACTTTTATGAACATGTTAGCACTGCTAGAGACTGAAGAGGGATATACTGAAGCTGACTACATGTTCTATATGAAAGAAGAAGGAAAGGGGGCAGCAGGAATGCAGGTTATTG
Organism: Triticum dicoccoides; assembly: GCF_002162155.2. NCBI lineage: Eukaryota > Viridiplantae > Streptophyta > Magnoliopsida > Poales > Poaceae > Triticum > Triticum dicoccoides. The sequence goes on along the minus strand of NC_041390.1, from coordinate 379,898,061 downwards.
ACAGTGAAGATAGTGTGGAAGAGATGCTAGACTATTATGCTGAGCAGAAGGTGCTCAACATAACTGTAATTAAGGCTAATGAGCCTAATCCAGTAGAGTTTAACAGGTCAAATATTGTGGAGGAACAAGTGCCTATAAGTAATGTGGGGGATTCCAACATTATTTGTATAGATGAGGCAGGAGTATTGTTCCCTATTGCCGTTGAAGACACAATTGAAGAGCTGTATGCTGTGCCTATTGCTGTTGTAGAGCCAGGTCAAGAGTCTGCATATATTAACACACAACAGAGCATGAATTTGAAGAAAGCAAAGGGCAAAGAGAAAGTACAGGAAGATGTTGGCCCCTCTGATGATGAAGTGTTTGTTGATTTGAACTGCTGTGAGGAGGAAGATGAAATCATTGAGAAGGAAGATGAAATCATTGAGGAGGAAGAGCATGACATAGGTAATGAGGAGGAAGATGAAATCATTGAGAAGCTGAAGCAGAAAAGGAAACAAAGAGAGGATCCTATGCATCACTTTGAAGGAGACACAGAAGTGGAAGAGATGTGTCCAGAGGCAGATGACTCAGACACAGAACCTGAGACACCTCTTCGTCAAACATTCAAGAAAGTAGGCAAAGCAGGCCCCACTACAAGATCACACCATGAAGCTGACATTGAGGTAATTCCTGATTTCATTCCATCTGATGATTCTGCTTGTTTCCCTGGGGACTATGGCATTAGTTATTCAGATGATGAGTCAGGTCTACCACTCCCTTGTGGAAGGAAGAGTCAAGCCAAGAGGGCCAGGACTAGGATCTGGTATGATGAGAGCAAGCCAGATGCTCATGACCAACTTTGCTTGAGTATGTGCTTCACTGATGTGTATCAGTTTAGAAGAGCACTTAGGAATTTTCATATCAGAATCCTTAGAAATTTCCAGTACCATAGGAACTGCAAGGATAGGATCATTGTGCATTGCACAGAAAGGGACAATGGGTGTCCTTTTTTCATGACTGCATCCACAATTGCTCATGAGAAGACATTCTGCATCAAGAAGATGCAGTTGTTGCACACTTGTGGTGCACATGGAGAAAAAACCAAAGTGACAGTTGACTGGATGGCCAGAACATGTGAGCAGCAACTGAGAGATAATCCAAGGGCTGGTGTTGATGCAATTTTAAAAAGAACAAAGACTAAGTATGGGCTGGAAGTGCCAAAGACCAAGGCCTACAGGGAAAGGTCATTGGCCATTGAAGTGGTGGAAGCTGACATGAAGAGACAATACACAAGGTTTAGGGATTATCTTCAAGTTGTGCTTGATACCAACCCTAGGAGCAGATGCATTGTGACTACCAGAGAGCTTGAGCTCCATCCTAGCCCAAATCCTAGGTTCCATTACATGTTCTACTGTCTGAATGCTTCAAAAGAAGGTTTCTTGAATGGGTGTAGGCCCTTTATAGGTATTATATGTATTCCAAATTACTCCAATTCATTGCCCATATCTTGTACTTAATAATGCACTGATTTCACTACCCAATGCTTTAATACAGGTTTAGATGGTTGCTTTATCAAGCTTTCTACTGGGCAACAGATACTTGCAGCCACTGGTAGGGATGGGAATAACAACATATTCCCTATTGCAATTGGTATTGTTGATAAGGAGGACAAGGAAAGTTGGACTTGGTTTCTTAGCCAATTAAGAGCTTGCATTGGAGAGGGGAACAAGTGGGGCACATACACAATCATCTCTGATAGACAGAAGGTATATTTTTTATTTCACAATTGAATAAGCAATTTCTAGAAATAATAATTTGTTATACTTGCTGCAATTGTGAAGTAATATGATTAATAATTTGTAATACTTGCTGCAATTATGAAGTTATATGATTAATAATCTATATAATGACTTAAATAGGGGCTGTTGAATGCAATTCAAGCTGTGTTCCCACACTCACCTCAAAGATATTGTCTTAGACATATCTATGCAAATTTCCAGTCAGCTGGCTTCAGAAGCGAGGAGTTGAAGAAACATATGGACAATGCTGCATATTCATACACCAAGAATGGTTTTGAGGTTGCAATGAATGAACTGAGAAAGGAGGATAAAGATGCTTGGAAGTGGCTTTGTGATATCCCTAAAGAGACTTGGGTAAGGCATGCTATGGATCACACATGCAAGACAGACCTAGCAGTCAGCAATCTTAGTGAAGTATTTAACAAGATGGTACTAGATGTGAGGAACAAGCCAATAAGGAGCTGTGTAGATGGATTCAGAACTAAGTTGATAGTTAAGTACCAAGCAGTTAGACAGAAGACAGAGAAGAGTAAGTGGGAGATAACACCCACTTATATGGAGAAGTTGGAGGAGTCAAAGAAGTACTCAAGGCAATGCACTGCATACATGGCAGGTCCTGGTATTTGGAAAGTCACTAGTGGGGAGTCTACCTATTGTGTGAACCTTGATAAGTGGACCTGTGACTACAAGAAATGGGACCTATGTGGTTGACCATGTAACCATGTAGTTTCTGCCATTACAAGAGTGAAGGGACAGCCAGAAGACTATCTGCATGAGTTCTTCAAAAAAATCATTGTATAAGGAAACATACAAGCACATCAAATGTTGACATAGATCCACGAGTGTTCAAAGGGAAGAAGGGCAGGAAGCAAACAACTAGGAGGAAGGGGCAATTTGAGGTCCCAACAAAGAAGGATACATCAAGGATGGCAACTATCACTGTCGGATTTCGGGTTCCGGCAAACCCTTAAGGTTCAAACTCTGGGGTGCGCGTGAAGGTTACGTCTTCTACCTCTCCGTCTCGCAAGGATCTAGACTACTGAAAGAACTGCACAAGAGGTACAAGGTTTATACTGGTTCGGGCCACCGTTGTGGTGTAATACCCTACTCCAGTGTGTGGTGGGTGGATTGCCTCTTGGGGATGATGATGATGAACAATACAAGGAAGAACAGCCTCGCCAGGGTCTGCTCTTGGCTGGGGCAATGAACTGCTCTAAAGAGTTCAGCCACCTTTCTCTCTCTCTCTCTCTATGCTTCCAACCTCTCTATCGAGCCTCCCCTTCCTTTTTTCCAACCCCCTTGCTCTGTGGGCGGCTGGTCCTATTTATAGAGGCCCTGGTCCTCTTCCCAAATATTGCGCAGGAAGGGAGCCAACAATGGCGGGCTAATTTGAAGGGGGACAGCAAGTATCAGCTATCCTGACAAAAGTAGTCTTCGCCTGCACAAAGCTCTGGTGATGACGCCATCTTGGGCTCCACGGTGACCGCCGTCTCGTAGTCCTCCTGGTCTTGGTCTCATTGCACCGAAATGGCAACCTTTGCCTGATGCCTCGGTACTCCGCGGCTGCGCTTGCTCCCTTTGCACCAAAGAGGAAAGGAGGACGTTGCGCGGGCTGGCACCCGCCTCGCACCCTGAGTCGTCATGGCTTGCATCACGGGCACCTCGCGAGGTACCCCGCCTTGATTTCTCCGCCTCCTCGTGAGCCAGCCTGATGAGGCCGCGCCTGAGGAAGCTCCGCGTCGTCCGCCCCGTGAGGCTTGGCCCCTCGCGAGGGTCTTGAGTCTTGTGTTGGTGAAGATGGGCCGTGTCGGGCCCCCTTTGAGCCACGCCGCAGGCCGCAGACAGGCAAGTCTGGGGACCCCCGTTCCCAGAACACCGACAGTAGCCCCCGGGCCCAAGGTGCGTCTAGACTTGGCCGTGCTGAGAGGAGAAAGGGCAAGGGCGAAGCGCCATGGGCCCTAACAGCCTGCGGCCTTGGGCGCCTCGTGGCAGTTGATTGGACGCAAGTGCTTCAGCAACCGCGCAGGTTGATAAAGGAGCGGCATCTGCCCAGACTTTGCCTTTTGCTTTCTCCGGTTGCTGCTCAGATCCCCTTTCTTGTGCCTCCCCTTTCTTCCTCCAAATTTCCAGATCTACTCCGGCCGCGTGACCTAAGAAGCCATGGCGCCTCGTCAGCCTCCGGCCGAAGCTTAGTACTCTCCTGCTCTGGACTTGCCGAGCGTGTCCGAGGCGGGCCTCGCCCGACTGCGCCGGATGGCGGCGGCGCAGGGCATCGACGGTGTGCAGGTGTTCAAGGCCGGCTCCGCCACTCCTGAGGGCCGAGGGAGCACCTTTTACCCTCTCTTTGTAAGCTCCATTGCCGCGGGCCTGGTGCCTCCCTTCTCCGAGTTTTTCTTCTCTGTCCTCCACCATTACAACTTACAGTCTCTGCATCTCCACCCCAACTCCGTCCTTCTCCTGGCGATCTTCGCTTATTACTGCGAGGCTCATGTAGGGTTGCAGCCCTCAGTGGCCTTGCTGCGACACTACTTCTCCCTCTGGGTCTCTCGCGGTTCTCCTTCCGCGTGCGCAAGCTTCGTCGCGTATGGCGGCACCATTGCCATCTCGAATCCCGGGAAGAGGATCGAGGGCTTCAGGAGCAAGTGGGTCTTGGTAGATGCCGGGCGCATCCACCCTCGGCTGATCCTGCCCGCGGAACAGCCCGCGAGCTCCAGCGACTGGTGCCAGGAGGAGCTCACGGACCCCCGCGCGAAAATGGTGTTGGAGAAGATGGACGCGGACCTGAGGCCGGTCAGCACGGCAGCGGCGAAGTTGTCCGGTGCGTTGCTGCTGAGGGAGTTCCTGGAGCACCAGCTGGCTCCACTCCGGCAGTACTCACCTCCGATTAGAGGCCTCATCCGAGCCCCGCGGCCTTGGGCGACGAAGATTTGGCCGCGGTCCTCCAATCTCTGGTTGGGGGCGAGGTGGCAAGGTTGGAGGGCGCTCCCAAGCCCTTGTTCCTTCGCGACGACTAGGAGCAGGTGGTGGAGTCCATGCTCGTTTTCAACAGGGACGGGCCCGTGCCCGTGGAGGCTTCCGAGGGACTGGTGAACGTGTCCTCTGGCGACTCCAACAAAGAGGAGGACGAGGAGGAGCGGGAAAAGGGGCCTGGCTCCGAGGCGACCGACGGAGAGTCGAGGGCTCCCTTCCCCCAGCGCAGGCCCCGCGATCTCTGCCTTTCTTCGAGCGATGATGACGAGGACGGAGACGAGCAAGTTGACAGGAGCTTGCCCCTGATCCCAAAGAAGGACAGGACCGGGCTGATCTCCCGCGGGTCTACCCCTGCCCCGAGGCAGTCTGCAGACGCGCCTTCTGCTTCCGAGGTTGACCCTTCCAGCCGGCTGTCCGGCTTCAAGTTTGGCCGAAGGCTGCCCGAGCTCACCGGCGATGACCCGTAAGTGCTTGACCCTTGTCTTTATTTCTTGTTGCACTGCCGAGGCTTGACGTTCGCATCTCTTGAATAGGCTGGCGCCCGCGGCGAAGAAGCCGAAGGGGGCTCCTGAGGCTCCATCCGCGGCAGCGCCTCCACCCGTGGAGGGGGGTGACCGTGGCGCGCGGGCTTCTCCTGCCCGGTCGTCCTTGCGAGGCCTGGCCGAGCTGGCTGGGGCGATCTCAGCCCCCATGTCCCAAGTGACTCCTGTGGTTCCTTTTCCCCCTGCCACCACCACAGCCGCTGGGGCGCAGCAGGTTCCACCTCAGGACGATGTGGTCTTGCCGTTGCCGCCTTCTTCCCCCGTTCCGCCGACTGTTGTTTCTCCAACTCCTCCTGCCGTCCTGGAGCATGCTATTGCTGGACTGGACCGGATGCGGCAGGATCTTCTTGCCGACCCTCACCTGGTGGCCGGGCGCTTGGAGCTAGCTTCAGGATGGATTCGCTCCGATGCCTCGATCCGGGCGGTGCTGGTTCAAGCCTCGAGGGCCTGCGACGAGGAGAGGCAGGCCGTCCTTGAGACGAAGGTTGCTCGTGACGCAGCCCTGGGGAGGTGGTTGAAGTCCGCGATCGCTGCAAGGCGTTGGAGGACGAGTTGCAAGGCCTGCGGGACCAACTCGCAAAAGAGGTTCGTCTTCGCCAGGAGCAAGAAGAAGGCATGAAGGCTCGCGAGGTGGCTATCAAGGGCCGGGAGGCCAAGCTCAAGAAGCGCCGCGACCGCCTGGGTGCGCTGGGGAAGGAGTTGGAGGCGACGAAGGTCGAGCTGGACAGCAAGGCCCAGGTTCTTGCCGAGGATCACGTGGCCTTCGCAGACATGGAGAAGAAGGCTCGTGCTTCGCTGAAGATGCTCTACGCCAGTGGCCTGGAGAGCCCGCTGGCCGGCGCCGAGGACGGCCCCGCCAAGCTGCTTCCCTTCCTGGTTCGTGCTCTTGAGGATGTCAACCTTGGCCTTGGCCCCACGGTCGAGGCCGAGGCGCGTGTCCTGTCTTCTGCTGCGCTGACGCGGGTCTTCACCCACATCTACCTTCGCGACCCCAGCGCCGACCTCGATAGCTTGTTGGAGCCAGTAAGCGGCGAGGGTGCTGCCGCCGCTGCCGAGGCCGTGAAGGGTCGCGTGAAGGCTCTGCTGGGGAAGTTCCGGGCCTTCAGTACCAAGTCGAAGCAGGATGCTGCCGGTCCTGCTGCTCCATGAGGTGGGGCCACCCGCGCTGTTCTACCGCCGCCGAGTGACTCCGCTACTGCTACTGTCCTGCTTTTAATTCCTGCACATGCATCATGCCTCGGGGAGGCATTTAAACTCGCGTTTGGTATTGAGACGACAGTATGGACTGTAATATTTGCTTTTAAATTCCTTGAATTTATGCTTTTCTTCCCTACTTGCTTGTGTTCTACGCCGGCAGAGCCCGGCCCCGCGCGTGCCTCACCCAGCATTAGCCCCGACCGGAAACCAGGACGGGACCAAAGGAGTGAGGGGCTACGGAGACAGTTAGGCTCCTGAGTCGCGATGCTCAGGAGTCCCCCTTGGCGCACGAACAACAAGTAGGGAGGTGTGATGTAGGTGGATCTTCCGTTTTACGTCTGCAGAGCCCGACTCCGCGCGTACCTCACCCAACATTAGCCCCGACCGGAAACCAGGACGGGACCAAAGGAGTGAGGGGCTACGGAGCTAGTTAGGCTCCTGAGTCGCGATGCTCAGGAGTCCCCCTTGACGCGCAAACAGCAAGTGATGAGATGAGATGCAAGTGGGACCACCGTTCTACGTCTGCAGAGCCCGGCACCGCGCCTGCCTCACCCAGCATTAGCCTTTCGGAACTAAGGAGTGAGGGGCTACGGGACCAGTTAGGCCCCTAAGTCGCGATGCTCAGGGGTCCCCCTTGACGCTCAAATGGCCTTCATACCTTGGCTCCGCTCGGGGAGAGACGCGCGGAGAACCAGGCCCGAGGGGCCTGGCTGGGTGGCGTACGTCTGGGTGCGACCCAGGTGCAGCCCCCGTGCCCAGCCCCCTCGCGCGGCGCTCCCGAGGGGAGGCGTTGCGATGAGGCTAGACACTGAGCTCTGGGCTCCCTGAGGTTGATGCGGCCCGGGGGCCACCCTCAGTTGTTTATCACCAGCGCGGAGCATAGCGCTTCCGCATGTGTACGGGCATAGCCGCTCCTCGGCAGTGTCGTCAGCCAGCGCGGAGCATGGTGCTTCCACTGGTACGTGGGAGGGGGCTCCCCTCCGGGAGGAGCCCCCGGGGCATGTACAGCCACGCCCTGACACGTGGCCGGCACGGTAGGGCTAGGTGAGGTGTATCTGGGCACCCGTGAGCCAGCGCGGGACTCCCGGGGACCTACCTCTAGGCGGGTTGTGCCTGGCACTGGGCCTTATCTTGTGTTGTGTTCCTGCAAATTTGGTTAGATGTCGGCACTCTACGTCCTCGGGGCCTGGCCCTCGAGCTTGTCTCAGCCGTCGCTGGTATGCCAGGTCGCGATGTCGTGGACATGGACAGAGGGTGAGGGCTGGAGAGCCAGTAAGAGCCCTGAGTCGCGATGCTCAGGTACCCCCCCCCTTTAACGTGCAAGTGGTCGACATGGAGAAGAAGAGGTGCCGTGGACAGGCATCAAGTAATCAAGCATGACGGGCGAATGCATAGACGGAAATAAACGCAAGGTAGATACATGCCGCTGGGCCTGGCCCGAGCGACTTGGGGATGATGTAGCTTGAGGGGCACCCCCAACAAAGCAAGCTAACGACATGAAATAAAAGGGATACATACCGCAGGGACGGACCCACGCGGCCTGGGAACGATGCAGCCCTGGGAGGGCGCTCCTAGTTGGAAATGAAACTTGTAAGATGTCACCTGAAGGTGTCGCGGGCGAAGGGGTGTTGGTGCAGCAGACTCGATGGGCTGCGGAAGCCGATCCTCACGAGCCACCAGGCCCAGGGGCCTCGGGTGGCTCCGGAGGCACTGTATCTCTTCGCGAATCATCTCCATCTCCGCCAAGGCTGCGGATCGCCTGTCTTCTTGAGCCTCCATGATGCCCCTCATGAGGCGCTGTCACGTTGCAACCACGCTCGGCAAGCCGTAAGGCATGCGAACGTAGTTGTGGGGCGGACCACCGCAGTGCCCCACTCGCGAGGGCCAGAGGCGCTCCATCGTAGTGACTTGGTTGAGCCCTGGTACATCGATGCAGACGTGAAGCCTACCATCCCCGCCTGGATGGGGAGCCACAGCCAGTAGACGGCGGCAACCTCTCATGATTCTTGATTCCTGTAGTTCTTGAATGGCCTTTTCGACGAACTCCTGCGGGTCTGACCTTCCTTGCCTTGCTCCTCCTTGAGGGAAACGTGCTTCGTAACACGCCTCCATGTGGTGCCCAAGCGCCTCCCTTGTGACCTTGGCCAGGTCGGTGGCCCTCCAGGGGAGAGCCCCTGAGCCCTGCCTGAGGAGGGCGCCGGGCGCGCTTTCCTATGCGATGGAAGGAGATTCCCCCTGGGCAGATGCGGGCCCTGAGGGGCCCGCCTCCCGAGGGGATGGTCCGGATGATGCCTTCTTCTTCTTGGGGGTGGTCTCGGGAAGCCTCCTGCTTCCGCGATCCGGGTCTTCCAGTGATGCGGCCTGAAAGGCTCGCTCCAGGGAACACACTGCATCCTTCTCTTCACAGGGCACCGTGATGACTCCGCCACTTCTAGGCATCTTGAGGACGTTGTAGCCATGGTGAGTTATGGCCATGAACTTGGCCAGCGCTGGGTACCCGAGGATGGCGTTGTACGGCAGGCGAATGTGGGCGACGTCGAACTCGATGAGCTCGGTGCGGTAGTTGTTGCATGCCCCGAAGGTGACAGGGAGGCGGACCTGCCCAATCGGGACCGTGGAGCCGTCGGTAACTCCGGAGAAGGGCTTGGTTGGCTGAAGCTGGTCGTAGGGCACTTGGAGATTGTTGAACGTTTTCATGGATAGGACGTTGAGCCCTGCCCCACCGTCGATGAGGGTCCTGGTGACCAGTACATTGCTGATGACTGGGGAGCAAAGCATCGGGAGGACCCCGGCTGTGGCCGCACACTTGAGTTGATCCGCTGAGCTGAATGTGATGGAGCAGGCCGACCACCTGAGAGGGCGCGTTGCTTCAAGCCTGGGGAGGACTCCATTCACTTCACGGGCAAAACTGCTTGAAGATGCATTGTGAGGCTGGGGCATGAGCTCCGCCCAGGATGCAGGCGATTGCGCGTGGCTCCTGGAAGCCCCCAGCCCCTTCGTCTCGATGGCGGTCCTCGTTTCTCCTTGGCTGAGGCGGCAGTGGAGGGAGGCCTGCGTTGCCCTGTGGGCGATCCTCAGGAGGCTGATCCCTCCAGTCCCCCTCGCGAGGCAGGTCTCGGCAGCGGTCCTCGCGAGGTTGATCGCGCCACCCTTGGCGCGGGCCGTGGTCTTCCCAGCGTCCTGCGTTTCTTGCTCCTCCTCGGCCGTAGCCCCGATCGGCGCATTCGGGACGACGGCCGATCCTTCCTTCTCGCACGGCGCGGAGTTCTTGGCATTCATTGGTGTTGTGGGTGTGGAGTTCGTGGTACACACAGTACCGGCCGCCCCTGGAGGACTCGGGCAGATCTTTGCCCCGCTTGGTGTCTGGTTCTGCCGCGAGCACGGCAGCCCCCTTGTGCTTCACGTCCTTGGCCTTGGGCTTCTTCTCTTCTGGGTCTGCGGTAGGCAGCTCGAGGAGGGAGAGGCGTCCCTCCTCAGCCCTGGCGCACTTGGTCGCCAAGTTGAACAGCTCCAGGGAGGTGCACAAGTCTTCATGCATCGCCAGCTCCTCCTTCATCTTGACGTCGCGCACACCATTGGAGAAGGCCGAGATGATGGCCTCCTCGGACACCTTGGGGATCTTGAGGCGCGCGCTATTGAAGCGCTGGATGTAGTTTTGCAGGGTCTCTCCGGGTTGTTGCTTGATGCGGCGCATGTCGCTCACGGCAGGTGGCCGGTCGCGAGTACCTTGGAAGTTGGCGATGAAGCGGGTGCGCATCTGGTCCCTGGAAGAGATCGTGCCTGGAGCCAGATTCAGGAGCCAGGTGCGAGCTCCTTCCTTGAGCGCCATGGGGAACCAGTTCGCCATGACCTTCTCATCCCCGCTGGCAGCTTCGATGCCCAGCTCATAGAGCTGGAGGAACTTTGCTGGGTCAGTCGTGCCGTCGTAACGAGGAGGCAGGTCTGGCTTGAACTTGCCGGGCCACACGATGCTGCACAACTCGGTGGTGTAGGCACGGCAGCCTGCGGTGGCCACAAAAGGCTTCGGCTGGTGGAGAGCTCGGTCTTGAGGGTCCCCACGCGCTGCAGCTAGGAGCAGCGCGGGGTCTTGGCGTGCCGGAGCCAGAGCAGGGTCGCGGCGTGCCGGAGCAGGGAGCGCCCGGGCAGCTCCTTGCGGGCGAGGGACTTCTTGGCAGCTCCGTTCTTGCTGCACTGGCACCTGACGGAGCGGGTTCTGCCCAGGGGCCACGCTCCTTGGAGCCATGGCGTCTTCTTGGAGAGGAGGCGGTTGGTACGCCCCCGGAGCTTCGTTGCCCGCGCGGGGCGGGGTGCGGCGCAGCAAAACGGACAGCGCGGGAGAGCCCCCCGCGGCACGGACGAGCTCGGCGACGCGGTCGAGCCACTTTTCGTAGACATCATCGACGGGACGGTAGCGCAGGAGCTCGTTTGCTGCGATGAGCGCAGCTTGAGCCTCCAAGGGTGCGTGGAGCGCGCGGGACGAAGAACCAGCTGGTGTGAGCGATGGAGTAGCGGTGCGGTCGTCTTGCCGCACGGATGGATGCTGAGACGACGCTTGCTGCTCGCCCCCCGCCGGGCCGTTGGCGGCGTTGATGGCAGGTGACGGGGAACGATGAGGACGTCCGCCGACGGGTGCCGTCTGGGCGACGCGGGAAGCGATGGCGGCCCGGCGCTCGGCGCGGGCCCGACGAGATCGGACATGGACGCGACGGTCGGAGGAGAACGGTGCGGTGGAAGACGAACTTCGACGCACCCCTACCTGGCGCGCCAAATATCGGATTTCGGGTTCCGGCAGACTCTTAAGGTTCAAACTCTGGGGTGCGCGCGAAGGTTACGTCTTCTACCTCTCCGTCTCGCAAGGATCTAGACTACTGAAAGAACTGTTTGGGCCACCGTTGTGGTGTAATACCCTACTCCAGTGTGTGGTGGGTGGATTGCCTCTTGGGGCTGATGATGACGAACAATACAAGGAAGAACAGCCTCGTGAGGGTCTGCTCTTGGCTGGGGCAATGAACTGCTGGGAGGAGTTCAGCCACCTTTCTCTCTCTCTCTATGCTTCCAACCTCTCTATCGAGCCTCCCCTTCCTTTTTTCCAACCCCCTTGCTCTGTGGGCGGCTGGTCCTATTTATAGAGGCCCTGGTCCTCTTCCCAAATATTGAGCGGGAAGGGAGCCAACAGTGGCGGTCTAATTTGAAGGGGGGTAGCAAGTATCAGCTATCCTGACAAAAGTAGTCATCGCCTGCACAAAGCTCTGGTGATGACGCCGTCTTGGGCTCCACGGTGACCTCTGTCTCGTAGTCCTCCTGGTCTTGGTCTCGTTGCACCGAAATGGCAACCTTTGCCTGATGCCTCGATACTCTGCGGCTGTGCTTGCTCCCTTTGCACCAAAGAGGAAAGGAGGACGCTGCGCGGGCTGGCACCAGCCTGGCGCCTTGAGTTGTCATGGCTTGCGTCACGGGCACCTCGCGAGGTACCCCGCCTTGATTTCTCCGCCTCCTCGTGAGCCAGCCTGATGAGGCCGCGCCCGAGGAAGCTCCACGTCGTCCGCCCCGCGAGGCTTGGCCCCTCGTGAGGGTCTTGAGTCTTGTGTTGGTGAAGATGGGCCGTGCCGGGCCCCCTTTGAGCCACGCCGCAGGCCGCAGGCAGGCCCTCAGCCCATGAAGCCTCATCTTCAGGCAAGAAAGGACAAGCACAAGGTATGGAATATGCACACTGTTGTCATTGTTTTAATCATTTGATTCATCCTAATTGTTGGGCTATGATGTGTGCTTTCTTAGACAACCAGAACTCACTACCATGGAGCTGGGGGAAGTTCTACTACCACTACACAGCCTGCAACCAGTGCACAGCCTGCTGCATCTACTAGGGTTAGAAGAACAACTGCTACTGGTCATTCCCAGCCTGCTACATGTACCAGGGGAAGAAAATCAACTGCTACTGGTCATTCCCAGCCTGCTATATCTACCAGGGGAAGAAAATCAACTGCTGCTTCTACTGGTCCTGCCCAGCCTACTGCTTCTACAAGGCCAAGAAGAACAACTGCTGCTTCTAGAAGGGCAAGCATCACCAGTGATGCTTCTACTACTCCTTCCCAGGCTGCCACAAGAGCTTCAGGTTCAAGCAATGCAGCCAGCAGGAGAGGTGGAAGGCCCTACATGGCACCTAGGGCTGCAACTACAATAGAGGGAGCAACAGTAGGGTCTAAAAGGAAGAGGTTCCAGAGCACAAGGATGAGGGGTTACTTTTATGCCAGTGGCAACTAGTCAGTGCACAATTTGGCTGTTGTCTTTTGAACTGCCTGCCTTAAGTATTTCTAAATTTCAGAAACTATGCCTGAGAACTGCTATGTGTGAATTGCTATGTGTAATCAGTATTTAGCCTGAGAACTGCTATGTGTGAACTATGCTTGAGAACTTGTTTGTGTTACCATGCTAAGTTTGAGAACTTGTATGGATGATAACTCTTATGGTTGAGAACATGTTTGTTTCATCAACAATGTACTTGTTTGATTTTATGCTTTTTGCTATTCTATGAGATTTTGGCATTTGATGGTTAGTTTGGAGTGGTGGTTTTGTCGAGCCCGAGCCACCCTAAAGCCTAAATGATAGGTTGAGTGGCTTTGTCGAGCCAAAGCCACCTTGAAGACTAAATGGTGGTTTCGGTGGTTTTGTCGAGCCCAAGGCATTCTAAAGCCTAAATGATAGGTTTAGGGTGGTTTTGTCGAGCCCAAGCCACCCTAAGCCTGAATGATAGGTTTAGGGTGTTTTTGTCGAGCCCGAGCCACCCTAAAGCCTGAATGATAGGTTTAGGGTGTTTTTGTCGAGCCCAAGCCACCTTGAAGATTAAATGGTGGTGTGGTTGGTTTTGTCGAGCCCAAGCCACCATACAGCCTAAATGATAGGTTTAGGGTGGCTTTGTCAAGCCCAAGCCACCCTAAAGCCTAAATGAGCCTAAATGATAGGTTAAGAGTGTTTTTGTCGAGCCAAAGCCACCTTGAAGATTTAATGGTGGTTTGGGTGGTTTTGTCGAGCCCAAGCCACCATACAACCTAAATGATAGGTTTAGGGTGGCTTTGTCGAGCCCAAGCCACCCTAAAGCCTAAATGATTGTTTTAGTTGGCTTGGGTTAAAATTCAGTTTATTTAAAATTCAGAGCCAATTAAGGAGGACAAGGAAAGTTGGACTTGGTTTCTTAGCCAATTAAAAGCCTACCTAACACCATTAATCTATTTCCTACCTACCAGCCACCATTTCTACTATATAAGGCACCCCCCAATTGCCACACACAACATTCAAACCCAAACACAATCACTTCTCCTCCCCCAGCCGCCAGAGCAAACCCTTTGAGAGATGGATCTTGGAGAGGTTGTCGATGAAGAAGAACAGGTGCTCAGGGCCAGGCGTAGAGAGGCAACAAGGAGGGAGAGAAGGCAACTAGCTCAGCGGATCCTTGCAGCACGCAACCGCAAAGACATGGAGCAGTTCGTGGAGGCATTCCCAGTTGGCTCCAACCCTACTGATGATGATATCATCTACTGGGCAAGGAGGAGGGCCAATTTCCATCCTTTTCAGGTTACTAGGATGAGGACGAGTAGGATTATGTACCCAGATGAATGATATGTTAAGCTTCACTGCTCCTAGATCTACCTTGCTATCTATCTATGTATCAAATCAGTTGATGAGTGCAATGTAATAAATCCTAGATGGTGAGTGCACTATGCATATTTTTGGATTATTAGGATTCTGTACCCTATAGGTTAAATGCATATTTTTGTGCTTTATGTGATCAACAATTTACATCATGTAAGCATTTACCCAATTTGGCCATGCCCAGTTGGTCTTGACCATTCACCATGTAGTCCAAAGAAGCAGATTCATAATAGCATAGCTCTTACTATAGAAAGCTAACAACATTACATAACAGGGGTAGTTTTGCAGCTAGTCATTACATACATTACATAAATTAACTGGAGGTAGTTATGCAGATAAACATCACAGTCATTACATAACTAGGGGATTCCCAAAATATACAACCCCAAGGCCAGCTATATTGTTCCAAGGCCACATATTAGCTTAACATAACTGAGGTGATGAACAACATTGTTCACTCATCAAGGATTGACTTGATCTTGGCAAGCTTGTCCTTGTTGCCATGACCAGCTTTCATAAGATCACCCACCAGAAACTCCAGCTTCTTCTTCTCCTCTATCAGCCAGTCCCTCTCTTTATTCATCTCATCCCTCTCCTTCCTTGTGCTCCTAATGATCTCCCCCTGAGACCTAAGAATGCACTTCATCTCCTTCATCTCCTGAGCCAGCTTCTCCATCTGCTTCATCTTGCCAAAGTCAGCACTATCCTTCTCCTTGCTGATAGCTAGCTTCTCCATGTCCTTGTCCACATCCATCTGCTTCTGCTTGAACTATTCATCAATCATGACCCTGTTGTTCTGATCTGCCCAATCAAACATCTTGGTGACTTCCTCAACCAGCTGACTGTACTGATCCCCAAGTGTATCCAACTGCTTGTTCACCTTGTCCAACTCTTTCTTATACTTAGCATGGTCAATCACTCTGCCACAATTCTCCTCATGAGACATCTCCCATATCTTCTCCAAACATCTTTCCAGAATAGAAGGCCATGGGGCATCAACCCACTGAGCAACTCCACAGTCAATACCATCCTGCATCAAGTATTAGAAAATAAAGATGCTAACTTCAAAAAGAAAATAGATGAGATATCCAGTGATTCAGTCATACTTGCAGATATAATAGACATTCAGGAAACATCAAGTTCAAATCAATGTCCTAAACATGTTTCATTTACTCAATTTACTGACACAAACTGATGCTTGCAAAATCACTGTTAAAAACATGTTTCATCAACTACAGACAGTCCAAAATGACTGAATTTACTGAATTTACTGCAGACTAACAACCACTAACACAATTAACTAAATTTACTGACAGCAACTACAGACAGTCCAAATTTACTACATACTAACTACCAAATTTACTGCAAACAGTGCAAATTTACTGCATACAAACTAACATTTGATTGTTGCAACTGCAGATAGTCCAAATTAACTGAATTTACTGCAGACTAACTACCATTAACACAATTAACTGAATCTGCAGACTAACTACCACTGAATTTACTGACCTGAGGAACAACACATCCATAGAACCTCCTCCCAGTGTCCCTTCCTTCAAATGCAACATATTTCATGCATGGGGCCAAGTGCAGTCTACATGTGATGCTTGCATCTGCAACTCTACCACAGAAGGATGCATCTATAGTGGTGCCAGGGTTCGCCTGCATTGTAGCACACTAGTGAACCGCAGAAAAGATAGGAACTGCTCCAAACATGGTCTCAAATCAAAGAACACTTGAACCCTAACCCTAGGTGCAAAGCAGATATCTTACCCAGTGCTGCTCCAGATCCATGCCGAGCAGCTCCTCCTCATCGCTGCTCTCCTCTCCATCCTTCCACGATGGCATCTTCTACGGCGGGGAGGGAACCGTGCCTCCGGCGGCGGCGAACAACTCCGGCGGCGGCAACAGGGGACAGAGCAGAGGAGTGAGAGTGAGAGTGTGTGCGAGTGGAGTGGAGTGTGAGCGGCGGGGAGTGGGGGCTCTGTTTTGTACCGCGTGCCCTAACGGCCGTCAACCCACTCGCCGTCTGGCCTCGCCCATGTGGCACCTGACGGGTGGGCCAGCCTAGTCAGAAATCGTGTTAACTGCGGCAGACCAGTCATTTGTTTTTATTGAGAAAATTTACAAGTCAAGTGGTGGATTTTTGGGATGCGCAACAAATGTGGTGGCAATTGGATGCTTCAACTTCAAATGTGGTGGTTTTTTGCAATTCACTACCTTCCCTCGCGCCGCCAGAAACCCGGTGCCTGATCCCGATCCCCTCTCCCTCACGAGCACCTCTCCTTCTCCTTCCCATTCTCGAGCGCCCCTCCACCTCGCGACCAGCCGCCCCGACGAACCTCGCCGCTGGCGACCACCCAGGCCGGAGCTCCCGCCGCTGCGCCATGGATGTCCCCGACCTCCTCGTCCCACCATCTAGCCACCGAGCCTGCATAGGCCTCATCGCTTTTCTCCTCTGCGCCAAGGCCACGGCCTCGCCGGCCGGCCATCGGAGTCACCGCCCGGACCGTGCCTCCTCCCGGGCGCCTCCCTCTCCTGCAAGGCCGCCCCTCGCCTTGCCATCGTCGAGCTGGCCGCTTCTTCCCTGTTGCGAGCCTCGTCGCCGGAGTGCCTCACCATGCCGCCCTCATGGCGAGCTTCCCGCGTCCGCGGCCTCCCTGCCTACAAGCACCCAGCGCCGCCGCCCGTTAACCTCCTCTACTCCAACCGTGGACAGCCCCTGCCCGAGACACACCTTCGTCCTGGCCATGGTTTCCCTGACCTCTTCCCGCGTGTGGCCCTGCCTCGTTCGACCACCACCATCTCCTCAGTGCTGCTGTTGCCCTCTGCTGCTCTCCCTTGAGCGCGCCCGCTCAATTGCCTCCTTGCTGCCGCCCAACCGAGGCCTTGTGATGTTTCATTTCGGAACATAAGACCATCAAGACCGGCAAGACCCAGACTCCGAACGCCAAGTACAACTACAAACCCGAAGAACTCGGATGCATCAAGTCCCCGAGGAGACCTGTTTTTCGTCAAGTTCGACTACATTGTGACGCGTCAAGTACCTCTACCGCTATCTTCAGAATCCCAAGAACGCCAACTATCTCGACGCCCGGCACCTAGAACGACTACCGACGCCGAAGACCCATGAACCAAAACCGTCAAGTTTGACTACCGTTGACGTGTACTTCGCCAAGTACCACGCCGTTTTGGAAGACCCCTGAACATCAAGTTCTCTGCCATGAATGGTTACAACGTTGTGGATCCGGCAAGTACCCTCTTTGGATCACCAAGTTGAACTACCGATGACATATACCACTACCGTCGCCAAGATCGCGAGAACCTCTACTTCCTCCTCGAAACATGTACGACTTCCGTCGCCGAAGACCCGTGTACCACTACTTCCATCTACGAACCCAAACCGTCCCGATTGCATGCTTCGAAGGTATAACCACCGAGACGACTGCCCGTGGACCGAATGCATGTGTTGTTTGTGATGCATCCTATGTTTGCACCATGTCCGAATTGTCACTCGTTTCCATACCACTAACCCGTGGGAACCCGGTAGTCGGGAGCGCCCCACCATCTTGCTCAACTCACTCACGCCCTTTCTTTTGCACCGGCATCTCAATCAGGTTACCAGAACCGGAATGTTGCCGTGGCACCATTTCTGTTGTCATTGCCGTGGCACCCCTTTCGTTTCCGCCATGATGACAAATGCTTCATAACATGTTCGTGTCAACTTTTAACAAAAATTGCATAAAACTTGCACATGTCATCCGCATCATGATAATAACATTTAAAATGTTTAACATTGTTGTTGCATTAAATTGCTAATGCACATGAGGATTTACCGGAATTGTTGTTTGTTATTTCCGGCCTCATTTAAACTTGCCTAAATAGTTAGTTTACTTATGCCTCATCTCTTGCCATGTTAACCAACATTTAATTTTGTTGAGTACCTAACCGGGAGTGAACTAAATAATCGAATGTGGTGTTTCGTCAATATGCAACTAGTTGCATATTGAGTTCCACTTAACTTGTAGTATTGTTTGTTGCACTTTGCCATGCCATGAATCATTAAACCGGACATGCATCATCCTTGATTGTGCATCATGCCATGTTTATGTCATGGTTGTTTACTATGTTGCTTGCTTCTTTCCGATTTTCTTCTCTCATTAGCTTCGGTTTCATTCCGGAGTTGTGAGGATTTGTTCAACTACGTTGGGTCGTCTACTTCTTAGTCTCGTTCTTCTTCCTTGCGGGATCTCAGGCAAGATGACCATACCCTCGAAATCACTTTTATCTTTGCTTGCTAGTTGTTCGCTCTATCGTTATGTCGCGCTACCTACCACTTGTTATATCATGCCTCCCATGTTTCCATGTCAAGCCTCTAACCCACCTTCCTATCCAAACTGTTGTTTGGCTGTGTTACTGCTTTTTCTCAACCCCTGTTATAGCGTTGCTAGTTGCAGGTGAAGTTGAAGTTTGTTCCATGTTGGAACATGGATATGTTGGGATATCGTAATATCTCTTATTTTTAATTAATGCATCTATATAATTGGTAAAGGGTGGAAGGCTCGGCCTTTTGCCTGGTGTTTTGTTCCACTCTTGCCGCCTTAGTTTCTGTCATACCGGTGTTATGTTCCTTGATTTTGCATTCCTTACGCGGTTGGGTGTTATGGGAACCCCTTGACGGTTCGCCTTGAATAAAACTCCTCCACCAAGGCCCAACCTTGGTTTTAACATTTGCCACCTAAGCCTTTTCCCTTGGGTTCCGTGGACTCAAGGGTCATCTTTATTTTAATCCCCCGGGCCAGTGCTCCTCTGATTGTTGGTCCAAACTGGGCAATGTCTGGCGCCCCCTGGGCAACCAGGGTCTATGCCAACTCGACGTCTGGCCCATAAGGTGTGCCTTGAGAAAAAGATACGTGCGAATCCTATCGGGATTTGTTGGCACATCGGGCGGCTTTGCTGGTCTTGTTTTACCATTGTCGAAATGTCTTGTAACCGAGATTCCAAGACTGATTGGGTCTTTCCAGGAAAAGGATTATCCTTCGTTGACCGTGAGAGCTTGTGATGGGCTAAGTTGGGACACCCCTGCAGCGTATAAACTTTCGAGAGCCGTGCCCGCGGTTATGTGGCAGGTGGGAAATTTTTAATATCGGGTTGTAGAGAACTTGACACTTGACTTAATTAAAATGCATCAACCGCGTGTGTAGCCGTGATGGTCTCTTTTCGGCGGAGTCCGGGAAGTGAACATGGTCTTGTGTTATGCTTGCACGTAAGTAGTTTCAGGATTACTTCTTGATCACTTATAGCTTCTCGACCGTTGCGTTTCTTCTATTCTCGCTCTTATTTGCGTATGTTAGCCACCATATGTGCTTAGTGCTTACTGTAGCTTCACCTCCTTACCTTACCCTACCCATAAGCTTAAATAGTCTTGATCTCGCGGGTGTGAGATTGCTGAGTCCTCGTGACACACGGATACTTCCAAACGGTTGCAGGTGCTGAGGATACCAGTGCAGGTGATGCTACCGAACTCAAGTGGGAGTTCGATGAGGATCTGGGTCGTTACTATGTTTAGTTTCCTGATGATCAGTAGTGGAGCCCAGTTGGGACGATCAGGGATCTAGCATTTGGGCTTTATCTTCCTTTTTATTCAGTTTTGACCATAGTCGGTCTTTGAGTGTATTTGGATGATGTATGAATTGTTTATGTATTCTGTGAAGTGGCAAGTGTAAGCCAACTCTTTATCCCTTTCTTATTCAGTACATGGGATTGGGTGAGGATTACCCCTCTTGCGACAAAACTACCATGCGGCTATGCCTCTAAGTCATGCCCCGACACGTGGGAGATATAGCCGCATTGTGGGTGTTACACATCCCCAAGCTTAGGGTCTTGTCACTCCTTATTCTCCTCATATCGACATCTCACCCAAAACTTGAAAACTTCAATCACACAAAACTTAACGAAACATTGTGAGATAGGTTAGTATGATAAAGAGCAAACCATTCCACTTTTGGTAATGTCAAAGACAATATTCATAATTGTTGTCACACAATTCCTACTTTAGCATATCATTTCCACAATTTATATTGAGCAATATAAGCCATGGAAACTACAAAACCAGCAAACTATGCATTGAAAACAGAATCTGTAAAAAACAGAACAGCCTATAGTAATATGTACTCCAACCATACTTCTGCTACTCCAATAATTCTAAAAAATTAGGAAAACCTGAGAAATTTGTCTCTTAATCTTCTACAAAAATAATCATCATTTTATAGCGCTTCTGTTAAAAACGAGAATTGTCTTCCTGAGCGCAAAAGTTTCGGTTTTGCAGCAAGATCAAATCAACTAACACCCAACATGATCACAAAGGCTTTACTTGGCACTTTATTGAAACAAAAGCTATAAAGCATGATTACTACAGTAGCATAATCATGTGAACACACAAAAACAGTAGCTAAAAGTGTTGGGTTGTCTCTCAACAAGCGCTTTTCTTTCATGCCTTTTAAGCTAAGCATGATTATTTCAATGATGCTCGCATAAAAGATAAGAATTGAAACATAACAAGAGCATCATGAATCACATGGCAAGCACATTTAAGCCTAACCCACTTCCTATGCATAGGGATTTTGTGTGCAAAAAACTTATGGGAACAAGAATAAACTAGCATAGGAAGGCAAAACAAGCAAAACTTCAAGATTTTTAACACATCGAGAGGAAACTTGATATTATCGCAATACCTACAAGCATATGTTCCTCTCTCATTGTAATTTTCAGTAGCATCATGAATGAATTCAACAATATAACTATCACATAAAGCATTCTTGTCATGATCCACAAGCATAGAAATTTTATTACTCCCCACATAAGCAAATTTCTTCTCATCAATAGTGGTGGGAGAAAACTCAACAAAATAACTATCATGGGATTGAAAATTAAAAACATGATGACAAGTTTCATGGTTATAATTATTCAATATAGCATACATGTCATCACCATAATCATCATAGATAGCAACTTTGTTTTCTTATTCAATTGCAACCTCCTCCAAAATAGTCGGTTCATCATTAAATAAAGTCATGACCTCTCCAAATCCACTTTCATCAATATAATCATCATAAATAGGAGGCATGCAATCATCATATGAAATTTTCTCATCAAAACTTGGGGGACTAAAAATATCATATTCATCAAATATAGCATCTGCAAGCTTATGAATTTGCATATCATTAGCATCATGGATATTCAAAGAATTCATACTAACAACATTGCAATCATGCTCATCATTAAAATATTTCATGCCAAACATTTTATTGACTTCTTCTTCTAACAATAGAGCACAATTTTCGGATCCATCATTTTCACGAAAGACATTATAACGATGAATAATATGATGCAACCTCAATTCCATTTTTTGTAGTTTTCTTTTTATAAACCAAACTAGTGATAAAACAAGAAACTAAAAGATTTAATTGCAAGGTATAAAGATATACCTTCAAGCACTCACCTCCCCAGCAACGGTGCCAGAAAAGAGCTTGATGTCTACTACACAACTTTATTCTTGTAGACACGTGTTGGGCCTCCAAGCGCAGAGTTTTGTAGGACAGTAGCAATTTTATCTCAAGTGGATGACCTAAGGTTTATCAATCCGTGAGAGGTGTAGGATGAAGATGGTCTCTCTCAAATGACCCTGCAACCAAATACAAGCAATCTCTTGTGTCCCCAACACACCCAATACAATGGCAAATTGTATAGGTGCACTAGTTCGGCGAAGAGATGGTGGTAAAAGTGTAATATGGAGAGTAGATATTAGTTTTTGTAATCTGAAATTATCAAAACAGCAAGGTAACTAATAGTAAACAAAAACAAAAATGGTGTTGCAATGCTTGAAAACAAGGCCGAGGGTCCGTACTTTTGCTAGTGCAACCTCTCAACAATGCTAACGTAGTTGGATCATATGATTATCCCTCAAAGTGTAACGAAGAATCAGTCCCGAGTTCCTATCAGCGGAGAACAAAAGATAGGAATTGTTTGTAGGGTACGAAGCCACCTCAAAGCTATTCTTTTCGTTCGATCTATTCAATAGTTCGTACAAAAATAAAGCAAAGCTATTTTTTCTGTTCGATCTATCCTAGAGTTCCTACTAGAATAGCACCAAAGCATATTCATATTCATAATACTCAATCCACACAAAGAACTACAAAGAGTGCCCCAAGATTTCTACCGGAGAAACAAAGACAAGAACGTGCATCAACCCCTATGCATAGATTACCCCAATGTCACCGTGGGAATCCGCAAGTTGAGTGCCAAAACATATATCAAGTGAATCAATACGATACCCCATTGTCACCACGAGTATTCATACCGCAAGGCATATATCATGTGTTCTCAAATATGAACATTCAATCCGACATGACAAAACTCAAAGGGTAAAGATTCAATTCATCACAACAAGAGTATAGTGGGGAGAAACATCATATGATCTGACTATATTAACAAAGCCCATGATATAGATCATGAGAGAGAGAGATAAATCACATAGCTACTGGTACAAACCCTCAGCCCCGAGGGTGGACTACTCCCACCTCATCATGGTGGCCGCCGGGATGATGAAGATGGCCACCGGAGATGATTCCCCCCTCCGGTAGGGTGCCGGAATGAGTCTAGATTGGTTTTCAGTGCCTACGGCAGCCCTGCAGTGGCGGAACTTCTGATCTAGGTTAAACCCCAAGGGTTTCGGAATATTTGGAAATTTATAGTGCAAAGAGGGGGTGCGGGAGGCTACCGAGGTGGGCACAACCCACCTGGGCGTGCCAGGGGGCCCCCAGGTGCAGCTCTGGCCCAATGGGTTCCTTCTAGTCCAAAAAAATCTCCGTAAAGTTTCATTGCGTTTGGACTCCGTTTGATATTGATTTCCTACGGTGTAAAAAACAAGCAAAAAACAGCAACTAGCACTGGGCACTGGGTCAATAGGTTAGTCCCAAAAAACGATATATAGTTGCAATAAAATGATTGTAAAATACCCAAGAACGATAAAATAATAGCATGAATACTTCATAAATTATAGATACATTGTGGACGTATCAAGGGTTAAATTATGTGGCACCTCTTTTCGGCGTTGCGAGGGGCTGGTGTGTTGGGTATGCCGGCGGAAAACTCTCCGCCTCTATTGTTCCGGGTTGTACGCCGGGCTTCATGCTGTTGTTTCTTCAAAATAAAGTTTGGATCCAAGTAAGCTAAAGGGTGGGAAAACCTTACTTTCCGGGTCACTTGCCAAATTTTCTGTCTTGGTAAGGGCTCTGAGTCAGAGGAAATAATAGTTAACTCTATAGCATCTGCCTCAAGTATGGAGTGGTAGACGTCAGGAGACGTGGGGACCGGATTATCTTGGTCAAGCTGGTAGCTGAGGACTTGGTTCTCAATGTTATCAGCGCATATGCCCTGCAAGTAGGCCACAATGAGAACACCAAGAGGGAGTTCTGGGAAGGCTTGGAAGACATGGTTAGGAGTGTACCGATTGGTGAGAAGCTCTTCATAGGAGGAGACCTCAATGGCCATGTGGGTACATCTAACACAGGTTTTGAAGGGGCGCATGGGGGCTTTGGCTATGGCATCAGGAATCAAGAAGGAGAAGATGTCTTAAGCTTTGCTCTAGCCTACAACATGATTGTAGCTAACACCCTCTTTAGAAAGAGAGAATCACATCTGGTGACTTTTAGTAGTGGCCAACACTCTAGCCAGATTGATTTCATCCTCTCGAGAAGAGAAGATAGGTGTGCGTGCCTAGACTGTAAGGTGATACCTGGGGAGAGTGTTGTACCCCAGCATAAGCTGGTGGTTGCTGACTTCCGCTTTTGGATTCGTGTCCAGCGGGATAAGCGTGCCAAGGTCGCTAGAACGAAGTGGTGGAAGCTCAAGGGGGAGGTAGCTCAGGTGTTCAAGGAGAGGGTATTTAAGGAGGGCCCTTGGGAGGAAGGAGGGGATGCGGACAATGTGTGGATGAAGATGGCGACTTGCATTCGTAAGGTGGCCTCGGAGGAGTTTGGAGTGTCCAGGGGAAGGAGAAGCGAAGATAAGGATACCTGGTGGTGGAATGATGATGTCCAGAAGGCGCTTAAAGAGAAGAAAGATTGCTTCAGATGCCTATACCTGGATAGGAGTGCAGACAACATAGAGAAGTACAAGATGGCGAAGAAGGCCGCAAAGCGAGCTGTTGGTGAAGCAAGGGGTCGTGCATATGAGGACCTCTACCAACGGTTAGGCACAAAGGAAGGTGAAAGGGACATCTATAAGATGGCTAAGATCCGGGAGAGGAAGACGAGGGATATTGGCCAAGTCAAATGCATCAAGGACGGAGCAGGCCAACTCTTGGTGAAGGACGAAGAGATTAAGCATAGATGGCGGGAGTACTTCGACAAGCTGTTCAATGGGGAGAATGAGAGTTCTACCATTGAACTGAATGACTCCTTTGATGAGACCAGCATGCGTTTTGTGCGGCACATCCAGGAGTCTGAGGTGAAGGAGGCTTTAAAAAGGATGAAAGGAGGCAAGGCGATGGGCCCTGATTGTATCCCCATTGAGGTGTGGAAAGGTCTCGGGGACATAGCGATAGTATGGCTAACCAAGCTTTTCAACCTCATTTTTTGGGCAAACAAGATGCCAGAAGAATGGAGACGGAGTATATTAGTACCAATCTTCAAGAACAAGGGGGATGTTCAGAGTTGTACTAATTACCGTGGAATTAAGCTGATGAGCCATACAATGAAGCTATGGGAGAGAGTCATTGAGCACCGCTTAAGAAGAATGACAAGCGTGACCAAAAATCAGTTTGGTTTCATGCCTGGGAGGTCGACCATGGAAGCCATTTTCTTGGTACGACAACTTATGGAGAGATATAGGGAGCATAAGAAGGACTTGCATATGGTGTTCATTGACTTGGAGAAGGCCTATGATAAGATACCGCGGAATGTCATGTGGTGGGCCTTGGAGAAGCACAAAGTCCCAGCAAAGTACATTACCCTCATCAAGGACATGTACAATAATGTTGTGACAAGTGTTCGAACAAGTGATGTCGACACCGATGACTTCCCGATTAAGATAGGACTGCACCAGGGGTCAGCTTTGAGCCCTTATCTTTTTGCATTGGTGATGGATGAGGTCACAAGGGGTATACAAGGAGATATCCCATGGTGTATGCTCTTTGCGGATGATGTGGTGCTAGTTGACGATAGTCGGACGGGGGTAAATAGGAAGTTAGAGTTATGGAGACAAACCTTGGAATCGAAAGGGTTTAGGCTTAGTAGAACTAAAACCGAGTACATGATGTGCAGTTTCAGTACTACTAGCTGTGAGAAGGAGGAGGTTAGCCTTGATGCCAGGTGGTACCTCGGAAGGACACCTTTCGGTATTTGGGGTCAATGTTGCAGGAGGATGGGGGTATTGATGAAGATGTGAACCATCGAATCAAAGCCGGATGGATGAAGTGGCGCCAAGCTTCTGGCATTCTCTGTGACAAGAGAGTGCCACAAAATCTAAAAGGCAAGTTCTATAGGACGGCGGTTCGACCCGCAATGTTGTATGGCGCGGAGTGTTGGCCGACTAAAAGGCGACATGTTCAACAGTTAGGTGTGGCGGAGATGCGTATGTTGAGATGGATGTGTGGCCACACGAGGAAGGATCGAGTCCGGAATGATGATATACGAGATAGAGTTGGGGTAGCACCAATTGAGGAGAAGCTTGTCCAACATCATTTGAGATGGTTTGGGCATATTCAGCGCAGGCCTCCAGAAGCTCCAGTGCATAGCGGACGGCTAAAGCGTGCGGAGAATGTCAAGAGAGGGCGGGGTCGACCGATTTTGACATGGGAGGAGTCCGTTAAGAGAGACCTGAAGGATTGGAGTATCGACAAAGAGCTAGCTATGGACAGGGGTGCGTGGAAGCTTGCTATCCATGTGCCAGAGCCATGAGTTGGTTGCGAGATCTTATGGGTTTCACCTCTAGCCTACCCCAACTTGTTTGGGACTAAAGGCTTTGTTGTTGTTGTTGTATAGCATCTGCCTGGCAGGTCTCCGCGTCATCCTGAGAGAGGTCAGCGTCAATAAGATGTACAAAAAAGAAGTCAAGAGAAATGAGTTCTACCTCCGACTCATCGTTCAGTGCAAATAGCTCTGTTGTGTCTGTTTTCTTCTTTGCGGGTTTCTTGGGAGCTTTGGTCTTTCCCTGGCCTTTTTGGCCGGCTTATCTTGAAGCTTCTTGTTCCAAAAGGGAGAGTCGGCTTGAAGAGATCAATATAATAAGGTAGGAGCAACATATGAGAATAATTAATAAAGTAAAAAAGGGCTTCAATTACTTACATCTAGAGCCGGGTTAAGAGTATAGAAGGGGCTCAGCCCCGTTTTGCTGAAGTTTTCTAGAGTTTCTCCAAGTAAAGACATGGTCATTTTGTTGAGATCCTTTTCTTCAAGGCATGTTGAGTTATACCGCAAGGGGTCGTTCACATTGCTTGTGTATGTGCACGTTAAGCCGGGGTGGCGGATTAAAGGAAAGATCCTCCAGCTAACCCAGCACCGAACCAAGTCAACAATGGTCAAGCCGTTTTCCATCAAGGCTCTTATCTTGGTAAAATTGGGTCCATATTTGGCCCGTTCAGCGGAGCTGGTCCGGTCTGGGAGTGGGTGCCTTGGGTTGAGCCGGTAGATAAGGAAACCCGGTAGAGGATTCTCACCCGCCAGAGAGGTGTCTTGGCAAGAAAACCAAGTCTGGTTCCAGTCTTTGGGGTGACTGGGAAGCGCAGCTGAAGGAAAGACGGCATCTCTTCGTCTTTGGATAGAAATTCCACCCAGCTCAAGACTGGGCCCATCTGTCATCTCTATTTCGCGGTTCAAATAATACTATTCCCTGAAGAGGTCAACGCTGGCCTCCTCTTGAAGGTATACTTCACAAAAGACTTGAAAATTGCATATGTTGGAGACTGAATTGGGTCCGATCTCTTGAGGGTGAAGCTGATAGAACTTCAGGACATCACGGAAGAATTTTGAGTCGGGCAGTGAGAAGCCTCGGAGCATGTGATCAGAGAAAACTATAACTTCTCCTTCCTTTGGTTGAGGTGGAACCTCAGCTCCTGGAACCCACCAATAGTTGACATCCTTAGATGGTAAAACACCCATGGCAGCAAACTCTTGGAGAGTCTGTCCTGTGACATTGGAAATGACCCACTCGCAGGAGGTGATGGTCTTAGTCATTTTTGATCAGGTGAAAACCTAGAAAGGAAATCATGGCGGGTCAAATTTGTGATGATGAGCAGCCTGATGGTTGAACAAAATGAAGTTATTATACTGAATTGGTTATGTGCAAGGATTGGTGAGCCGCTTAATGGTTGCATAAAATAAAATAGCATGATTAAACCGGCAAGGTACGAGCCGGGTAATATCAAGCTTGGATAAATACTGGCAGTTTAAACAATTTATAAGCTAAGACGACTAGCATTTGGTGGGTTATGTCACATCCCTAGTTCTGGTATGACCTAGGCTAGCCCTTCATGTTTGCATCATGTTTAAATTCCATTTAAATTTGAAATGGGGATTTGTGAAACCCTCAGAATCATTTCTGAAAATGACCCAAGTAAAAATTGCTCCAAAAGGGTCCAAGAAAATGCTCATGTTGCTCTCTGAAAATATTGGACAGAGATAAAAATCAAACCGATATTTTAAAGAGCTCATAAGTATTTATTTTGGGCATTTGGAATTAATCCAGTATTTATTTGCGTTGGATAAATATTTTTATATATACAAAATATTGTCCAATAATTCTAAATTTTGGTGAGGGGCTTTGGATTAATTCCTTAGGTCCCTGCAAATTTGACAGAATTAAATAAAGTGATTTGGTATTTTTATTAAATCAAAACAAATGTCGGAAAATAGAAAACAAAAACAAAATAGAAAAAAAGGAGGAACTACCTGGACTTACCTGGGCCACTTGCTGGCCTGGCACTATGAAGCCAACCGGCCCAGCTGTGCGGCCCAACTGGCCCAGCTCGCCTCCTCCTCTGTCTTCTTCCTTGCGCCTACTGGCAGAGGCGCGTGCCCGTGCCGCGCACGCACGCGCACCGCCACCTCCTGCCTGCCTGATGCCACCCCGATGCCGCTACGAGCGCCACGACACCCTGGAGGCCCCTCTCTCCTCTCCCTCACTCGCTTCTCTCTCTCCCCTCCTCTGTCTTGCTCTCTTCACCACGCCCGAGCGCCGCCGTCGCCACCGCTCGCCATTACTGCGCCCACTGCCACGGCCTAGCCTCTCCGACAAGCCCAAGAGCTTCACCGCGTCCTCCTCGTCCTCTCCACCAAGACACGCACCTCGGGAGGCCCCGGAGCGCCGCCTCGCCGTCGTCTTCACTTCCGGCTGCCGGAGATCGCCCACGCCGTTCTGCTCGCGTTCGACCTTCCCCGAGCTCGCTGAAGACCTCGCCGGATTCGCTGTGAGCTTCTGCTCTGCTTCCCCCTCTCCGTTCCGCCATTTCTGTGTCATAGCCCTGCTACCAACGCAACCGCGAGCTCCTCGCCGCCGTCCGTGCCGCCGCCATCGCGCTAGCCGCCGCAGCTCGCAACCGCGTGCGTCACAGTGCTCCTGGTGACTCCAGGAGGCCGTAGAGGCCCTCCGCAGCTCCTGCCTTGCCCCGCAGCCCATTTTTGCCCAGAGCCGAACTCCGGCCGCCGCCTCGAGCTCGTTTCTGGCAAGCTCTGGCACCCCCGCAGCCTCCCGCTTGCTCCAAACGACGCGGACAAGCTCCAGCTCCTCGTCCGTGGTCTCCGCCGCGCGTTTGATCGCCGGAAGGCGATTTCCGATGCCTCCGCCGCGTCAAGCCTCGCCGGCGTCGAGTCGCCGGCGGCCTTCGACCCCGCTGACAGGAGGTTTGACCTTTCCGTGGGTCGCCGACATGTGGGGCCCGACCCTGTTAAGTTTTAGTTAGGATTAGTTTAACAACTAATTAAACCCTGTTTAACTAACTGGGTCACTGACGCATGGGCCCAACCCCATTAACTAAACCAGTTTAGGTTTATTTTAAACACTGACGTGTGGACCCCACACGTCAGGTTTGACCTGGTCAGCTGCCTTTGACCTGCTGACATAAGCATGACGTGGTGCTGACGCATTATATCATTTTCTGGATTTAAAATAAATCAGGAAATTCCAGAAAATGATATAAAGTTCAAAAATTCATAGAAATTCAACCGTAGCTCAGATTGAAATAATTTATATATGAAAGATGATCAGAAAAATTCAACCTATCCATCTGTACCATTTTCATGCATGACAAACCATCTATACATGTTGTATATATGAAAACACACTTATGGCATATTTAAGAGCTTAATTTGGAGTTGTATTTGAACCCTTGGTTCAAATGGACTTTAACCAAATAAATGCTAGATGCATTAACTAAAACAACATCACATAATCATGCCATTTTCATGAATCATAATTTTGCATATGCTTGTGTTTGATTTTCGACACCGTTCCTTCTCGATAGGTCCTGCTCTGGAGAGTATTCGAGAGTACCTGTCTGAAGAGCAGTGCCCCCCTGTTGATCTACCAGGCAAGCAAAACCCCTTGTTCATTCTGATACAATCCTACTCTCTCGCTCCTGCTCTCATTTATTGCATTAGGACAACAACGATTCAACTGCTACTTTATGCTGCGGTAGTTGAACCCATTCCTCTGCATGACCTATAATTGCCACAGTAAGTAGTTAAAACCCAATAGCATTTGTAGGAGTTGATTGAGCCATGTTGTGTTCCTACCATGCTTTGCCTGCTATTGCTTAGAGTATGTCAGGTCTGATTCATTGGGAATGAATTGGAGTGCAATGCTATGTTCTGATGCTGAGAGTTAAGTGTGTGAACACGATTTGGTAAAGGTAGCGGTGAGAGGCCATGTAGGAGTACATGGTGGGTTGTCTCATTGGGACCGTCCTTAAGAACTAAGTTCTGTGTAAGTTATCCAATGACTAGCTACTACCACACATTGGGCTCCGGGCGCTCCAAGCTCTCTCGACTTATTAACAGCCTTGATATCTGTCCAAGAGTTGCAAATAGTTTCTGGAGTTTGTAGGTAGTGTTATTTTTCTACCGAGTTGCACCCGGCAGGGTGGGCTCGGGATAGACTAGGCACAAGTGGCACGGTGTACCAAGTGGCACCCGGATGGTGGGCTTGGGAACCCTGCTCACATCGTTTGGGGCCGTGAGCGACACCCCGGCCGGATCTCCTTGCGGATGGAACCCAAATAGGCGATAAACCTGGACTAGAGTCTTGCGTGGTTAGTCAGGTCATGGCCGGCACCCTCGCCAGGCTTCCGCTTGAAGGTTGCCGAGATACATGACGTGTACATGGTCATAAGTGGTGAGAGCGTGTGTGAAGAAGTACACCCCTGCAGGGTTATCATGATCTATTCGAATAGTTGTGTCCTCGGTTATGGACTTCTTGGATGCTTACGTGGTACATAGACAACTTTAAGTGGATACTCTAAAATGCTCAAGACAAGTGTGAGTGTTATGGATGGCCTTCTCATAAGGAGACGGGGATGAATCTATAGTAGTGTATTGATGTGGTGATTAGTGGACTCGTGTGCGCTGCCTCATCTCAAAGAAGTTTCTCGTTGTCGTAGAACAGGATAGCCACTGAGTCAAAGCTGGCTTGCTGCAACTAAACCCCACATTACCTTCTTGATACAAATGCATGTATGATAGGATCTGATGTAAGTCTTGCTGAGTACCTTTGTACTCACGTTTGCTTTATTTATGTTTTGCAGGTGAGACATCTATCTCACTAGTAGTACCGCTTGGACTTCGACGAGTAGCTTGTTACCTCAGCTACGATCTTGTACCCTTGGGAGGGACTTGTAGATAGTCAGGCTTCTCATCCTTTTTTTCTTTTGTAGTTGTCTATACTCAGACATGTAATGCTTCCGTTGCTTGTATGCTCTGAATGATGGGTCATGTGACCCCTGTTTGTATTTAATGCTATGTGGCTCTTCTGGGCCTTTATCTATATGAGTTTGTGTTATGTTGTGATGCCATGTTGTACAGCACATACTTGCATGTTATGCATACGTGTCACGTGTATTGCTATGTGTGGGATCCGACAATCTAGTTGTTTATCCTTGGCAGCCTCTCTTATGGGGAAATGTAGTCTAGTGCTTCCTTGAGCCATAGTAGTCTGCTACAGCCCGATTCATCGGAGTCCTGCTAGCCCAGCATTACTGCTCAGGACACTTGATTGGCCGGCATGTGTTTCACTTCATTCTTGTGTCTGTCCCTTCGGGTAAATGTCACACGGTGACATCCGGAGTCCTGTTAGCCCAATGCTACAGCCCGGATTCACACGCTGCTAATCAACATGCTCGATGTGAATCATGTATGTCTGTCCCCATAGGTTGGTGCCGCTTTGGGTTCACGACTAGCCATGTCGGCTCGGGTTCTTTGTCATATGGATGCTAGCGACACTATCATATACGTGAGCCAAAAGGCGCAAACGGTCCCGGGCCATGGTAAGGCGACACCCGTGGGGATACCGTGCGTGAGGCCGCAAAGTGATATGAGGTGTTACATGCTAGATCGGTGTGATTTAGAATCCGGGTCCCGACAGTTTTGGTATCAGAGCCTGACTGCCTATAGGATTACCAAGCCAACCTGGTCGAAGTTGAGTCTAGAAATTCTTTAGCTATATAGGGGAATTGATTGTGGAAGGGAACATAAGGTTCTTTTTACTCCTTATGCCTCATGCCTTCTGATCTGAGTCATCCTATCTTTCCTACGGGGTTAAGGAACTAGGCTTTCTCTTCCGTCTATCAGGATCACGTGTTACTACTCCGTAGTCTCTAAGGTTTGGTTGATCTGAGTCATATCCCAGTTTGAGTACCTCCGGTGTAGCCTGTTTAGTAATATCTCAGAACCTTGGGTGATGATGTTGAGTTTGGTGCTACCCCATCATTTGCAAGATGTCTCATTTTGAGCATTTTACTGCCGTTATGCTGCCGGAATTGTCCTAGGAGTTCAAGAGATAGTATTTTTCTCGTACTATAATCTACATCCTTATGATGATGCTGAATCCATCCTTTGTTTCCTTGGTTGGTTCTTCAGGATGTCGTTCGTTAACCGAAGTTCTGTTGCTCATAGCCGAAACCACGGAGATGGTAGGGATGAGGATCCTCCCGACCAGTCTTCATTGGCAGAGTTCATGATGGAGATGGAGAAGAACAAGCGAGAGTCTAACCGCTTGTTAGCACGTATTAAGGAGAACACCTCCCATCAGCACAAAGAGTCAGTGACCATCTATGATTTCATTGGTCTGAAACCACGTACCTTCCATCATTCCATTGAACCACTCGATGCAGATGACTGGCTACGTAGTATCACACACAAGCCGCGTTCAGCGAACGTAGCTAAAAGTAACAAGGTCACCTACGCTGCTTATCATCTGGAAGGTCCTGCTAGTATTTGGTGGCAGAACTATGAGGCTATGCTTCCAGCTGGCCAGATACCAACCTAGAGAGATTTCACTGAGGCTTTTCGCGAGCATCACATCCCTCTGGCTCGCATCGACCGCAAGAGAGAAGAGTTCTGTAGTTTCACCCAGAGTAAGATGGCTGTTGATGCTTACAGTAGAGAGTTTGAGAAACTTGCCCGCTATGCTACAGAAGAGGTGTCCACGGACGCCAAGAAGCAGGCTAGGTTCCGGAAGGGTCTCAACCCCAAGTTGCGTCGTGATCTCCACTTGCATCATTGCAATACATTCTAGGCTCTTGTGAACAAGGCCATTAATGCAGAGACAACTCAACTCACTTACAAGGAGTCTCGTAAGCACACCTGTGGTTTGGGTTCCTCTTCCGGTTCTACTTCGCAGAAGCGCCGGATTTGGGTTCCGAACTCCGCTCTTCCACCCGGTTATACACCCAGGCCATCTTGTGTGGCACCTCACCCAGTTCAGTTACATGTTCCACCCAGGCCTATTGGTAGACCGCTTGTCAATGCGGGTCCACGTCCTACTTCAGGGACTTGTTTCACATGCGGAGAGCCAGGACAATATGCACGTGACTGCTCTCAAACCAATTATGTTCCACCCCAGCCTGAGAAGTCTGTTGGCCGTGGTAAGCCATCATGCAAGATGATCAGTGTCAAGTCAGCTCCCACTGAACGTGGATGTGTGCATCACGTCTTAGCTAAAGACGCTCATGATGATCCAGATGTCGTTCTTGGTACCCTCCTTGTCAACTGTCATCCATCTTCAGTTCTATTTGATACCGGAGCATCTCATTCCTTCATTTCCGAAAGTTATGCCAGCTTGCACAACATATCCTTTTGTGATATGCCCTCTCCACTAGTAATTCAAACTCCTGGATCCAAATGGCAAACTTCTGGTGTAAGCCATGGTAATGAAATCCTTGTTGACAGACTTGTATTCCTTGCATCACTTATAGCCCTCAAGTCTACGGATATTAACATCATCTTGGGTATGGACTGGATGAAAGCTCATAATGCCAAGATTGATTGTTACACTAGGTCTGTTCAGCTTACACACCCATCTGGCAAGATAGTCACCATCTCCACTAGAGTTGCAAAGCGTCAGCTCTATTCTCTTAATGCCAACCCTCTTCTAGACCTTGAAGATATCTCGGTAGTCTGTGACTTTCCGGATGTCTTTCCAGAGGAACTGCCAGGTATTCCACTTGACAGAGATGTAGAGTTTGTCATAGATCTTATCCCAGGAACCGCTCCAATCTCTAGGAGACCTTACAAGATGGCACCCTTAGAACTAGCTGAGCTTAAGAAACAACTCAATGAATCCTTGCAAAAGGGTTTCATCCATCCTAGTTCTTCTCCCTGGGCTTGCCCCGTCCTCTTCGTCAAGAAGAAGGATGGTACGGACCGGATGGTTGTAGATTATCGTCCCGTTAATTTGGTCACGATAAAGAACAAGTATCCGCTCCCCAGGATCAATGATTTGTATGATCAGCTCTCTGGATCCTCAATCTTTTCAAAGATGGATTTGAGGTTAGGCTACCACCAAATCAAGATCAGAAATGGGGACATTCCTAAGACGGCTTTTGTCACTCATTATGGTTAGTACGAGTACACCGTCATGTCCTTTGGTCTAACCAATGCTCCAGCTACGTTCTCCCGCTTGATGAACTCAATCTTCATGGAGTACTTAGACAGGTTCATCGTGGTTTACCTCAATGATATCCTTATTTACTCGAAGAACGAGGAAGAGCATGTCGAACATCTTAGACTTGTGCTAGAAAAACTCAGAGAGCACCACCTTTATGCCAAGTTCTCCAAGTGCGAATTTTGGTTGCCAGAAGTGACCTATCTCGGCCACGTGATCTCTGGCAAGGGCATTGTCGTCAATCCTGAGAGAGTTCAGGCCGTTCTTGATTGGACTCCACCTGAAACAGTTAAGCAAGTTAGGAGTTTCCTTGGTCTAGCCAGTTATTGTCGCCGCTTCGTTGAGAACTTCTCCAAAGTGGCCAAACCTCTCACGGAACTTCTTAAGAAAGATAAAAAGTTTGAGTGGTCCCCACAGTGTGAGCACAGTTTTCAGGAACTGAAAAGACGCCTGACTTCTGCTCCCATACTTGTGCCACCGGATTTCACTAAGGACTTTGTTATCTAGTGTGATGCCTCACGACAGGGACTAGGTTGCATTCTTATGCAAGATCGCCATGTGATTGCCTATGCATCTCGACAGTTGCATCCACATGAGGAGAATTATGCTACACATGATCTAGAGCTTGCAGCCATAGTCTATGCACTTAAGACCTGGCAACATTACCTTCTCGGTAAACGTTGCAAGATTTACACCGATCACCAGAGTCTCAAGTATATCTTCACCCAACCAGATTTGAACCTTAGGCAAAGACGTTGGCTGGAGTTGATATCAGATTACGACTTAGGGATTACCTACACCCCAGGAAAGGAGAATGTCATGGCTGATGCGCTAAGTCGTAAGTCCTATTGCAATAATCTTATGTTGCAGCAGGGCCAACCACTTCTCCATGAGGAATTCTGTAAGCTTAATCTTCACATTGCTCCTCATGGATTCCTTTCTACCTTGGTGACGAAACCTACTATTGTGGATCAAATCATCTCTGCTCAGAAGCAGGATACGGGAATTTCCCGGATCAAGAGAAACATTAACAAGGGAGTTGGTGGTAGTTTCTCTATAGATGATCGTGGTGTTGTTTTCTTTGAGAGTCGCTTGGTGGTTCCCAAGAATCAACATCTTCGACAATTAATACTTAAGGAGGTGCATGAATCTCCTCTCATGATTCATCCCGGTAGTACTAAAATGTATCACGACCTACGCTAGAGGTTCTGCTGGACTAGGATGAAGAGAGAAATCGCTCAGTTTATTGCTAACTGTGACGTTTGTCGTCGCATGAAGGCAGAGCATCAGAGACCTGCTGGCACCCTTCAGCCTTTAGCTATTCCTGAATGGAAATGGGATAAAGTTGGTATGGACTTCATCACCGGCTTTCCCAGGACCAAGAAAAGGAATAATGCTATCTTCTTAGTCATTGATCGTCTTTCCAAAGTGGCTCACTTCTTACCTATTCGAGAGAGTATCACTGCCAGTCAGCTCGCTGACTTATATGTTTCTCGAATAGTGTCGCTTCATGGTGTTCAACTAGAGATCAATTCAGACCGTGGTAGTCTTTTCACTTCTCATTTCTGGGAGAGTTTCCAAACTGCCATGGGCACCCATCTTTCCTTCAGTACCGCTTTCCACCCTCAATCAAGTGGTCAGGTGGAAAGGGTCAACCAAATTCTCAAAGACATGCTTAGAGCTTGTGTTATCTCATTCGGTAAGGATTGGGAGAAGTGTCTTCCCATCGCTGAGTTTGCTTATAACAATAGCTACCAATCCAGCCTCAAGAAAGCTCCTTTTGAGGTTCTGTATGGACGAAGATGTCGAACACCTTTGAACTGGTCAGAAACCGGTGAAAGACAATTCTTTGGACCGGATATGATCCAGGAGGCAGAAGAGCAAGTTCGCATCATTCGTGGGAATTTGAAAACAACCCAATCTCGTCAAAAGAGCCAGTATGACCGTAGTCATAAGGAAGTGGCTTATGAAATTGGCGACAAAGCTTACCTTCGGGTTACCCCTTTGGAGGGTACCCATCGATTCGGTATCAAGGGCAAGTTGGCTCCTTGTTACATTGGTCCCTTTCTCATTCTCGCTAAACGAGGAGAGGTTGCCTACCAGTTGGAACTACCCCCACATCTTTCTCGAGTTCATGATGTCTTCCACGTCTCTCAACTCAGGCGGTGCTTCTCGGATCCCATCTGCGGAGTGGACGACGAAACGCCTGATCTCCAAGATAACCTCACTTATCGAGAGTACCCTGTCTGCATCCTTGATCAAGCAGAGCGTGTCACCCGACGTCATAACATCAAGTTTCTCAAGGTTCAGTGGTCTCACCATTCCGAGAGAGAAGCTACTTGGGAGCGTGAAGATCGTCTTCGACTTGAGTACCCCGCTTTCTTTCCGCCAACTCCTGAATCTCAGAACGAGATTTTTCTGAGTGAGGGCGAGTTGTCACATCCCTAGTTCTGGTATGACCTAGGCTAGCCCTTCATGTTTGCATCATGTTTAAATTCCATTTAAATTTCAAATGGGGATTTGTGAAACCCTCAGAATCATTTCTGAAAATGACCCAAGTAAAAATTGCTCCAAAAGGGTCCAAGAAAATGCTCATGTTGCTCTCTGAAAATATTGGACAGAGATAAAAATCAAACCAATATTTTAAAGAGCTCATAAGTATTTATTTTGGGCATTTGGAATTAATCTAGTATTTATTTCCGTTGGATAAATATTTTTATATATACAAAATATTGTCCAATAATTTTGAATTTTGGTGAGGGGCTTTGGATTAATTCCTTAGGTCCCTGCAAAATTTGACAGAATTAAATAAAATGATTTGGTATTTTTGTCAAATCAAAACAAATGTCAGGAAATAGAAAACAAAAACAAAATAGAAAAAAGGAGGAACTACCTGGACTTACCTAGACCACTTGCTGGCCTGACACTATGCAGCCAACCGGCCCAGATGTGCGGCCCAGCTGGCCCAGCTCGCCTCCTCCTCTGTCTTCTTCCTCGCGCCTACTGGCAGAGGTGCGTGCCCGCGGTGCGCACGCACGCGCACCGCCACCTCCTGCCTGCTTGATGCCACCCTAACGCCGCTACGAGCGCCACGACACCCTGGAGGCCCCTCTCTCCTCTCCCTCACTCGCTTATCTCTCTCCCCTCCCCTGTCTCGCTCTCTTCACCACACCCGAGCGCTGCTGTCGCCACCGCTCGCCATTACTGCGCCCACTGCCACGGCCTCGCCTCTCCGACAAGCCCAAGAGCTTCGCCGCGTCCTCCTCATCCTCTCCACCAAGACACGCACCTCGGGAGGCCCTGGAGCGCCGCCTCGCTGTCGTCTTCACTTTCGGATGCCAGAGATCGCCCACGTCATTCTGCTCGCGTTCGACCTTCCCCGAGCTTGCTGAATACCTCGCCGGATTCGCTGTGAGCTTCTGCTCCGCTTCCCCCTCTCCGTTCCGCCGTTTCCGTGTCGTAGCCCTGCTACCGACGCAACCGGGAGCTCCTCGCCGCCGTCCATGCCACGCCGTCGCGCTAGCCGCCGTAGCTCGCAACCGCGCGCGTCACCGTGCTCCTGGTGACTCCAGGAGGCCGTAAAGGCCTTCCGCAGCTCCTGTCGTGCCCCGCAGCCCGTTTTCGCCCGGAGCCGAACTCCGGCCGCCTCCTCAAGCTCGTTTCTGGCGAGCTCTGGCACCCCCGCAGCCCCCCGCTTGCTCCAAATGACATGGATGATCTCCAGCTCCTCGTCCATGGTCTCCGTCGCACGTTTGGTCGCTAGAAGGCGATTTCCAACGCCTCCGCCGCGTCTGGCCTCGCCGGCGTCGAGTCGCCGGCGGCCTTTGACCCCGCTGACAGGAGGTTTGACCTTTCCGTGGGTCGCCGACATGTGGGGCCCGTCCCTGTTAAGTTTTAGTTAGGATTAGTTTAACAACTAATTAAACCCTGTTTAACTAATTGGGTCGCTGACGCGTGGGCCCAACCCCATTAACTAAACCAGTTTAGGTTTATTTTAAATTAGGATTAGCCACAGACACTGACGTGTGGACCCCACACGTCAGGTTTGACCTGGTCAGCCGCCTTTGACCTGCTGACATAAGCATGACGCGGTGTTGACGCATTATATCATTTTCTGGATTTAAAATAAATCAGGAAATTCCAGAAAAATGATATAAACTTCAAAAATTCATAGATATTCAACCGTAGGTCATGTTGAAATAATTTATATATGAAAAATGATCAGAAAAATTCAATCTATCCATCTGTACCATTTTCATGCATGAAAAACCATCTATACATGCTGTATATATGAAAACACACTTATGGCATATTTAAGAGCTTAATTTGGAGTTGTATTTGAACCCTTGGTTCAAATGGACTTCAACTAAATAAATGCTAGATGCATTAACTCAAACAACATCACATACTCATGCCATGTTCATGCATCATAATTTTGCATATGCTTGTGTTTAATTTTCGACTACGTTCCTTCTCGATAGGTCCTACTCCGGAGAGTGTTCGAGAGTACCTGTCTGAAGAGCAGTGCCCCCCTGTTGATCTACCAGGCAAGCAAAACCCCTTGTTCATTCTGATACAATCCTACTCTCTCGCTCCTGCTCTCATTTATTGCATTAGGACAACAACGATTCAACTGCTACTTTATGCTGCGGTAGTTGAACCCATTCCTCTGCATGACCTGTCATTGCCACAGTAAATAGTTAAAACCCACTAGCATGTGTAGGAGTTGATTGAGCCATGTTGTGTTCCTACCATGCTTTGCCTGCTATTGCTTAGAGTATGTCAGGTCTGATTCATTGGGAATGAATTGGAGTGCAATGCTATGTTCTGATGCTGAGAGTTAAGTGTGTGAACATGATTTGGTAAAGGTAGCGGTGAGAGGCCATGTAGGAGTACATGGTGGGTTGTCTCATTGGGACCATCCTTAAGAACTGAGTTCTGTGTAAGTTGTCCAATGACTAGCTACTACCACACATTGGGCTCCAGGCACTCCAAGCTCTCTCGACTTATTAACCGCCTTGATCTTTGTCCAGGAGTTGCAAATAGTTTCTGGAGTTTGTAGGTAGTGCTATTTTTCTAGCGAGTGGCACCCGGCAGGGTGGGCTCGGGACATACTAGGCACAGGTGGCACAGTGTACCAAGTGGCACCCTGATGGTGGGCTTGGGAACCCTGCTCACATCGTTTGGGGCCGTGAGTGACACCCCGGCCGGATCTCCTTGCGGATGGAACCTAAATAGGCGATAAACCTGGACTAGAGTCTTGCGTGGTTAGTCAGGTCGTGGCCGACACCCTCGCCAGGCTTCCGCTTGAAGGTTGCCGAGATACATGACGTGTACATGGTCATAAGTGGTGAGAGCGTGTGTGAAGAAGTTCACCCCTGCAGGGTTATCATGATCTATTCGAATAGCCGTGTCCTCGGTTATGGACTTCTTGGATGCTTACGTGGTACATAGACAACTTTAAGTGGATACTCTAAAATGCTCAAGACAAGTGTGAGTGCTAGGGATGGCCTTCTCGTAAGGAGACGAGGATGAATCCATAGTAGTGTATTGATGTGGTGATTAGTGGACTCGTGTGCGTTGCCTCATCTCAAAGAAGTTTCTCATTGTCGTAGAACTGGATAGCCACTGAGTCAAAGCTGGCTTGCTGCAACTAAACCCCACATTACCTTCTTGATACAATTGCATGTATGATTGGATCTGATGTAAGTCTTGTTGAGTACCTTTGTACTCACGTTTGCTTTATTTATGTTTTGCAGGTGAGACATCTATCTCACTAGTAGTACCGCTTGGACTTCGACGAGTAGCTTGTTACCTCAGCTACGATCTTGTACCCTTGGGAGGGACTTGTAGATAGTCAGGCTTCTCATCCTTTTTTTTCTTTTGTAGTTGTCTGTACTCAGACATGTAATGCTTCCGTTGCTTGTATGCTCTGAATGATGTGTCATGTGACCCATGTTTGTATTTAATGCTATGTGGCTCTTTTGGGCCTTTATCTATATGAGTTTGTGTTATGTTGTGATGCCATGTTGTACAATACATACTTGCATGTTATGTGTACGTGTGACGTGTATTGCTATGTGTGGGATCCGACAATCTAGTTGTTTATCCTTGGCAGCCTCTCTTATGGGGAAATGTAGTCTAGTGCTTCCTTGAGCCATAGTAGTCCGCTATAGCCCGGTTCACCAGAGTCCTGCTAGCCCAGCACTACTGCTCAGGACACTTGACTGGCCGTCATGTGTTTCACTTCGTTCCTGTGTCTGTCCCTTCGGGGAAATGTCATGCGGTGACATCCGGAGTCCTGTTAGCCCAGTGCTACAGCCCGAATTCACACGCCGCTGACCGACATGCTTGATGCGAATCATGTATGCCTGTCCCCATAGGTTGGTGCCGCTTTGGGTTCACGACTAGCCTTGTCGGCCCGGGTTCTCTGTCATATGGATGCTAGCGACACTATCATATACGTGAGCCAAAAGGCGCAAACGGTCCCGGGCCATGGTAAGGCGACACCCGTGGGGATACCGTGCGTGAGGCCGCAAAGTGATATAATGTGTTACATGCTAGATTGGTGTGATTTAGAATCGGGGTCCCGACAGGTTAACAAAGTATCATTTGAGCCACCCATACAATAGTGGTCGAGCAGATGGTTACAAGATCTGGAAATTGGATAAAATTTCACTAAGTGCTGGACAAACTAGTTTCACAGATTCTGCCTATGATTTCGGATCTACAGCTGTTTGAGAAACAGGAGAAAATTACTAGCCCTAAAAACAGTGGAAGAACTACAGCATGGGGAGTGAATCTCAACAGCAGGAAGTGGATCCATATTTGATAGCACATATTAAGGAGGAATAAGGTGTGACTTTAGCATTGCATTTTGGTACAACTAAGATGGCATGGTCGATGAACTATAGGCAAGGGTGATGAACACTGAAGAACTGCATAAACCCTAGTACAGATTGGAGGAAATAGGAGATGGGAACCTAGAGATGCTGATGAACAACAAAGGGGCGCCGTCATTTTCTGGTCGAGGTTAGGTTGGTGCCGTCATCGGGGGCGGTGGAGCTCCAGAGGGGTCGGTCATCACAAGGAAGAAGAAGAGGCAAAGGCAAGGGTAAAAAGTGAAGAAGAGGACCCCCTGTCCCTATTTATAAGGAGGTGAAAAGATGGCATGTGTGGAAATTGAGGAGGAAAAATGATTATGTTAACGATTTGGGCGGCTCGATTCTCGGAAAGTCCATTAAGATAAAAATCGGTTGAGATATCTTGGGCCTTGTGCAGAATTAATGCGCATGAGGTCATGGCAGGTTATAATGATTCTGCTTATGTGTCATCATGGCGGGTTATAGCGGTCGGAGGATGTTTCGGCACTAATGCATTCTGCTAAGTTAACGATGAAGATTCCTATGAACAAGTTCAAATCAACCTGGGGCCTAATGTTGGGGATATAGCTTCAAGGTGTGACCCGCCCTGGAGGGGCCGGGTTACACCGATGGCGGTTTAACAAGAAGAAGGTCCAAGGAGGCCCAAGGAGAATTATGAAGACGATGACTCTTGGAGGCAGGCCTGGAGGAGGCCCAAGACCTGGGCCTGTGAACCGTCATATGGAGACTTGCTCTGTAAGGCATGACTAGTTAGCAACCGAGCCGGTCATGTTGTGTTAGCCGGTCGGGAATCTGTAAGCCTCCAGGTCTCTACCTGTGTATATAAAGGAGAGACCCGTCGGCGGGTTAGGCCAAGAAACAAGCAATCGAGAACTAGGTCAAGCGTATTCGCTCCCTTGTAATCGAAACTCAAGCAATACAACTAGAAGCAGGACGTAGGCTTTTACATCGTTGTGAGGGGCAAAAC
Source organism: Triticum dicoccoides (assembly GCF_002162155.2). Taxonomy (NCBI): domain Eukaryota; kingdom Viridiplantae; phylum Streptophyta; class Magnoliopsida; order Poales; family Poaceae; genus Triticum; species Triticum dicoccoides. Next base: position 379,855,922 of record NC_041390.1, on the reverse strand, counting down.
CTGGGTAAACTCTCGGTGTCCTTTGTCCCGTTCAACCCCTTCAAGTTAACCTAGTGCGATGGCTCCACACCTAAGTCCTTTCACTAGGGAATCTGCTGTGACAAATCCACGACATAGACGATGAAATTACCATCAACGTCTGTCTTCTTATTGAAGATCCATTTATTTTCAATGGCTTCCCAATCATCGGGCAAGTCCACCAAAGTCCATACTTTGTTCCCATACATGGATCCCATCTAGGATTTCATTGCCTCAAGCCATTTGTTGGAATCCAGGCTCACCATTGCTTCTTCATAGTTAATAGGTTTGTCGTTGTCTAACAACATGACTTCCCGGACGGGATCACGGTACCACTCTGGTGCAGAATTTACCTTGTTCGACCGATGAAGCTCGGTAGTAACTTGATCTGAAGTTTGATGATCATCATCACTGGCTTCTTCTCCGGTTGGTGTAGACATCATTGGAACTGCTTTCTGTGATGTGCTACCTTCCAATTAGAGAGAAGGTGCGATTACCTCATCAAGTTCCACTTTCCTCCTACTCTCTTCTTTCGAGAGAAAATCCTTCTCTAGAAAGGACCCATTCTTAGCGACAAATATCTTTCCCTCAGATCTGTGATAGAAGGTATACCCAATGGTCTCTTTAGGATATCCTATAAACACCGCGTCCCTAAACTTTAAGAAATGACAACTTAGGTTTCTTGCCAAACCATAATTCATATGGTGTTGTCTCAGATTTAGACGGTGCCCTATTTAAAGTGAATGCGGATGTCTCTAATGCATAACCCCAAAACGATAGTGGAAAATCGGTAAGAGACATCATAGAACACACCATATCCAATAAAGTACGGCTACGATGTTCGGACACACCATTACGCTGTGGTATTCCAAGTGGTGTGAGTTGTGAAATAATTCCACATTGTCATAAATAAGTGCCAAACTCTTAACTCAAATATTCACCTCCATGATCGGATCGTACAAACTTTATTTTCTTGTTCTCCACTTCATTCTGAAATTCCTTGAACTTTTCAAAGGTTTCATACTTGTTGAGGGAGTCCTGGATTAGGGGGTGTTCGGGTAGCCGGACTATACCTTCAGCCGGACTCCTGGACTATGAAGATACAAGATTGAAGACTTCGTCCCGTGTCCGGATGGGACTTTCCATGGCGTGGAAGGCAAGCTTGGCGATGCGGATATTCAAGATCTCCTACCATTGTAACCGACTCTATGTAACCCTAACCCTATCCGGTGTCTATATAAACCGGAGGGTTGTAGTCCGTAGGCAATCAACTCCATATACAACAATCATACCATAGGCTAGCTTCTAGGGTTTAGCCTCCTTGATCTCGTGGTAGATCTACTCTTGTACTACCCATATCATCAATATTAATCAAGCAGGAGTAGAGTATTACCTCCATCGAGAGGGCCCGAACCTGGGTAAAAAACATCGTGTCCCTTGTCTCCTGTTACCATCCGGCCTTGACGCACAGTTCGGGAACCCTACCCGAGATCCGACGGTTTTGACACCGACATTGGTGCTTTCATTGAGAGTTCCTCTGTGTCGTCGCCTTTAGGCCCGATGGCTCCTTTGATCATCAACAACGATACGGTCCAGGGTGAGACTTTTCTCCCCGGACAGATCTTCGTCTTCGGTGGCTTCGCTCTGCGGGCCAATTCGCTCCGCCACCTTGAGCCGATCGAAAGCTACGCCCCTGGCCATCAGGTCAGGTTTGGAAGCCTAAACTACACGGCTGACATCCACGGGGACTTGATCTTCGACGGATTCGAGCCATAGCCAAGCGCGCCGCACTGTCTCGATGGGCATGATGTAGCTCTGCCGCTGAACAGCGCCTTGGAGGCCGCACATGCATCGGTTCTGACCATTGATTCGGAGCCTACTGCGCCTATCGAGGATCAGCGGTTGGATGCTGCCTCAGGGGCTGCGATCTCAGAGGCGATCGAGCCGAACTCGAGCCCCGCACTCCGCATGGCCCATGACTCCGAGAAGCCGGATTCCTCTCTGAACTCCGACCCCCCCATGCCGCTGCCGAACGAATCCGATTGGGCACCGATAATGGAGTTCACCGCCGCGGACATCTTTTAGCATTCGCCTTTTGGCGACATCCTGAATTCTCTTAAGTCTCTCTCTTTATCAAGAGAGCCCTGGCTGGACTACGGTCAGCGAGGGTGGGATACGGATGATGATGAAATTCAAAGCCCACCCACCACCCACCTTGTAGCCACTGTCGACGATCTAACCGACATGCTTGACTTCAGCTCCGAAGACATCGACGGCATGGACGGCGATGTAGGAGATGAAAGGAACCAGCACCTGTAGGGCGCTGGAAGGCCACCTCGTCATATGCCATATATATGGTGGATACTCCAAAAGATGGAGATTGCGATGGAACAGTGGGGGATGACGCCCCCAAGAAACAGCCAAAGCACCGGCGTCAGCGGCGCCGCTCTAAATCCCGCCAAAGCAAAAACGGTGATTCCGGCACGGGAGATAATACTACCCTGGATAGCGCCAAAGAACACCCACCTCAGCAAGATTCGGCACAGGAAGATGGAGAAGCCAGCCCTCATGAGAGAGCGGCAGAACAAGAGGTCGAGGATGATAACTATACGCCTCCCTCCGTAGACGAGGCAAGCCTCGATGATGACAAATTTGTCATACCATCAGACCCCGCCGAACAAGAGCGTTTTAAACGTAGGCTTTTAGCCACGGCAAGCAGCCTCAAGAAAAAGCAGCAACGGCTTAGAGCTACCCAAGATTTGCTAGCTGACAGATGGACTGAAGTCTTTGCGGCCGAAGAGTATGAACTCGAACGCCCCTCCAAGAGTTACCCGAAGCGCAGGCCGCTACCCCGATCAGAGGAGGAAGCACCTACATCACCAGCGCATGACATGGCAGACCGGCCACCTCGCGGCCGCGATAGAGAGGCCTCTCAGCCCTACACCCAAGCCATGCCCCGACGCCGCTCAACTAAGGCACGGGAAAATGCGTCCGACCTGCGAGATATACTGGAGGATAAGGCAAGACAAACAAGATCGATCTACGGATCGCGCAGGCGCCCTACGGCATGTGACAATGATCTTCACTCCGGATACAACAAATCCGGCCGGGCCGAACACAACAGACATAGCTCTTCCGAGCTGCGTCATGATATAGCCCAGTATAGAGGCACCGCACACCCGCTATGCTTCACGAATGAAGTAATGGATCATAAAATCCCAGAGGGTTTCAACCCCGTAAACATCGAATCATACGATGGCACAACAGATCCGGCGGTATGGATCGAGGATTATCTCCTTCACATCCACATGGCACGCGGCGATGATCTACACGCCATCAAATACCTCCCGCTCAAACTTAAAGGACCGGCCCGGCATTGGCTTAACAGCTTGCCAACAGACTCAATCGGTTCTTGGGAGGACCTGGATTCCGCATTCCTCGACAACTTCCAGGGCACTTACGTGCGACCGCCGGATGCCGACGACTTAAGCCACATAATTCAGCAGCCAGAGGAATCGGCCAGACAATTCTGGACACGGTTCCTAACAAAGAAAAACCAGATAGTCGACTGTCCAGACGCAGAGGCCCTAGCAGCCTTCAAACATAACATCCGCGATGAGTGGCTTGCCCGGCACCTGGGACAGGAAGAGCCGAAATCCATGGCAGCCCTCACGGCACTCATGACCCGCTTTTGCGCGGGAGAAGATAGCTGGCTAGCTCGCAGTAACAACTTATCAAAGAACCCTGGTAATTCAGATACCAAGGATAAAAGTGGTAGGACACGTCGGAATAAGCAAAAACGCCGCGTTAACAGCGACAGCAATGAAGACACGGCAGTCAATGCCGGATTCAAAGGCTATAAATCCGGTCAGCGGGAAAAGCCATTCAAAAAGAATACTCAGGGCCCGTCCAGTTTGGACCGAATACTCGATCGCTTGTGCCAGATACATGGCACCCCCGAAAGGCCAGCCAATCACACTAACAGGGATTGTTGGGTGTTCAAGCAGGCAGGCAAGTTAAGGGCCGAAAACAGAGACAAGGGGCTACACAGCGACGACGAGGAGCCCAAGCCGCCGAACAAAAATGGACAGAAGGGCTTTCCCCCACAAGTGCGGACAGTGAACATGATATACGCAACCCACAATCCCAAGCGGGAGCGGAAGCGTGCGCTACGGGACGTATACGCGATAGAGCCAGTCGCCCCAAAGTTCAACCCATGGTCCTCCTGCCCGATCACTTTTGATCAAAGGGACCATCCCACTAGAATCCATCATGGCGGCTTCACCGCATTGGTTCTCGAGCCAATCATCGACGGATTTCATCTCACAAGAATCCTCATGGACGGCGGCAGTAGCCTGAACCTGCTTTATCAGGACACAGTGCGGAAAATGGGCATAGATCCCTCAAGGATTAAGCCCACAAGAACGACCTTTAAAGGCGTTATACCAGGTGTAGAAGCCAACTGTACAGGCTCAGTAACACTTGACGTGGTCTTCGGATCCCCGGACAATTTCTGAAGCGAAGAATTAATCTTCGATATAGCCCGTTTCGCAGTGGCTATCACGCCCTGCTCGGATGAACCGCATTTGCAAAGTTCAATGCGGCGCCGCACTACGCATATCTCAAGCTCAAGATGCCAGGCCCTCGAGGAGTAATTACGGTCAACGGAAACACCGAACGCTCTCTCCGTACGGAGGAGCATACGGCGGCTCTCGCATCAGAGGTACAAAGTAGCTTTCTCAGGCAATTGTCCAGTCCGGCCATTAAAAAGCCAGACACTGCCAAGCGCGCCCGGAGTAACCCACAGTCGGACCGCCTGGCACACTCTGAGCAAGCGTAGCAATGTGGCCCCAACCCCAGCTTTCGCGACATAGCGAAACCAGTACCTCGCGTACATAACTACGCCCTTGAAATACCATGGGCACAGGGGAAGGGGCACAATAACGGCATGCCCAAAATACGGCTTAAAACGTACTTGGGGCTGCCGGATTCTTTTTTAATTTTTTCTTACTTTCAGGACTCCGTACTTCGGACGACCTGTTCAGCAATTTGACTGCAGCACAAACAATGCAAGATCCAGGGAGGCAGACAAGCCATGCCGCATTATGAAACTCCCAGGTGGTCTCTATTACGAGCGGTATACCTGTTTTAAATACAATTCCGTGGCCTGCCCCTGGTCAGGACATACTGAATAGTCCAATATCTTTTGCTTACCGCACTATTTGTATCGTTCGGCTTTGATAAATAGCCTCTCTATAAACAATGCTTAGCTTTTTGTCTATTTTTTGCATTATCCTCTTTTCACATATATGTTTTTTAAATGACATGATTGCACCCGTACACCATGGTACGGCAAACACGCCAGGGGCTTCAGTTCCCCTCATTATGGTGTGAGAAGTTCATACACTTTCACAAGTGCGGCACCCCGAACTTATAGCACTATATGCATCGGCTCCGAATCATGATTTGGGTCAATAGTTGGGTTTGCCCGGCTCCTATGTTTTGGTGCCTTATGTTCTGCTATATCGGCTAAGGTAGCACTAGGAGAACCACTGCGATTGTGCCCCGGTTCAGCTGGGTTAAGCACCTCAGTGGAGAAAGCTAAAACTGACTGTCATGATGAGGCGAGAGACCGCTTGCTGTTCAAGAGGTTTTTCGAGTCCCTAAAGATTTATGCCGTTTCGAGCGAGGAGCTGGCTTTGTCCGGCCAAAGGCGTGGATAGCGCCCCAAACTCGGTCTTCCGAACTAGGGGCTTCGCCGAAATTTAAAATTATAGAGTTCTATGGCTAAGTGAGAGTGTTCAACCATTATAGTCCGATTGCCTGGTTCGTTGTGCTGAGCGCCTCCCTCGAAGGACCCAACTATGGGAAAAAGAGCGCTCAGGTCTATCCCGAACACCCCAGCACTAGTGGCATGGGGGCAGAAGCCGAGGACTGGCCATCTCTCAATTTTTTGATAAACGGCCGCACAGAAAGTAATATTTTAAATTCAATAAGCATTGCTTAGCGCATATGAACAAGTTTTCAGCGCATAGGATAAACACGAGCGAGTTCATTGAAAAATCACATCCTTGGTACATTCATCCGCCACAAGGCGGGCACCTGAAAGAACATCCTTGTAGTAGTTCTCGGGCTTGCGATGCTCCTTCCCCGGCGTCGGCCCGTCCTTCACAAGCTTCTCACCGTCCAGCCTACCCCAGTGCACCTTTGCACGGGCAAGGGCCCGACGGGCACCTTCCATGCAGACGGAGCGCTTGATGACCTCGATCCTCGGACAGGCCTCCACTAGCCGCCGCATCAGCCCAAAATAGCTCCCAGGCAGGGCCTCTCCTGGCCACAGCCGAACTATGAGGCCCTTCATGGCCTGTTCAGCCGCCTTGTGGAGATCGACCAGCTATTTCAGCTGGTCGCTCAAAGGCACAGGGTGTCCGGCCTCAGAATACTGAGACCAGAACACCTTCTCCGTAGAGCTGCCCTCTTCAGCTCGGTAGAATGCGGCGGCGGCAGATACGCTGCGGGGAAGATCTGCGAATGCCCCTGGGGAGCTCCGGATTCGGGTAAGCAACAAGTAGTTTACTTTTATATTTCTGCTTTGCATAAAGAATGCCTTACCCGCTTCTATCTTCCTCATCTCCTCCAACTCTTGGAGGGCCTTTTGGGCTTCGGCCTTGGCATACTTGGCTGTCTCAAGGGCCATCGCGGGCTCAGATGCTTGCGCCTTTGACTCAAGCTCCAAACTCTCAGGTTTTTTCATAAGAGCCTGAAGCTCTTGCTGCACCTCGCCGACCTGAACCCCAAGTCTGTCTCGCTCGGTGCGCTCCGTGGCCGTTTTCTTTTTGGCCTCAGACAGCGCCTGCTTAAGGGTCGCCACTTCAGTCGTGGCCCCTACAATAAGCAGTACAATCCTGTTATCTTTTTTGCAATCACGCCTTTCTATAGGCACCTTTTCTGTAAGGTATTTCTTACCTTCTTTCTCCTTGAGCCCCTTGAGCCGCCGCTTGGCAAGGCTGAGCTCTTGCTCGGTCTGCTCGAGGTCCTGCTTCAGGACACCCACCTCTGCAATCAGTGCGGCGGTGGATAGCAGCGAAGCCTGCATACGCATATTGACTCTTTTTTTTAGACTCCTGCGAAATATAATAGATCCTCTATTCGGCTTTTCTTTCCGAACGCCAAACAGAGCATCAGGGGCTACTGTCTATGCGGTAATATTTTTACATATTTTCACTTACCTCGAAGCCTGTTAGAAGGCTAGCGCAAGCTTCAGTCAGTCTGCTCTTGGCAGACTGAACCTTCTGGATCACCGTACTCATAATAGTACGGTGCCCCTCGTCGATGGAGGCGCCATCAAGCACCTCCAGCAGATTATCCGGCACCTCCGGTTGGACGGAGGCCGCTGGCTCAGAAGGCTTGCTCCTCTTGGAAGGAGTTCGCCTACCGCGGTCCGGAACTGTGGAAGATTCCGGCGCGGTGTCTGGCACAAAGCCGGACTTGGAGCCCTGGGGGGCCTTATCCCCTTCACTCCTGGAGTCCGGGAGGTTGCCTTGCGGCTCCTCCGGGACCACCTCCTCCTGCCCCGGAGCTTGTCGCGACGCCACTTCGGCGTCGTCTGCAGTGCGGGGGGAGACAGCGGGCGGAACTGAGTTCACGTCCGATGAGTCTAGGGAGCCGCCCGACGATTCGTTGAATTCGGCCTGGGGCGGGCTGCATAATTACGTTCGACATTAGGGAAAGCTATGCAACAAAGGAACATCATGAGTTACTCTGATGACCGAACGTACAATTTCGCCGGACGCTTGGCCCTCTTTGGCCACTCCTCTTCGCCCTCTTCGGCATCGGGGGAATAGTCCGGCGGAGGGGTCTTCCTTTTCCTAGACCCCTCGGCCTCCCCCGTTGGGGCGGCGTTCCTCTTCTCTCCTCCCTCCGCTGGGGGGGGGGAGTTTCCTTCTTCCTCCTCCTCGTTTTTATGGGAAGAGGGCGTCTCGGACTCGTTGGATGACGAGTCCGACACCACCACGTTGCAGGCACTCTTTCGAGTCCCCGTGGTCTTCTTCTTCTTGGCCTTCTTCTCCGGCACCACATAAGGCACCGGAGCCAGCAGCTTCACTAGTAGAGCTGGGGCTGGGTCTTCGGGCAGCGGAGCCGGACAGTTAATCGGTCCGGATATCGCTCGCCAAGCCTGTCAAAGGTAAGGGAGTTTAGATCCCGCATAGAATCAAACTATGAAAAAAGCTTAACATCCTATAAAAGGTGAAGATAGCTTACCTTGCTAGCATGGCGCTGCGAGCTGTATCCGCGGTCCTCGGAAGCGGATGCGGGAGCCTCGGCGCCCTTGAATAGCACCTTCCAAGCATCTTCGTACGTCGTGTCGAAGAGCCTGCTAAGGGTTTGGTGCTGCGCCGGGTCGAACTCCCACAGATTAAAATCCCCTTGTTGGCACGGGAGGATCCGGCGGACGAGCATAACCTGGATTACATTAACAAGCCGGATTGGCTTGTTCACCAGCGACTGGATGCATGTTTGCAATCCGGTCACCTCTTTTTCGTCACCCCACGACAGGCCCGTCTCTTTCCAGGACATAAGCCGCGTGGGCGGTCCGGATCGGAACTCGGGGGCTGCGGTCCATTTCGGATCGCACGGCTCGGTGATATAAAACCACCCGGATTGCCATCCCTTTAGGGTCTCCACGAAAGAGCCCTCGAACCATAGGACATTGGCCATCTTACCCACCATGGCGCCTCCGCACTCCGCCTGGCTGCCGTGCACCACCTTGGGCTTGACGTTGAAGGTCTTGAGCCAGAGGCCGAAATGAGGGCGGACGCGGAGAAAAGCCTCGCACACGACGATAAACGCCGAGATGTTGAGGATGAAGTTCGGAGCCAGATCGTGGAAATCCAGGTCGTAGTAGAACATGAGCCCCCGGACAAATGGGTGGAGTGGAAAACCCAGTCCGCGGAGGAAGTGGGGGAGAAATACTACCCTCTCATGGGGCCTTGGGGTGGGGAGAAGCTGCCCCTCTTCGGGAAGCCGGTGTGTGATGTCCTTGGACAGGTATCCGGCCTTCCTTAGCTTCTTGACTTTGCCCTCCGTGACGGAGGAGACCATCCACTTGCCTCCTGCTCCGGACATTGCTGGAGAAGGTTGAGGTGGGAAGTGCGGGCTTGGGCACTGGAGCTCGGGTGCGCAGAAGATAGATAGGCAACGGAGGAAGAAGGCGTAGGTAAAAAGGTGGATCCTTGTCCCCTTATATGGGCGGATACGGTTGTGCGTCCCCACCTGCCTAGTAAAACTCGCTTGCCTCCCAAGTGCCGTGATAAGTGGCGCGGTTGGATTACCCACGTCCGTATTGATGAGAATCCCGTAAAAGGGGGGGTACACGATCTCTGCTTTGACAAGACGTGCCAAGGAAACCGCCTCGCAAAACATGCTGAGGTGGAAAAGTGAAAACGATTCGAGTGAAGGACTTGGCTGTAGTGTGATGATGCACTGCGGAATACGTCAGCAGATTTGATTTGTGTTAATATTATTCTCTCTATGGCAATATGTGGAAGCTTATTTTGCAGAGCCGGACACTACTCTTGGTGTTTACAATCTTCTATGAAGGATTTGGAGGAGGAACCCGCCTTGCAATGCCGAAGACAATTTGCGTGCCGGACTCATTGTCATTGAAGCCTGCTTCAGGGGCTACTGAGGGAGTCCTGGATTAGGGGGTGTATGGGTAGCCGGACTATACCTTCAGCCGGACTCCTGGACTATGAAGATACAAGATTGAAGACTTCGTCCCATGTCCGGATGGGACTTTCCTTGGCGTGGAAGGCAAGCTTGGCAATGCGGATATTCAAGATCTCCTACCATTGTAACCAACTCTATGTAACCCTAACCCTATCCGGTGTCTATATAAACCGGAGGGTTGTAGTCCGTAGGCAATCAACTCCATACACAACAATCATACCATAGGCTAGCTTCTAGGGTTTAGCCTCCTTGATCTCGTGGTAGATCTACTCTTGTACTACCCATATCATCAATATTAATCAAGCAGGAGTAGGGTATTACCTCCATCGAGAGGGCCTGAACCTGGGTAAAAAAACATCGTGTCCCTTGTCTCCTATTACCATCCAGCCTTGACGCACAGTTCGGGACCCCCTACCCGAGATCCGCCGGTTTTGACACCGACACTTGTGTTTCATTAAGTAAATATACCCATATCTACTCAAATCATCCATGAAGGTAATAAAATAATGATATCCACATCGTCCTTCAACACTCATCGGACCGTATACATCAGTATGTATTATTTCAAATAAGTCACTAGCCCGCTCCATTCTTCCAGAAAACGGGGTTTTAGTCATCTTGCCCATAAGGCATGGTTCACATGTATCAAATGATTCATAATCAAGTGATTCCAAAAGTCCATCAGCATGGAGTTTCTCATGCATTTTGCACCAATATGACCTAAGCGACAGTGCCACAAGTATGTGGAACTATCATCATTAACTTTGCATCTTTTGGCATCAATATTATGAATATGTGTATCACTACGATCGAGATTCAACAAGAATAAACCATTCACAAGGGGTGCATGACCGTAAAATATATTATCCATATAAATAGAACAACCATTATTCTCTGGCTTACATGAATAACTGTCTTGCAAAAAACAAGATCCAGATATAATGTTCATGCTTAATGCAGGCACCAAATAACAAATTTTTAGGTTTAAAACTAATCCCCAAGGTAAACGTAGAGGGAGCGTGATGAACCATTTCCGACGCGCATCGTCACCTCGTCCTTAGGTATTCTTCGTTTATTTTGCAGCTCCTATTTTGAGTACAAATATTAGCAACCGAACCAATATCAAATACTCAGGCGCTACTACGAGCACTAGTAAGGTAAACATCAATAACATGTATATCACATATACCTTTGTTGACGTTGCCAGCCTTCTTATCTGCCAAGTATTTGGTGCAGTTCCGCTTCCAGTGACCAAGGGAAAAACAGCAACTGGCACTGGGCACTAGGTTAATAGGTTAGTCCCAAAAATAATATAAAATAGCAATGCATATAAAACATCCAAAATAGATAATATAGTTGCATCGAACAATAAAAAATTATAGATACATTGGAGACGTATCATGGCGCTGGAGGGGGTGGCACGACGAGTGGTGCATCAAGGACATAAGCCTTCTGTGTAGCAGTGAGGATAACCCTCAAATTACGAACCCAGTCCGCATTGTTTCTTCCATCATCTTTCAACTTAGCTTTCTCTAGGAACACATTAAAGTTCAAGGGAGCTACAGCGTATGCCATTTATCTACAACATTAATCTGCAAAGACAATTAGATTATGTTCATGATAATTGGTTATGTTAATCAAATTACTAAAGAACTCCCACTTAAATCAGCATCCCTTAAGTTTTATAAGTGTTCACACGATCCAAATCAACTACCATGTCCAATCATCATGTGAGATGGGGTCGTCATCAATGGTAAACATATCCATGTTGATCATATCTACTATATGACTCATGTTTGACCTTTTGGTCCTCCATGTTCCGGGGCCATTTCTGTACATGCTAGGCTCGTCAAGTTTAACCCAAGTATTCTGCATGTGTAAAACTACCTTACTCCTATTGTAGGTGAATAAGGATGGCAATGGGTCGGGTTTGGATCGGGTTGAACAATATCAAATCCATATCCATATCCATTAAAGCAGTCTCAGCCCATCCATGAAAAAATCCATGGGCAAAAAATTGTGACCTTGTCCAAATCCGATGGATATCCATACCCATTGGATATCCACCTTACGTGGGGGTAGAGGCTGGCAGCGGTGGCCACCTCTAGGGCTATGAGACGAGTAACTCATGGAGATGGCACCGATTCTCAATGACAACTCATTTAATTAGTGTAGATAATAGGAGAGAAGGTGTGTTGGAGTATGTTACGATGGGGATTGTGTAATTTATTTTGGATGTTTTAGATAAAAGGATAAAATTATAGTGGGACATGTGACTATGGGGTAGGGGTAGCAGAATATTGCTTGTTAAGTCAGACAATCGGGTCGGGTTTGGATATATCCATGGGTACAAGATTATGTCCATGCCCTATCCACGAGTAATCGGGTCGGGTTTGGGCGCTGCCCATGGGCGCAAAAGCATATCCAAACCCTATCCATTCGGGTTAGATATCCATGGGTATCCATGTCCATGGATAAAATTGCCATCCTTATAGGTGAATGTAGAGTCCATCACACCCGATCATCACGAGGTACTTCAAAATGATGAACTTTCGCAATGGTGCATACTTAGGGAGAACACCTTTATCTTGAAATTAAGTGAAGGGATCATCTTATAATGCTACTGTCATTCTAAGAAAAATAAGATGCATAAAAGATAATCATCACATGAAATCAAAATATGTGACATGATATGGCAATTATCATCTTGTGCTTTTGATCTCTATCTCCAAAGCACTGGCATGATCTTCATCGTCACCGGCATAACACCATGATCCCCATCATCGTGTCATCATGTAGTTATTTCGCCAACTATTGCTTCTACAATTACATGGCATTATTTGTTGACACACAGGTCATACAATAAATTAAAGACAACCCTATGGCTCCTGCCGGGTTACGTACTCATCAACATGCAAGTCGTGAACCTACTATAAAACATGATCATCTCATACATCAACATATAGCACATCATGTTTTGGCCATACCACATCACAACATGCCCTACAAAAAGAAGTTAGACGTCCTCTACTTTGTTGCTGCAATTTTTATGTGGCTGCTAGGGAAAACTATAAGAACCATTCTTATCTAGAAAAACCACAACGGTGATATACAAGTTGCCTTTTAACCTTCTACAAGGACTGCCCTCGTCAAATCATATTCAACTAAAGTGGGAGAGACAGACACCCGCAAAGCCACTTTTATGCAATACAAGTTGCATGTCAAACAGTGGAACCGGTCTCATGTGTGTGGACATGTAAGGTTGGTCCGAGCCGCTTCATACCACAATACCACTGAATCCAAATAATTCAAGGGAAGTAAGCAATCTTAACATCAAGGCCCACAACAACTTTGTGTTGTACTTGTGCATATGCATCTATGCATAGATGTAGCTCATGATGCCACTGATGGGAATGAAGCATGAAAATCAAAAAAATCCTACAAACACCCAAGATATAATCTAGGATATGCATAGCAATGAGAGGGGAGTGTGTCTACATACCCTTGTAGACCGAAAGCAGAAGCGTATATAATGCGGTTGATGTAGTCGTACTCTTCGTGATCCAATCCGATCTAGCACCAACGGACGGCACCTCCGCGTTAAGCACACGTGCGGCTTGATGACGTCCCCTCCTTCTTGATCCAGCAAGCAAGGAGGAGAAGTGGATGGGATCTCAACCAGCACGATGGCGTGGTGGAGACGGTGGTGGTGCAATCCCGGCAGGGGTTCCCAAACGCTGTCGGAACCAATCTAAGGAGAAAACAAAGTTTTGGGAGAGGTAGGGCTGCTGCCGGGGCGTGGGATTTGGTGTGTCCAGCCCCTCCCTATCCCTCACTATTTATAGGAGGCAAAGGGGAGGGCTGGGGCGCAGCCTTGGCCCCTCCTCCAAGGAAGCGGGCGCCGACCTAGGGAGGAGTCCTCCCTCCCCAAGGCACCTAGGGGGTGCCTTCCCCCCGTAGGACTATACCCCTCTCCATGTTCTAGGCGCATGGGCCTCTTGGGGCTGGCACCCCTGGGCCATGTAGGCCAGGGTGCACCCCCTACAGCCCATGTGAGCCCACGAGGCAGGTGGACCGCCTGGACCCCTTTCGGCACTCTCGATACAATACCAATAATGCCTGAATCTTTTCCGGCGACCAAAACATGACTTCCTATATATAATTCTTTACCTCCGGACCATTCTAGAGCTCCTCATGATGTTCGGAATATCATCCAGGACTTCTAACAACATTCCATTGCTAATGCACATATCCCAATACTACTCTAGCATCATCGAACTTTAAGCGTGTGGACCCTACGGGTTCGAGAATCATGTAGACATGACCAAGACACCTCTCGAGTCAATAACCAATAGTGCGACCTGGATGCCCATATTGGTTCCTACATATTCCACGAATATCTTTATCGGTTGAACCACAATGTCAAGGATTCAGTCAATCCCGTCTGTAATTCCCTTTGTCCGGCGATATGTTACTTGCCCGAGATCCGATCATCGTTATCTCCATACCTAGTTCAATATCATTTCCCGCAAGTCTCTTTACTCGTTCCATAATACAATATCGTGACTAAACTCGTTAGTCACATGAAGCTTCTTATGATGTTGTATTACCGAGAGGGCCCAGAGATATCTCTCCGTCACACAGGGTGACAAATCCCAGTCTCGATCCATGCAACCCAATAAACGCCTTCGGAGATACCTGTAGAGCACCTTTATGATCACCCAGTTACGAAGTGACGTTTGATAGCACACAAGGCATTCATCCAGTATCCGGGAGTGGCATGATCTCATGGTCTAAGGAACCGATACTAAGCGATACAATCTGTCGCTAAGCTTACGATTGGGTCTTGTCCATCATATCATTCTGCTAATGATGTGATCCCGTTATCAAATGGAAACTCATGTCTATGGTTAGGAAATCATAACCATATTTGATCAAATAGCTAGTCTAGTAGAGGCTTACTAGGGACACAGTGTAGTTTATGTATTCACACATGGATTTAACTTTCCGATCAATACAATTCTAGCATGAATGATAAACATTTATCATGAATGGAAAATATGATAATAACCATTTTATTATTGCCTCTAGGGCATATTTCCATCACTTATGCCATGTCCGTCTTTAAAATTCCTAAAAAAATTATAAAGATATCATTGATGCGATATCGCAATTTTAGTGGGGTGACGAGGACAACCATAAAAGGATGCATTGGATAACAGGATTTTCTATATCAGATTCACAGAACACACGGGAGCTGATTGCTAGAAGCGTGTGATATTTATGGTGGATAGGCGTAAATTGGTTAATGAGGGAAAGTCTCAAGAGGTATGTCAAACCTCGATGGGAACTCGTGGTATAACGACAAATTTTGTAAATACCCATTCCCCTAATGCAAATAGGAATATTGGAGGGGGGAGTAGACCTCCTATGGGATTTGTTAAATTGAATGTGGATGCTATCTTCGATCATGATCTACTAAAGGGCACAACGGGGGCTGTCCTCAGGCATGTCAAAAGGAAACTTCATTGTCGGTGGAAATTGGAAGATTCGTTGTTGCGTTGATGCCTTGACAGCGGAAGCATTAGCACTTAGGTTTGGCTTATTGCTAGCAGAGAAGGCGGGTTGCAATAGTCTTGTTATCAACTCTGACAATATGGAAGTCATTGACGCAATGAAGAACGGAGGGCACTCTATAGGAGCGGAAACGAAAATTTTTAATGACTGTTTTTTATAGCTTTGATTTTTTCTCTTACTAGCTTTGAACATTGTAATAGGGAAATGAACAAGGTAGCGCATGAGTAGGCTCGACTAGCAAAATATTCCATGATAAGGGATTAGATTGGGAGTCTATGAAAAATATTGTATCGCTACTTATAGACGATGTAATCATTATTTCTAACTAATAAAGTGGATGATGTTTTTTTAAAGAGTGCGAAGTTGAACAACTCCATGTCCCAAAACCCAAGTCCGATGTCTATCTTGGGTTGTGTCATAGATATCAGGTGCATGTGAGCCTGAGCTCAAAAACATATTTTTTATCCACGGCCACTTCCATACCCTTCTTTTGCGGGTCACTTTCATACGAATTGTAATAAAGTTGAGACCCTTATTTTGGAAAAGAGGGAGTATTTATTTAGCTAAATTTATAATTGGTTCTTGTTGAGTATCGTGACTTTTTTTTGCATGGTAATACGTGTCTCATTTATAAAATAATGATCCGGTTACAAGGCACGTAAGCACCGACATTACAAGACTGAAAAGATAAAATAATCCTATGCAAAATACCAGCGCCTGTTCCTCTCGTCCGACACCACCAAAGCGGCCACCAAAGGGAAAAAAATAGATCACCTCTTCATCCGAACTCGACGCGGCTCCAACGCTGATCAGCAGCTTTACGGACCTCGAAAGTAGTTTGCCATAAGCAAAACCATTGTTGTTGAAAGATTCAGACCAGGGCAACATGTCCCCGGACACGCCATTGAACTCTAGATCTGACACCCCCACACGACAACGACGTCGAAGGAGGAAACCAGAACTGTCAGCCACCAATCACAAACCCAGCACGAGATGCACCATCTTCCAGCTGTCACTTGCGTAGACAATCGTCTGCGCGTACTCCTGGACGACAAAACCTCCCTGCTCCACCATGACGTCAGAGACAACGCCACAACAACGGGGACAGAGCAGTAGGAGAGACACACCTGACGGAGTCACCGTCGCCGCCTCGCCGACACCATCCATGAACCCTAACACAGAAGATCTGAAGGATTTGCAAACACACGATGTCATCAACTCCGAGACGCCGCCATGAAGGGCACCGCCAGTGTGGGAGTGAAGCTGGGGCAGATTTATTCGTCCGGGCACCGCTCCCATAACCCCAAGGATGCACCACGACCTACAAGTCCAAAATGTAACTACAGAGCGGAGGAACGGGGTCTCCCTCCCTCCTGCCACCGGAGCAGCAGGAGGGAGAGGGGGCCAACACCCTGGCCGGCTGAGATCGGAGGAAGAAAATTGCCTCCCTAGTTGCCTTGCGTGGCGGTGGTAGGGTAGGGAAGACGTATCTCGCGAGTATCGTGACTATTAGGAAGTATAGGACTTATCTCTACCTTGTCTTGTACTCCAAATAGATCATGCACTCATTATATATACGCTGATACGACTCCAACGTATCTATAATTTTTTATTGTTCCATGCTATTATATATTATGTTTTGGATGCTTAATGGGATTTATTATACACTTTTATATTATTTTTGGGACTAACCTATTAACCCAATGCCCAGTGCAAATTGCTGCTTTTTTGCCTATTTCGGTGTTTCGCAGAAAAGGAATATCAAACGGAGTCCAAACGAAATGAAACCTTTGGGAACGTGATTTTTGGAACAAACGTGATCCAGAGGACTTGGAGTGGACATCAAGAAACAACCGAGGAGGCCACAAGGCAGGGGGCGTGCTTACCCCCCTGGGCGCGCCCTCCCCCCTCGTGGGCCCCTCGTGGCTCAACCGGCCTACTTCCTCCTCCTATATATACTCATATACCCTAAAAATATCAAGGAGCACAACAAAACCCTATTTCCACCGCCACAACCTTCTATACCCAAGAGATCCCATCTTGGGGCCTTTTCCGGAGCTCCACCGGAGGGGGCATCGATCACGGAGGGCCTCTACATCAACTCCATGGCCCCTCTGATGATGTGTGAGTAGTTTACTTCAGACCTTCAGGTCCATAGTTATTAGCTAGATAGCTTCTTCTCTCTCTTTGGATCTCAATACAAAGTTCTCCTCGATCTTCTTGGAGATCTATTCGATGTAACTCTTTTTGCGGTGTGTTTGTCGAAATTCGATGAATTCTGGGTTTATGATCAAGTCTATCTATGAACAATATTTGATTCTTCTCTGAAATCTTTTATGTATGATTGGTTATCTTTGCAAGTCTCTTCGAATTATCAGTTTGGTTTGGCCTACTAGATTGATCGTTCTTGCAATGGGAGAAGTGCGAAGCTTTGGGATCAATCTTGCGGTGCTCGATCCCAGTGACAAAGGGAAATGACACGTATTGTATTGTTGCCATCGAGGATAAAAAATGGGGTTTATATCATATTACTTGAGTTTATCCCTCTACATCATGTCATCTTACCTAATGCGTTACTCTGTTCTTATGAACTTAACACTCTAGATGCATGATGGATAGCGGTCGATGTGTGGAGTGATAGTAGTAGATGCAGGCAGGAGTCGGTCTACATGTCATGGACGTGATGCCTATATACATAATCATGCCTAGATATTCTCATAATTATTCACTTTTCTATCAATTTCTTGACATTAATTTGTTCACCAACCATAATACTTATGCTATCTTGAGAGAATCCACTAGGGAAACCTATGGCCCCCGGGTCTATTCTCCATTATATTAATCTTCCATCAACAAGCTATTTCTATTACCTTTTATTTTGCAATCTTTACTTTTAATCTTTATCATAAAAATACCAAAAATATTATCTTATCATCTCTATCAGATCTCACTCTCGTAAGTGACCGTGAAGGGATTGACAACCCCTTTATCGCGTTGGTTGCGAGGTTCTTATTTGTTTGTGTAGGTACGAGGGACTTGCGTGTGGCCTCCTACTAGATTGATACCTTGGTTCTCAAAAACTGAGGGAAATACTTACGCTACTTTATTGTATCACCCTTTCCTCTTCAAGGGAAAACCAACGCAATGCTCAAGAGTTAGCAAGAAGGATTTCTGGCGCCGTTGCCGGGGAGTCTACGCAACCAAGTACCCATCACAAACTCTTATCCCTCGCATTACATTATTTGCCATTCGCCTCTCGTTTTCCTCTCCCCCACTTCACCCTTGCCGTTTAATTTGCCCTCCTTTTCCGTTCCCCTTCTCTTTTCTAGTTCGTCTCTTTTTGCTCGTTTCTTCTTTTCTTGTGTGTTGGATTGCTTGCTTGTCATGATGGCTCCAGACAATACTAAATCGTGTGATTTTTCCAATACCAACAATAATGATTTTATTAGCACTCCGATTGTTGCTCTTACCGATGCTGAATCTTGTGAAATTAATGCTGCTTTGCTGAATCTTGTCATGAAAGATCCGTTTTCTGGCCTTCCTAGTGAAGATGTTGCTACTCATCTAAACAACTTTGTTCATTTGTGTGATATGCAAAAGAAGAAAGATGTGGATAATGATATTGTTAAACTGAATCTATTCTCGTTTTCGCTTAGAGATCGTGCTAAAACTTGGTTTTCGTCTTTGCCTAAAAATAGTATCGATTCATGGAATAAGTGCAAAGATGCTTTTATTTCTAAGTATTTTCCTCCCGCTAAGATCATCTCTCTTAGAAACGATATTATGAGTTTTAAGCAACTTTATCATGAACATGTTGCACAAGCTTGGGAGAGGATGAAATTAATGATACGTAATTGCCCTACACATGGTTTGAATCTTTGGATGATTATACAAAAAAATTATGCCGGATTGAAATTTTCTTCTAGAAATCTTTTAGATTCGTCCACGAGAGGCACTTTTATGGAAATCACTTTAGGAGAAGCTACTAAACTCCTAGATAATATTATGGTTAATTATTCTCAATGGCATACTAAAAGATCTACTAATAAAAAGGTGCATGCTATAGAAGAAATCAATGTTTTGAGTGGAAAGATGGATGAGCTTATGAAATTGTTTGCTAATAAGAGTGTTTCTTCTGATCCTAATGATATGCCTTTGTCTACTTTGATTGAGAATAATAATGAATCTATGGATGTGAATTTTGTTGGTAGGAACAATTTTGGTAATAACGCATATAGAGGTAATTTTAGTCCTAGGTCGTTTCCTAGTAATTCCTCTAATAATTATGGTAATTCCTACAACAATTCTTATGGAAATTATAATAAGATGCCCTCTGATTTTGAATCTAATATCAAAGAATTTATTAGTTCGCAAAAGAGTTTCAATGCTTTGATTGAAGAAAAATTGTCTAAGATTGATGAGTTGGCTAGGAACGTGGATAGAATTTCTCTTGATGTTGATTCTTTTAAACTTAGATTTATTCCACCTAAGCATGATATCAATGAGTCTCTCCAAGCTATGAGAATTTCCATTGATGAGTGCAAAAAAAGAACAGCTAGGATGCGTGCTAAAAAAGACTGCTTTGTGAAAGCGTGTTCTTCTAGTTTCCATGATAATAAAGATGAAGATATAAAAGTTATTGATGTGTACCCTATTAAATCTTTGTTTTGCAATATGAATCTTGATAATGATGGGACTGGAGATGAGTCAACTTTAATTAGAAGGCGTCCCAATGATTCAGAGTTTTTAGATCTTGATGCAAAAATTGATAAAAGTGGGATGGGAGAGGTCAAAACTTTAAATAGCAATGAACACACTATCTTGGATTTCAAGGAATTTAATTATGATAATTGTTCTTTAATATATTGTATTTCCTTGTTGCAATCCGTGCTAAATTCTCCGCATGCTTATAGTCAAAACAAAGCCTTTACTAAACATATCGTTGATGTTTTAATGCAATCTTATGAGAAAAAGCTTGAATTGGAAGTTTCTATCCCTAGAAAACTTCATGATGAGTGGGAACCTACTATTAAAATTAATATTAAATATCATGAATGCTATGCTTTATGTGATTTGGGTGCTAGTGTTTCCACGATTCCTAAAACTTTGTGTGATTTGGTAGGTTTCCGTGAATTTGATGATTGTTCTTTAAACTTTCATCTTGTGCATTCCACCATTAAGAAACCTATGGGAAGAATTAATGATGTTCTTATTGTTGCAAATATGAATTATGTGCCTGTAGATTTCATTGTTCTTGATATAGATTGCAATCCTTCGTGTCCTATTATTCTTGGTAGGCCTTTCCTTAGAACGATTGGTGCAATTATTGATATGAAAGAAGGGAATATTAGATTCCAATTTCCGTTAAGGAAGGGCATGGAACACTTTCCTAGAAAAAAATTAAATTACCTTTTGAATCTATTATGAGGGCCACTTATGGATTGCATACCAAAGATGATAATACCTAGATCTATTCTTGCTTTTATGCCTAGCTAGGGGCGTTAAACGATAGCGCTTGTTGGGAGGCAACCCGATTTTATTTTTGTTTCTTGCTTTTTGATTCTGTTTAGTAATAAATAATTCATCTAGCCTCTGTTTATATGTGGTTTTATGCTTTTAATTAGTGTTTGTGCCAAGTAGAACCTTTGGGAAGACTTGGGGAAAGTCTTTGCGATCTTGCTGTAAAAAACAGAAACTTTAGCGCTCACGAGATTTGCTTCCCTGTTTTACTGGAGATTGCTATTTAGTTAATTATTCTTTCAGATGATTAATAGATAAATTACTCACGTCCAGAAATTTATTTTAAAATATTTGGTGTTTCAGAAGTATTTGAAACCTACATATTACTACAGACTGTTCTGTTTTTGACAGATTCTGTTTTTCGTGTGTTCGCTTCTTTTGATGAATCTATGGTTAGTAATAGGGTTTATGAACCATAGAAAGGTTGGAATACAGTAGGTTTAACACCAATATAAATAAAGAATGAGTTCATTACAGTACCTTGAAGTGGTGGTTTGTTTTCTTTTACTAACAGAGCTCACGAGGTTTTCTTCTAAGTTTTGTGTTGTGAAGTTTTCAAGTTTTGGGTAAAGATTTGATGGATTATGGAACAAGGAGAGGCAAGAGCCTAATCTTGGGGATGCCCAAGGCATCCCAAGGTAAAATCCAAGTACAACCAAAAGCCTAAGCTTGGGCATGCCCCGGAAGGCATCCCCTTTTCGTCTTCGTCCATCGGTAACTTTACTTGAAGCTATATTTTTATTCACCACATGATATGTGTTTTGCTTGGAGCGTCTTGTATGATTTGAGTCTTTGCTTTTTAGTTTACCACAATCATCCTTGCTGTACACACCTTTTGGGAGAGACACACATGAATTGAAATACTCTATGTGCTTCACTTATATCTTTTGAGTTGGATAATTTTGCTTTAATGCTTCGCTTATATCTTTTAGAGCACGGCGGTGGTTCTATTTTATAGAAATAATTGATCTCTCATGCTTCACTTGTATTATTTTGAGAGCCCTTTAGAACAGCATGGTAATTTGCTTTGGTTATAAATATTAAATACTAAGAGAAGTTGGATGCTTGATAGTTGTTTTGAGATATAAAGGTGGTAATATTAGAGGTGTGCTAGTTGAGTAATTGTGAAATTGAGAAATACTTGTGTTGAAGTTTGCAAGTCCCGTAGCATGCACGTATGGTAAAAGTTGTGTGACAAATTTGAAGCAAGAGGTGTTCTTTGATTGCTTTCCTTATGAGTGGCAGTCGGGGATGAGCGATGGTCTTTTCCTACCAATCTATCCCCCTAGGAGCATGCGTGTAGTGCTTGGTTTTGATGACTTGTAGATTTTTGCAATAGGTATGTGAGTTCTTTATGACTAATGTTGAGTCCATGGATTATACGCACTCTCATCCTTCCATCATTGCTAGCCTCTTCGGTACCGTGCATTGCCCTTTCTCACCTTGAGAGTTGGTGCAAACTTCGCCGGTGCATCCAAACCTCGTGATATTATACGCTCTATCACACATAAGCCTCATTATATCTTCCTCAAAACAGCCACCATACCTACCTATTATGGCATTTTCATAGCCATTCCGAGATATATTGCCATGCAACTTTCCACCGTTCTGTTTACTATGACACGCATCATCATTGTCATATTACCTTTCATGATCATGTAGTTGACATCGTATTTGTAGCAAAGTCACCATGCTTACTTTTTTCATACATGTCACTCTTGATTCATCGCAATCTCGGTACACCGTCGGAGGCATTCACATAGAGTCATATTTTGATCTAAGTATCGAGTTGTAATTCTTGAGTTGTAAATAAATAAAAGTGTGATGATCTTCATTAGAGCATTGTCCCATGTGAGGAAAGGATTATGGAGACTATGATTCCCCCACAAGTCGGGATGAGACTCCGGACAAAAAAAGAGGTCATAAAAAAAGAGAAAGGAATGCCTAAATAAAAAAATGAGAGAAAAAGAGAGAAGGGACAATATTACTATCCTTTTTCCACACTTGTGCTTCAAAGTAGCACCATGATCTTCATGATAGAGAGTCTCTTATTTTGTCACTTTCATATACTAGTGGGAATTTTTCATTATAGAACATGGCTTGTATATTCCAATGATGAGCTTCCTCAAATGCCCTAGGTCTTCGTGAGCAAGCAAGTTGGATGCACACCCACTTAGTTTTTTTGATGAGCTTTCATATATTTATAGCTCTAGTGCATCCGTTGCATGGCAATCCCTACTCCTTGCATTGACATCAATCGTTGGGCATCTCCGTAGCCCATTGATTAGTCGTGTCAATGTGAGACTTTCTCCCTTTTTGTCTTCTCACACAACCTCAATCATTATATGCTATTCCACCCATAGTGCTATGTCCATGGCTCATACTCATACATTGCGTAAAACTTGAAAGAGTTTGAAAAGGCTAAGTATGAAACAATTGCTTGGCTTGTCATCGGGGTTGTGCATGATGAGAGCATCTTGTGTGACGAAAATGAAGCATGACCATACTATATGATTTTGTAGGGATAAGCTTTCTTTGGCTATGTTATTTTGATAAGACGTAATTGCTTGGTTAGCATACTTGGAGTATTATTATTTTTATGTCAACATTAAACTTTTATCTTGAATCTTTCGGATCTGAACATTCATGCCACAATAGAGAAAATTACATTGAAGAATATGCTAGAAAGCATTCCACCTCAAAAATTCTGTTTTTATCATTTATCTACTCGAGGACGAGCAAGAATTAAGCTTGGGGGTGCTTGATACGCCTCCAACCTATCTATAATTTTTGATTGTTCCATGCTATTATATATTCTGTTTTGGATGTTTAATGGGCTTTATTATACACTTCTATATTATTTTGGGGGCTAACCTATTAACCCAAGGCCCAGTGCAAATTGCTGTTTTTTGCCTATTTCAGTGTTTCGCAGAAAAGGAATATCAAACGGAGTCCAAACGGAATGAAACCTTCGGGAACATGATTTTTGGAACAAACGTGATCCAGAGTACTTGGAGTGGACATCAAGAAACAACCGAGGAGGCCACAAGGCAGGGGGCACGCCTACCCCCTGGACGCGCCCTCCCCCCTCATGGGCCCCTCATGGCTCAACCGGCCTACTTCTTCCTCCTATATATACTCATATACCCTAAAAACATCGAGGAGCACAACGAAAGCCTATTTCCACCCCCACAACCTTCAATACCCAAGAGATCCCATCTTGGTGCCTTTTCTAGAGCTCCGCCGGAGGGGGCATCAATCACGGAGGGCCTCTACATCAACTCCATGGCCCCTCTGATGATGTGTGAGTAGTTTACTTTAGACCTTCGGGTCCATAGTTATTAGCTAGATAGCTTCTTCTCTCTCTTTGGATCTCAATACAAAGTTCTCCTCAATCTTCTTGGAGATCTATTCGATGTAACTCTATTTGTGGTGTGTTTGCCAAGATTTCATGAATTGTGGGTTTATGATCAAGTCTATCTATGAACAATATTTGATTCTTCTCTGAAATCTTTTGTGTATTATTGGTTATCTTTGCAAGTCTCTTCGAATTATCAGTTTAGTTTGGCCTACTAGATTGATCATTCTTGCAATGGAAGAAGTGCTTAGCTTTGGGTTCAATCTTGCGGTGCTCGATCCCAGTGACAAAAAGAGAAACGACACATATTGTATTGTTGCCATCAAGGATAAAAAGATGGGGTTTATATCATATTGCTTGAGTTTATCCCTCTACATCATGTCATCTTATCTAATGCGTTACTTTGTTCTTATGAACTTAATACTCTAGATGCATGCTGGATAGCGGTCGATGTGTGGAGTAATAGTAGTAGATGCAGGCAGGAGTCTGTCTACTTGTCACGGACGTGATGCCTATATACATGATCATGCCTAGATATTCTCATAATTATTCGCTTTTCTATCAATTGCTTGATAGTAATTTGTTCACCCACCGTAATACTTATGCTATCTTGAGAGAAGCCACTAGTGAAACCTATGGCCCCCGGGTCTATTCTCCATTATATTAATCTTCCATCAACAAGCTATTTCTATTACCTTTTATTTTGCAATCTTTACTTTTAATCTTTATCATAAAAATACCAAAAATATTATCTCATCATCTCTATCAGATCTCACTCTCATAAGTGACCGTGAAGGGATTGACAACCACTTTATTGTGTTGGTTGCGAGGTTCTTATTTGTTTGTGTAGGTACGAGGGACTTGCGTGTGGCCTCCTACTGGATTGATACCTTAATTCTCAAAAATTGAGGGAAATACTTACGCTACTTTGTTGCATCACCCTTTCCTCTTCAAGGGAAACCCAACGCAGTGCTCAAGAGGTAGCATACGGCCACGAGGCTCAAGCAATAAATAATCGGTTTCACCGAGCCCTCTCTATCCCTTCTAACATGTATCAGACTAAGAGCATCTCCAGCCGCACCCCCAACTGGCCCTCCCAGGCATTTTTGCAGCGCCGGCGCAAAAAGTCAGCCTAGTCGCGCCCCTAGTAGCCCGTTTTTTGCCTGCTTGGGCCGAAACTAGCGCCGGCGGACCCGAGCCGAACCCGGCGCGCTAAGGGGCGCCGGCTGTAACGCCCTCGATGCGGCTATATCTCCCACGTGTCGACGCGCGACTTAGAGGCATAACCGCATTGAAAGCAATGTCACAAGTGAGGTAATCTTCACACAACCCATGTAATACATAAGGGAAAGAGATACATAGTTGGCTTACAATCGCCACTTCACACAATTACATGAATAAAGCATTACATCATCCAGATACAATCAAGGTCCGACTACGGAACCAAAACAAAAGAAGACTACCCAAAATGCTACACAGATCCCCAATCGTCCCGACTGGGCTCCACTACTGATCAACTAGAACGAAACAACATAAAGTACAATATCTTCATCGAGCTCCTCCTGGAGCTTGGTTGCGTCACCTGCTCGGTATCATCGGCACCTGCAAGCTTGTTTTGGAAGTATCTGTGAGTCACAGGGACTCAGCAATCTCACACCCTCGCGATCAAAACTATTTAAGCTTATAGGAAGGGTAAAAGGTATGAGGTGGAGCTGCAGCAAGCGACTAGCATATTTGGTGGCTAACATACGCAAATGAGAGCGAGAAGAGAAGGCAAGGCACGGTCGATATCCTAGAACAACCTATGTCAAACATAACTCCAACACCGTGTTCACTTCCCGGACTCCGCAGAAAGAGACCATCATGGTTACACACGCGGTTGATGTATTTTAATTAAGATCAACTTCAGGTTTTTTACAACCGGACATTAACAAATTCCCATCTGCCCATAACCGCGGGCACGGCTTTCGAAAGTTCAAATCCCTGCAGGGGTGTCCCAACTTAGCCCATCACAAGCTCTCACGGTCAACGAAGGATATTCCTTCTAGCGGGAAGACCCGATTAGACTCGGAATCCCGGTTACAAGACATTTCGACAATGGTAAAACAAGACCAGTAAAGCCACCCAGATGTGCCGACAAATCCCGATAGGAGCTGCACATATCTCGTTCTCAGGGCACACCGGATGAGAAAGACGTCGGGTGGGCCAGTCCAGAGTTGCCCCTGGTAGCTCCGGACATCGCTCAGTTGGACCAACACTTAGAGAAGCACTGGCCCGAGGGTGTAAAAATAAAGATGACCCTTGAGTCTGCAGAACCCAAGGGAAAGAAAAGGCTAGGTGGCGAATGGTAAAACCAATGTTGGGCCATGCTGGAGGAGTTTTATTCAAGGCGAACTGTCAAGGGGTTCCCATTATAACCCAACCGCGTAAGGAACGCAAAATCCGGGAACATAACACCGATATGATGGAAACTAGGGCAGCAAGAGTGGAACAAAACACCAGGCATAAGGCCGAGCCTTCCACCCTTTACCAAGTGTATAGATGCATTAATTAAATAAGAGATATTGTGATATGCCAACAAAATATCCATGTTCCAAACATGGAACAAGCTCCAATCTTCACCTGCAACTAGCAACGCTATAAGAGGGGTTGAGCAAAGCGGTAACATAGCCAATCAACGGTTTGCTAGGACAAGGTGGGTTAGAGGCTTGGTTCAACAATATGGGAGGCATGATAAGCAAGTGGTAGGTATCGCAGCATAGGCATAGCAAAAGAGCGAGCAACTAGCAAGGAAAGATAGAAGTGATTTCGAGGGTACGTCATCTTGCCTGAGATCCTGCAAGGAAGAAGAACGAGTCCATGAATAAGACAAACAGACGTAGGCAAACGGATCCTCACAAACGCGACGTTATTGGAACTAACCCGAAGAAGCAACACCGGAAAGAAGCAAACAACATAGTAAAAAACCAAGCATAAACATGCACGATGCACAAACAAGTATGATGCATGTCTGGTTTAATGAAGCATGGCATGGCAAAATGCACAAACACTCCTACAAATTAAGTGGAGCACAATATGCAACGAGTTGCATATTGACGGAACACAACATCAATTATTTAGTTCTCTCCCGTTTAAGTACTCAACAATATTAAATGTTGGATAACATGGCAAGAGGTGAAGCATGAGTAAAATACACAGTTAGACATTTTAAATGAGACAGGAAACATCAAACAACAATTCCGGTAAACCCTCATATGCATTTAGCAATTTAGGCAACAACAAATTTAAACATTTTAAAGGTTGTTATCCTGATGCAGATGACATGTGCAAGTTTTATGCTATATATGTCAAAACGTTGACATGAGCATTATGAAGCGTTTGTCATCGTGGCGGAAACGAAAGGGGTGCCACGACAATGAATCCGAAAATGATGCCACGCAACATATCGGTTCCGGTAGCTCATGGAGATGCCAGTGAAAAAGGAAAAGCGACGCGAGTCAGTTGAGCAAGATGGTGGGGTGCTCCCGACTACCGGGTTCCCACATGTCGGTGACAAGGCGAAAGAGGGGCAATGTGCACCGACAGTTTCGGACTGGAGGAGAACAAGGGTGCATCTCATACATCACACAACATGCATTCGTTTCGCAGGTCATCATCTCAGCGGTTATACCTTCGAAGCATGCAAACAAGGACGGTTCAGGTTCGGTGCAAAGTAGAGGAACTTGACGTCCACGGGGTCGACGGTAGAGGTACTCGTTTTGAAGGTGAACTTGACGAATGCAAACCCCTTCGGGGTTGTCATGGTACTAAAGGTCTTCGGACTTGACGGATCCGATGCCTCCGGACGTAGTGGTACACGTTCGTTTTTGGAGAGGTGCTTGGCATTCTTTGTCCCGTAGTGTAGTCAAACTTGACGTATCCGTGGGATCCGAGCGTCGTGGTACTTGTCGAAATCCACATCGGATGAAGTGGAACATCTTTAAGTGGAACTTGGCGTGTCGCAAAATCTGCGGGCGTCGGTACTTGGCAAAAGAAACCACGAACGCGTCCTTGATGTCCCTGGTTGCCGGTTCTTGGTGGCCACAAGAGGGGAAAAACAAGGCCCACCGGGCAGCAAGGAGGTGGAGGTCTCGTAGGAGTTGCCGTGAAGGGGCTGCTGAGGCAGCAGGAGAAGATGGCCGGTGGTGCAGGCCTAACGGAGGGAGGAGGAGACACGGGCGCTGACAAGGCTGGGGCGCCGGACCACTGTAGCGGCGGGTCGGGAGGCCAGGGAGGCCCTGGAAGGGTCGAGGTCGCCGGTGGGCTGGATCGCCGGAGCGGCGCGGCGGTTCCTGGTGGTGCGGAGGAGCCGTGGAGGCGATGCAGGCGATGGAGATAGGGAACGGTGGGAGTAGAAGGAGCTCGCGACGGCACATCAAACGGTGAGGCCCTCGAGCAGAGGAGCGGGCGAAATGGAGGGGAGGAAGCAGACCAGCGGTAGAAGGGCGCGACGACGGCATGGTCTCAGCGGCTGCGGCAAGGGAAGAAGGCACGGGCGGGCGGGCGAGCTCGCCGGAGGGCGCAAGGAAGAGCGGGATCGGGCGCGGTGTGTAGGAGGATTGGGATCAAGCCGAGGCTTCCCCTGGCGGCGCGATCGGGAGGAGAACGAGGGGGATCGAGAGAGATGTGGCGAGCGAGTGGGGATCGGGAACGGGGTGGCGGCGCTGGAGGAGGGATCGAGGGAGAGAAGTGGGATCGGGCT
Source organism: Triticum dicoccoides (assembly GCF_002162155.2). Classification (NCBI taxonomy): domain Eukaryota; kingdom Viridiplantae; phylum Streptophyta; class Magnoliopsida; order Poales; family Poaceae; genus Triticum; species Triticum dicoccoides. The sequence continues at coordinate 379,826,979 of NC_041390.1, read as the reverse complement.
AGGCCAGGGGGCTGGGCCTTAGGATGGTTGGGTCAGGGAGGCCGGCCCAGTTGGAGATTGTTGAACTTATCTCCACTGATTAGAAAAGAAAAAAATGGCGAGGAAGAGGAAGACAAAAGAAAACATTTGAGGGTCCAAATATTTTCTAATTGAGCTGAAAATTAACAAGTAGCCATTTGGCGGCATAATGCCACAGTGCCACAACTTGAAAGGGGCCATGCGGAGAAAAGATCATAGATGCAAAATAATTTAGAAATGAGAGGGATTTATAATGCAAGTTTGTTGTGGTGGCTTCCAATTAAATAGAATATTTATTATAGCTCCCTAATATTGGGAGGATATGTTATAAAGAGAAATCACCATTGTGAATATCCCTCGATTTAAATGGACCGAAGATCCATGCAATTTATTTAGTTGAGTTAAGAAAAGAAATGACATGATGGCATGATGACAAGATGCAATGCACATGATGCAAAGATGAAATGCAACGGACCAAAAAAATCACACGACGAAACCCGGAAACCCTGGAAGGCATCTGAAGCTCCGGTATTGGGGCGTTACAACACTCCACCACTACGAGAGGATCTCGTCCCGAGATCTAGAATGGCACCGGAGGGAAAACGAAAGAGGAAGAGGAGAGGTAAAACTAAGTTGCTTCTTTGATAAACGAGTGAGACCAAAGAACCTTGAAAAAGGTTAAGCCATTCGAGAAAAGAATACAACGGAGATGACGAAGTTGAAAACACTCCGTTAGAAAAGAGGAACAAGGAAGAACAACTTCGGCAGCACTCCGATAGAAAAGGGATGCAAGAATAGATAAGTAGAAAAGAACTTGAGGTGAGTGCACAACACTCCGTATAAATTAATAAGCATGAAAAGAACACGATCCTGACGAAACAAGAAGATGCGTTGAAAAGATCAACATCACAATGCCTCCGCAACAAAAAAATAGAAGTTGGATCGTTGGAAAGGAAAGAGTTGAGAAGAAAATGACATCTTCTACCACAATAGAATTTGAAAAGAATCCTTAAAAGAAGGATTGAACGGAGTTGTTGGGAAATCAACAACGAAAAGAACAAGCTTGATATGGACTTATAGAAGACATCTCAAAATTATGAGGTGACAATTTGCTACTCACGGAAAAAGATTGCATTGATAAGAACAAGGAGACGAGGAACTATTTAACCCGGAGGATAAATGAAGAACTTGGGTCATTTATGAGCACCATAGATAGCAACCATCCTTAGGGAAAGCTTTAGGTGAAATATAACCCAAGATAACTCCAAAGAAGAGATTGATGGATTTAAAATACCTCATTCTTAACAACATGTGATTCATGAAACATGAACTCAAATTATTAAGAATGACATAATACCACCTCCAATTATACGGAAGAAAGAATTGCACTCCGGATTCCAAGATGAAGAATGATTGAGCTCCTCAGAAAAGAATCTCAATGAAAAACTTCTAGACGGAATTAAATCCTTTATGAACCAACATGTAGAACCTCCATGAAGAACTCCGGTAGCAAAAGGATGATCAAAAGAAAGGAAGGAGAAGTTGAAAACACAAGGTGAAGCCTTGTGATGATTAAGATGAAGCTTTGCGACGAGATAAAGTGGAAACTTGGAACTCCGGAAGAAAAGAAAGATGAGCAAATGAAATCAAGAATTTTGATGAACCTCTAGAATAAGGAATTAATCATTTGGATGAAACAAGAATAAGAATTACATTATGCTTATCCTTCACCAATTTAATTGATGACAAGCAACGAATTTGGCATACTACTTATTCTCGTAGAAAGAATTAAGATAGATATAGCATCAACTTGGGAAGGTCTTCAATGAACCGTCGGTAGGATTGGAACATCGAATAAATTGATATGGTAAAGAAGGAAGATAAGTCTTGAACGAACCACCGTTTGAATTGAGACACGAATAAATTGATATGATAAACGAAGGAAGAAGAATGTTGGAAGAACCACCGTAAGAATTTAAAAACGAATAAAACATGAAGAAACACCGGGAAGGATTTGCAAATAAACGCAGATGCTTGAGAGAATTTAGATACAAGTGAAACGAATAGATCACAGACCGATTAGAGAATATACTTGAATGATGCACCGGTTAGTTTTGGAGAAAGAGATGTGAAAGCTGAGAATGAAATGAAACCCGAAATGATGGCCTTCGGCGAATCAAACTGAAAATACTCTGAATTACTCCGGATGGGTGAAAAGAATTCTCACAATCGAAAACAATTATGAGAGGAAGGCATCAAGCTAGAATCATGAATCTTGAAGAGAATGGAGCAAGATTAAAGAGAAACTCTTCTTCGGTCTTCAATATCTGGGAATGACGATGAGAAACACCATCAAATTGTTGAGATACTCCGGGATGAAAAATGGAAAGGTTGGACCAACGATGAAAAGAATTCGACAGATTTTGGAGCAAGGCATTTGCCTGATGATTACTCATTCTTACGTCAAACTTTGAAAAGAATTTGAGAATAACTCCGGGAAGAATTAGAAGAGTCAGGTAAGATCCTGGGAAAAGACCTGTGGGTTAGGGCCCACTCAAAAGATACATTGTAGAACGATTGCTAGAAACTGGGATTGCACCGGTTAAATTAAATGGCTAGAATGAGATAACAACCTCGAAATAGGTTGAACAGATCTTGAATGACAAGACGAGCCTTCTGAGATATCTTCAGCACTCCGGAACAATTGAATAACGAGAGGTGAATGATTATGGGGTGCACCGGCATGGAAAAACATTGAAACGAGGAATAGGATATGATCAACAAAGCTTGAATTGAATCCACCGGAAAAGAAAATGAGCAAAGAGTGACGAACTTGAAGCCCCGTTAGAATCTTCATGAGAAATCATCGGATAAGACATTGACGAAAAAGAATGGAAAGACTTGACAACAATAAAATGATACTTGATTGAGATATATGAGTACTCGAATAAAAACAAGGGAGGGAGGGCGGGTAAAACAAAAGCAACTTGGAACGGATAAAGCAAACAACATTGAGAGATCTTAGATTGAATCTTGCGGATGTTTGAAAATGGGCGGATCCGCTTGAAGAGAAACACGCTGGTTGAAAAAGGATTGACATGACATTCTTGATGATCGAGAAGGATTAGTATTCACATCGGAGTATGAGAACACCACTTAGGAAAGGTATGGAATCAACATTTGACTTCGAAGCAACTCAAATACCACAGCTGAAAACAAAAACAAAGGATTGGCTGCAAAATAAGCCAGAACAAACATATGATAGAGATTTCGTCCGAAGTTTTCGTGGTGGGGCCTACACGGGCTCGATCGTATAGCACCATCATGTACAAGGCAGTGCACATGACATACGAAGCATCCCCGAGTCGGCATAGCCAAGGACTCTTTAAGACACAACGAGACCACTGTAAAACCGACCGTGAATAGGCGGACCACTAGACGTCGAACCCCAATTTCATATCATACATCTGTTGGAAAGAAATCCTAAGAGCTACTTGAATTCCCACTTATAAACTCCTGAAATTCTCCCGGTTATGCAATCAGGTGTTGGGGATACAGGGGAAGCATAATATCTCACCCAAAACTAGCAAATCCAACATCCAGCTGTATCCATCCTTTAACACATAACCAAGAAACCTTCGGAAATCATCTACCTCAACCTTCGAAAAGCATCCGTTATACGAGTTATGGCAATACTCCTGAACTCCCGCCCCAGTACTGGGTGGCGTCGAGGTTATCTCACCAACAACTGCATAAAAGAGATTTTCGATGTCGGCGAAACTAAACTCAGGTATTCCAGAACTGCAACGATAAAATTGTGACGACAACACCTCGGAGCTCAACTCCCCGGGACACTAGCACAACCCCTAAATGTCAGGAGGCACCAAGAACAATGTTCTCGTCACAAAACCATCGAAACGATTCCAAGATACCCGCGTGATCCTAAAAAAATTTTAAGTGACATTTGAGAAGAGAAGAGTCAAAACTCTACGTCAGGATGCCTCACCAGAGCGACGAAGGGACTGAGGAGTAAAAAGAATCCTACTCTCCGATATATATAATCCTAAAAGACTGAAAACATTTTTCTAGACTCAACAACGCCAGCGATTCGATCAAGTTGGGGGGCTCGTAAGGTCGGGGAAGGCTCTCATACCAACTTGTAACGCCCTCGATGCGGCTATATCTCCCACGTGTCGACGCACGACTTAGAGGCATAACCGCATTGAAAGCAATGTCTGAAGTGAGGTAATCTTCACACAACCCATGTAATACATAAGGGAAAGAGATACATAGTTGGCTTACAATCGCCACTTCACACAGTTACATGAATAAAGCATTACATCATCCAGATACAATCAAGGTCCGACTACGGAACCAAAATAAAAGAAGACTACCCCAAATGATACACAAATCCCCGATCGTCCCGACTGGGCTACACTACTGATCAACTAGAACGAAACAACATAAAGGACAATATCTTCATCGAGCTCCTCCTGGAGCTTGGTTGCATCACCTGCTCGGTATCATCGGCACCTGCAAGCTGGTTTTGGAAGTATCTGTGAGTCACGGGGACTCAGCATTCTCACACCCTCGCGATCAAAACTATTTAAGCTTATAGGAAGGATAAAAGGTATGAGGTGGAGCTGCAGCAAGCGACTAGCATATTTGGTGGCTAACATACGCAAATGAGAGCGAGAAGAGAAGGCAAGGCACGGTCGATAAAACTATGATTAAGAAGTGATCGTAGAACAACCTATGTCCAACATAACTCCAACACCGTGTTCACTTCCCGAACTCCGCCGGAAAGAGACCATCACGGTTACACACGCGGTTGATGTATTTTAATTAAGATCAACTTCAGGTTTTTTACAACCAGACATTAACAAATTCCAATCTTCCCATAACCACGGGCACGGCTTTCGAAAGTTCAAATCCATACAGGGGTGTCCCAACTTAGCCCATCACAAGCTCTCACGGTCAACGAAGGATATTCCTTCTAGCGGGAAGACCCGATCAGACTCGGAATCCCGGTTACAAGACATTTCAACAATTGTAAAACAAGACCAGCAAAACCACCCAGATGTGCCGACAAATCCCGATAGGAGCTGCACATATCTCGTTCTCAGGGCACACCGGATGAGCAAGACATCGGGTGGGCCAGCCCAGAGTTGCCCCTGGTAGCTCCGGACATCACTCAGTTGGACCAACACTTAGAGAAGCACTGGCCCGAGGGGGTGAAAATAAAGATGACCCTTGAGTCTGCAGAACCCAAGGGAAAGAAAAGGCTAGGTGGCGAATGGTAAAACCAATGTTGGGCCATGCTGGAGGAGTTTTATTCAAGGCGAACTGTCAAGGGGTTCCCATTATAACCCAACCGCGTAAGGAACGCAAAATCCGGGAACATAACATCGATATGATGGAAACTAGGGCAGCAAGAGTGGAACAAAACACCAGGCATAAGGCCGAGCCTTCCACCCTTTACCAAGTGTATAGATGCATTAATTAAATAAGAGATATTGTGATATCCCAACAAAATATCCATGTTCCAAACATGGAACAAGCTCCAATCTTCACCTGCAACTAGCAACGCTATAAGAGGGGCTGAGCAAAGCGGTAACATAGGCAATCAACGGTTTGCTAGGACAAGGTGGGTTAGAGGCTTGGTTCAACAATATGGGATGCATGATAAGCAAGTGGTAGGTATCGCAGCATAGGCATAGCAAAAGAGCGAGCAACTAGCAAGCAAAGATAGAAGTGATTTCGAGGGTACGGTCATCTTGCCTGAGATCCCGCAAGGAAGAAGAATGAGTCCATGAAGAAGACAAACGGACGTAGGCAAATGGATCCTCACAAACGCGACGTTATCGGAACTAACCCGAAGAAGCAACACCGGAAAGAAGCAAACAACATAGTAAACAATCAAGCATAAACATGGCACGATGCACAAACAAGTATGATGCATGTCCGGTTTAATGAAGCATGGCATGGCAAAATGCACAAACACTCCTACAAATTAAGTGGAGCACAATATGCAACGAGTTGCATATTGACGGAACACCACATCAATTATTTAGTTCTCTCCCGTTTAAGTACTCAACAATATTAAATGTTGGATAACATGGCAAGAGGTGAAGCATGAGTAAAATACACAGTTAGGCATTTTAAATGAGGCCGGAAACATCAAACAACAATTCCGGTAAACTCTCATATGCATTTAGCAATTTAGTGCAACAACAAATTTAAACATTTTAAAGGTTGTTATCATGATGCGGATGGCATGTGCAAGTTTTATGCTATATATATGAAAACGTTGACATGAGCATTATGAAGCATTTGTCATCGTGGCGGAAACGAAAGGGGTGCCACGACAACGAATCCAAAAATGATGCCACGCAACATATCGGTTCCGGTAGCTCATGGAGATGCCGGTGAAAAAGGAAAAGCGACGTGAGCGAGTTGAGCAAGATGGTGGGGTGCTCCTGACTACCGGGTTCCCACACGTCGGTGACAAGGCAAAAGAGGGGCAATGTGCACCGACAATTTTGGACTCGAGGAGAACAAGGGTGCATCTCATACATCACACAACATGCATTTGTTTCGCGGGTCATCGTCTCGGTGGATATACCTTCGAAGCGTGCAAACGAGGACGGTTCGGGTTTGGTGCAAAGTAGAGGAACTTGACGTCCACGGGGTCGATGGTAGAGGTACTCGTTTTGAAGGTGAACTTGACGAATGCAAAACCCTTCGGGGTTGTCGTGGTACTAAAGGTCTTCGGACATGACGGATCCGATGCCTCCGGACGTAGTGGTACACGTTCGTTTTCGGAGAGGTACTTGGCGTTCTTCGTCCCACAGTGTAGTCAAACATGACGTATCCGAGGATCCGATCGTCGTGGTACTTGTCGAAATCCACATCGGATGAAGTGGAACATCTTTAAGTGGAACTTGGCGTGTCCCAAAATCTGCGCGCGTCGGTACTTGGCGAAAGAAACCACGAAGGCGTCCTTGACGTCCCTGGTTGCCGGTTCTTGGCGGCCACAAGAGGGGAAAAACAAGGCCCACTAGGCAGCAAGGAGGTGGAGGTCTCGTAGGAGTTGGCCGTGAAGGGGCTGCTGAGGCAGCAGGAGAAGATGGCCGGTGGTGCAGGCCGAACGGAGGAAGGAGGAGGCACGGGCGCTGACGAGGCTGGGGTGCCGGACCACTGTAGCGGCGGGTCGGGAGGCCAGGGAGGCCCTGGAAGGGTCGAGGTCGCCGGCGGGCTAGATCGCCGAAGTGGTGCGGCGGTTCCTGGTGGAGCGGAGGAGCCGTGGAGGCGATGCAGGCGATGGAGATAGGGAACGGTGGGAGTTGAAGAAGCTCGCGATGACACATCGAACGGGGAGGCCCTCGAGCAGAGGAGCGGGCAACATGGAGGGGCGGCAGCAGAGCAGCGGTAGAAGGGCGCGACAACGGCGGGGTCTCGGCGGCTGCGACAAGGGAAGAAGGCGCGGGCGGGCGAGCTCGCCGAAGGGCGCAAGGAAGAGCGGGATCGGGCGCGGGGTGGAGGAGGATTGGGATCGAGCCGAGGCTTCCCCTGACGGCGCGATTGGGAGGAGGACGAGGGGGATCAAGAGAGATGTGGCGAGCGAGTGGGGATCAGGAACGGGGTGGCGGCGCTGGAGGAGGGATCGAGGGAGAGAAGTGGGATCGGCCAAGGTTAAGAGGAGGCCAGCGGCTGGGCCTTAGGAGGATTCGGTCAGGGAGGCCGGCCCAGTTGGAGATTGTTGAACTTATCTCCACTGATTAGAAAATAAAAAAATGGAGAGGAAGAGGAAGAGAAAAGAAAATATTTGAGGGTCCAAATATTTTCTAATTGAGCTGAAAATTAACAAGTAGCCACTTGGCGGCATAATGCCAAAGTGCCACAACTTGAAAGGGGCCATGCGGAGAAAAGATCATGGATGCAAAATAATTTAGAAATGAGAGGGATTTATAATGCAAGTTTGTTGCGGTGGCTTCCAATTAAATGGAATATTTATTATAGCTCCCTAATATTGGGAGGATATGTTATAAAGAGAAATCACCATTGTGAATATCCCTCGATTTAAATGGACCGAAGATCCATGCAATTTATTTAGTTGAGTTAAGAAAAGAAATGACATGATGGCATGATGACAAGATGCAATGCACATGATGCAAAGATGAAATGCAACGGACCAAACAAATCACACGACGAAACCCGGAAACCCTGGAAGGCATCTGAAGCTCCGGTATTGGGGCGTTACACCGGCACAAGCGAAAAGGGGCGTGGGTCCGCTCTGTCGGCGAGTCGAGAGCCTCTTCCCGCCGTTTCTTCCCGCTCCCCCCCACTTCCCCCTCATTCTCTCTATTCCTCTTGCCAACCTCCCTTCCGCTCGCCTCCCAGCCTGCAACAACTACGACTGCCATCGTCGCCCAGCCGAAGTAGAGGGCTCCGCCGTCCAAGCCACTGGGCATGCCAAACACCGACTGGAGGGCAAAAGTTCAGCGCTGGGAGGCTATCACCGCCGACCGGCGGAACAGGGCCATCGCCAAGAAGGCTCGGCACAACGCGACGCGTGCGGCTGCGGCCGCGGCGGATCAATCCGAGGCTGAGGCGGCTCGCGTGGGGATGATGAATCCACCCGGTGGCTACGTCTAGTACGCGCCCTGGAGCCCGCAAAGCGTCGGCTCTTCGGCCGGCTTCTCGTCGTCGCTGCAACCATGGGGATGCATGCCGTCGCCGGGCTACTCCGATGGGTACTCGCACGATGGGTTCAACCCCATCATCACCTTCCCCCATGGACACCCGGCCCAGCGCACGCCCTTGCCCACCTTCGCCGGTGTGTAGTACCCTTCGTACAACTACTCGCCGCCGGCTTACGCGTCCTCCCAGACGCCCCCTCTCCACCGTGGCGCCCTTCCCTTCTCACAAGATTCCACATCGCACCTCGGCGACACCGACGAGACCGACGCCGACATGGACGACATCATCGCAGCAGGCTCAGCCACGGCCGCCGCGTCCCCCGGGTTCGCTACCCAGGATGACACGGTGGACCTCAGCGGCGGCATGGACGGCGAGCTCGAGTACGGCGAGGAGGAGCCGGAGGATTATGCAGAGGAGGAGGAGGAGGAGCCGGAGACTGTTCCGGTGAGGAGGCGCGAGAAGAAGAAGAGGGCGGCCAGGACCGGCGAGCCGTGCATCAAGTGGACGTCCAAGGAACAGGAATGTCTCGCGAAAGCATGTAAAGTCGTCTGCCTCCACCCGACCACCGGCACGAACCAAAACATCGAGATGTACTGGGAGCGCATCAAGGCCGAGTTCGATGAGCGCAAGCTCGTCGACCCCTACTTTAAAGGCGTCTACATGCAGCGCGGGTTGAAGGCAATGGCGAACCATTGGGGGCTCATCCAGGCGGCGTGCAACAAATGGCATGGGATCGTCGAGGAGATCGTGGCACGCCCGGAGAGCGGCACTAACGTTGAGGATCAGGTATGGCACGGCGGTCTCCCGCTTCTCTTCGCCGTGTGCGCCCGCCAACTGTTTGTTCCTCGGGGCAGCTGCTGCGCATGTTCGCCTTGTATCGCCTGGGCAACAACGACCAAGAGTTCAAGTACCTCCACGTCTACAAGCGGATCGACAAGTGCGAGAAGTGGGCGAAAGTCCGGCGGACCCTCGACAAGGCCAAGGAGACCTACAAGCCGGACGCACCGATGGCGGGCATGTCAGAAGGGCGGCCGGAGGGCAACAAAGGGGCCAAGAAGGAGAAACATGCCGACGCGGCAACCGCGCGAGTGCAGGAGTCCATCGAACACTGCCTCGCCGACGCACAAGGCCGCGAAGCTCGACCTGCTCCGGACCAACGTCGCCGCGAAGAAGAGGAACACCGACCTAGCTTTTCTGATGGGCGGGGTAGACATGCTCCAGAGCAACGACGAGAAGCTCAAGGCGTGGTACATGGCGGAGCACGGCCTCATCCTGAACCAGCTGACGACTACGGCGCTGCCAACTCCCACACCCATGCCGACGCCGCCGCCAAGCCCGAGTGTTGATGCCTCCATGACGCCCAGCAGCACCGAAGCCACACCGATGCTGCCCAGCACAAAAGCAGCTCCGACACCGCCTAGCTCGCGCACGCCGACTCCGCCGACGCCGGAGGCCGACCCCGCCGAGTGATGCGTTGCGCACGTGTCCAGACTTGTGGCGCTCTTTTTTTTATACGCCGGATTATTTATCCGATCGCCAAACTGTGTCATGTGATCGCCGGACTTGTGGCGTCTTTTGGACGGGAACGACCAAGTTCGAAATTGGCGCGTCCTGGGGCCGGCGCCTGGGGGCGTGACTGCGAGCTAGGTCGCCCCAGGGGCCAATCTAGCGCCGGTTCGCCCCCAAGCCGCTCTTTTTAGGCGCCCTGAGGGGCCAAACGGCTGGAGATGCTCTTACCCCGATCCAAAACCTTGGTTGTCGCCATCGCTTCCGCTCCGCGCTGTCTCCGAGACGATCGATCTCCATGATCACTATTAGGGGTCACACAGCCTGTATTTAGATTTTGTCCGACAATTGTGTTGACCGCTAGCCCTAGACAGTTTTTTTTCAATCCACTGATTGGAGCTTTTCTCTTTGACCGGTCGATTGATTGGCGTTATTTTTCGTTGGTTTTCCGACTGAGATCAGATTGAGTCACCCATTGCACGTCTACAGTGCGCCTCTACTCCAACCTAACGGCGACTACATCGGCATCTTCAACTCTGCGGCCTGAGATTAAGATCGGCTGCATCGGATGACCCAGGCGTTGGTCACCGCATCAAGTGCGGTGGCCGTTCGCACCGACCTGCGCTGCTCGTTGGCTCGCATCGTGTAGCTTGCGGCTACTTTGGCATCCGGCGCCTGCTGGTCTTGGCTGGTGTATGTGTTGCGGCCCTACGGGTGTGACCACTTTCATGCCTGGACGTGCCTGTGCTTTCGATGCGTTCCTGTCTGGCTGCGCGCTACTGGCCGGGCTCCTCCTGTCACATCTGACTGTGCCGACGCGTCCGCACATTGTTTTCGTGAAAATCGTCATCAAGTTTATGCGGCTCTACATCAATCGAACAATGGGATGCACCTTTGTCGTCCCTTCGTACGGCAGCTTCCCCGCCCCGTGGTTACTCTCGCGGTTGCACCGATCTACACGCTGCAGCTGCCTATTCGGGCCGTAGTGTCACGACCCATGGTTCACGGCCATCCCGAGGCCGTCCGATTCAGGTCGTCCCATGGTTGCAATGATCCTCGCGTTGCCGATGTGTCGTCCCATCGGACCATAGCAAGTGTGATATGCGGTTTATGCCGTTGCCCTATGGTTCTCCTCGCAGCTACATCGATCTGTATGTTGTCGCGGCGTCGCCCCTTCGAACCTTAGTGCCGCGGCCCGCGTTCCAAAGCCGCCCGAGGCCGTCCACTCAAGCCGTCCCTGTGGTTGCACCGACCCTCGCGCTGCCGCTGCGTCACCCCGTCGGGCCGTAGCGAGCGTGACACGCGGTCCCTGCCGCCACCCTAAGGTCTTCCCTGCCGTCGCCCCATCCGCGCGCCGCCACTGCGCCGCCTCTTCAGGTCGTAGTGCCGCTGCACGTGGTCCACTTTGTCGTTCATGCGCGTCGACTCTTGTGTGGTATGCGTCGTGCCGTCTTCCTAGGCGCGTGAACGCTACCATCTACGCCGGCCTTCGTCATGTTGTCGCGTTCTTCCTCGCCTACTATGAGCACTGCCGCCGCGGTCCCGGCCTCCTCCTCGGGCTGCCGTCGCCACCGCTTTCCTTCCCGGTCCTCGGCGACGCTCTTCTTCTCGGTCCACGACGACTACCTCGACACTGGCCACCCTAACTTGACATCGACCACGGCATCCCTCACACGACTACACCATCCTACGCTCTTGACTACCTCGACACCGACAAAAGGGCTATCGCCTTGCTTGAGCAACCTCATCGGCTTCCACTCCAGCCACAACTTCCGCGATGCGTCGACCGTTACAATTGTTGGGGGATGTCCGTCGGCTTGCCTTAGGATTCTTCTTCAATCTCACCGTCTGCGTCACTACCATTTTGACTGCGGGGGAATGTTGAGTATCATGACTATTAGGAAGTATAGGATTTTATCCCTTGCGCCCACAAGGCTCAGGCAATAAACAATCGATTCCACCAAGCCCTCTCTGTCCCTTCTAACAGTCCTTCTAACAGTTCTCATGGCTTCTTCATGCCACTATATTTTATGTGTGATGCACCATGCATGTAAACATTACAAATCTAAAAAATCATTTAGGCAGAAGAATGGAACAGTAGGCATTAAGTGGACTTACAATGCTGGAAGCCCTAGAGCTAGGCTTTGCCGATTTAGGCCTCAATCAAGGCTGGCAGTCAAGGTTACAAGCTTAGGCATTATGTTACCTCCTAAGGCGAGCCTTGAAAGTCAACAAGTGCTAATACATGGAAGTTATAACAGATTGGTTCAACATATTTTCATTGAGATTATCATACCCTCCTTACCCTTCTGCTTGTTAGATGTTCCCATACGGACTACAGAGCACCTAGACTACCTAATAAACTGATTCTAGGTCTCACCGCAGATGGCCTGATGGCTCAACAGCAGTTCTGAAGAGAAGAATGTGGACCTTGTCAACAGAGAAGTATAAGAAACCTCCCAATGTGTGAGTAACATAGGAGCCAAAGCTTGTCCCAACAATGCAGTGCCAAGCAGGGCCGTATGACGTGTCAAATTCCTGCAGTAAGCAAATATTTACCAATCAAAATAGTGCTTAAGGCCGCACAAAACGGTGCAGCTAAACATATGAAGACTGCTTTGTGACACGTCCAGAGTTCCAGACATATCAGACAAATGAAAGAAATGGCCAAGTGAGAACAAAATAAACAAGGGAAATTATATTAAGAAAGTGGGGAATATCAACTTCATGCAACATATGTCAAAAATAAATATTGCTAGCTACCATATCCAGCCAACTTATGTTGTTCTACACAGGTTTGAACATTTTAAAGCTCTTCACAGAAACAACTATAGAGTAGCATTTCTAGTACGAGGGCTAAAAGGTACTAGTTCTTCCAGTTTTGGGAACAAATCCCAGTCTCACTTCCTTCAGCCTGTTCCGTTCAAATAGTAGTTATATACTCCCTCCGTTCCAAAATAGATGACTCAACTTTATACTAACTTTAGTATAAAGTTGGGTCATCTATTTTGGAACAGAGGGAGTAGTTTGAATTGACTTTTTGCTACTAGCTTCCAATCACCTTTCCCCTCTTCTCTTACAGATCACCTCTTCTACTAGAACGGAGTGAGGCGCCCGGTATCCTACATGCTCTCTGTCTGTCACCAGCAGCATTACAAGGCCAGGACAACACAACAATGGGTTACCACCTGACTACGTTTGCACTGGTGTTCCTTGTGCTGCATACCAGATAGCCACTTTGGTGCGTTTTTTCTAGCCAACACAACACTGATAAAACTAGGAAAACAGAAGACTTAGGCTTAAACCAGAAACACCCATATACTCAATCCATGCCTCCTAACTTTGTTGCAAGTCTAACCAACTGGCAACTGAACCAACATGTGTAGCACTAATCTCATACATTTAAATTGTGGAACATACAACTCAAAATAAAAGGTGGAACATAAGCAACAACACGTCGGAGCATCTCCCATAGATCCGTATCACTAAAATTTTTTTGGCGGAACCCATATAATCTGCCCAACATCCCCTACATCTAGGGGGGAAATGACTCTTCCCGTAAACCTTCGCATAAAAGTGTGACGTCAGCATGACTTTGTTAGGTTGATCTCTCCACCGAGTGGGCTCAACGGCCCATCGGGGCCTGATCTATTCGCGCCCTGATCGTGGGCGCCCAACCGTTCTATGGTTGGTGGGCCCGTGTGACCTGCGATATATAAAGGGGCCGGGGCGCACGGTACGAGGTTCACCGCGCCGCCACACTCCCCACCGATATCCCCTTCCGATCTAGGGCAATCGCAGTGCTCACGGGAAGCACCACTGCCACCTCTCCATCTTGATCTCTCTGCTACCACCGGCCTCTACTTCACCATGGCCGGCTCTGGATCGAGCTCATCTACACGTAAGGAAGGTAGGTTACCGGAAATATCTGGCCTACACGATCCTAGTGGGTCTATCAATGGTATCAGGCCATCTTGGCAACATGATTTTCGGTAAAAAGATAAAACAGAGAAAGAAAAAGAAATCCCTCCCCCCCCTAAAGAACCCTAGATGGGCAAAGAAATCTCAAAGAAAAGTGCGCCGCCACTCTGGCCGCGCCTATTCCTCTCGATCCGGATGGGCATCGGTATGCCGAGCCATCCGGAAGAAGAACCACCGGAGCTAGCAATAGGTCGCTGGGAAAGAAAGGAAAAAGACAAAAAAGGAGGGGGGGGGGGGCACCGCGGCCAAACCGCTCGACGGCGGCGCGCACACCGCAAGGCGAACGCACAACCGGCGAGGGGGATGGCAAAGGCGCATGCTCCGCCGTCTGCTCCGCCGCTGCATCGGTCGCAAGGAGTGCAGAGAAAGGCTCGGCGCGCGTCTCTTTCTAGAACAGAGAGGTGGTTGGCGGGAGATAAAACGAAAGGGGACCCGCGCGGCCCGCTCGGTGCGGCGGCTAGACGCCGTCGCCGGAGGCCGGTGCGGTTTTCTCCCCGCTGTTGGGCATGGCCATGAGAGTAGAGGAGGAACTCGCATCGTAGTCTCCCTCTGTAACAGAAAAGAGAAAGGAAAGGGAAGGGAAAGGCATGGCGCCGCGTGGTGGCAGCCGATGCCGACGACCAGGGCCGGCGGCCGGGCCGGCGTTAGTCGCCCCGACGGGGAGAAAGGGCGGACAGATCGAAGAGAATGGCTAGGCTTTTCGATCCGGACGAAGCGGCGTGGTGGTTTTGTTCTGGCGAGGATTGCGGGTGGACCGTCAGATCTTCACGAACGGCCAAGATTGAAACCCTAGTGCCACAGATGGGCTACTGGGCCGAAAGAGGAGGCTTGCGGGCGCTGCCGCGCGAGCTGGGCCGAGGCCTCAGCTGCGGGCGGCCCAGGCCGAGTTTAGGCCAGCAGGTAAGGATGGCAATTTTATCCATGGACATGGATACCCATGGATATCTAACCTGAATGGATAGGGTTTGGATATGCTTTTGCGCCCATGGGCAGCGCCCAAACCCGACCCGATTACTCGTGGATAGGGCATGGACATAATCTTGTACCCATGGATATATCCAAACCCGACCCGATCGTCTGACTTAACAAGCAATATTCTGCTACCCCTACCCCATAGTCACATGTCCCACTATAATTTTATCCTTTATCTAAAACATCCAAAATAAATTACACAATCCCCATCGTAACATACTCCAACGCACCTTCTCATCCTATTATCTACACTGATTAAATGAGTTGTCATTGAGAATCGGTGCCATCTCCATGAGTTACTCCTCTCATAGCCCTAGAGGTGGCCACCGCTGCCAGCCTCTACCCCCACGTAAGGTGGATATCCAATGGGTATGGATATCCATCGGATTTGGACATGGTCACAATTTTTTGCCCATGGATTTTTTCATGGATGGGCTGGGACTGTTGTCGGATTTTGGGTTCCGGCAGACCCTTGAGGTTCAAACACTGGGGTGCGCGCGGAGATTTCGCCTCCTGCCTGCCTGCACTCCTCCGCCTTGCTAGGATCTAACTAAGGAAAGAACAACACAAGAGACACAGGGTTTATACTGGTTCGGCCACCGTTGTGGTGTAATACCCTACTCCAGTGTGTGGTGTGGTGGATTGCCTCTTGGGCTGAAGATGATGAACAATACAAGGAAGAACAGCCTCGCGAGGGTCTGTTCTTGGCTGGGGCGATGAACTGCTGGGAGGAGCTCAGTCACCTTTCTCTCTCTCTCTCTCTCTTTCTGATCTTCTCTATCCTTCCAACCCCCCAGCTCAGCTCTCTCTTTTCTTCTTCCCTCAGCTCTGTGGGTGGCTGGTCCTATTTATAGAGGCTCTGGTCCTCTTCCCAAATATCGAGTGGGAAGGGAGCCAACAATGGCGGGCTAATTTGAAGGGGGACAGCTAGTATCAGCTATCCTGACAAAAGTAGTCTTCGCCTGCGCAAAGCTCTGGTGATGACGCCGTCTTGGGCTCCACGGTGACCTCCATCTCGTAGTCCTCCTGGTCTTGGTCTCGTTGCACCGAAATGGCAACCTTTGCCTGATGCCTCGGTACTCCGCGGCTGCGCTTGCCCCCTTTGCACCAAAGAGGAAGGGAGGACACTGCCCGGGCTGGCACCCGCCTGGCGCCCCCGGTCGTCATGGCTTGTGTCACGGGCACCTCGTGAGGTACCCCGCCTTGATCTCTCCGCTTCCTCGTGAGCCAGCCTGACGAGGCCGCGCCTGAGGAAGCTTCGCGTCGTCCGCCCCGCGAGGCTTGGCCCATCGCGAGGGTCTTGGGTTTGTGTTGGTGAAGATGGGCCGTGCTAGGCCCCCCTTTGAGCCACGCCGCAGGCAGGCAAGTCTGGGGACCCCCGTTCCCAGAACGCCGCCAGTAGCCCCCGGGCCCAAGGCGCGCCCGGACTTGGCCGTGCAGGGAGGCGAAAGGGCAAGAGCGAAGCGCCGTGGGCCCTAATAGCCTGCGGCCTTGGGCACCGTGTGGCGGTTGGTTGGACGTGGGCATCTCCACTTCCCCATGGCGCCTCAGCAACTGCACGGATTGGACAAGTCCCTGCATGCAAAGTGGGTCATGATTACCTACAATCGTGGAGGTCGGCGGTTGGCCTTCGCTGGCCATAAGTACGGAACAGCGCGCGCCCTTCCAGTCCATCCCTCCTTGCTTCTCCTTCTTCCCGTTCCTTGCTCCGTCTTGCTGCGATGGCTCCGATCC
The DNA here is from genome assembly GCF_002162155.2 of Triticum dicoccoides. Taxonomy (NCBI): domain Eukaryota; kingdom Viridiplantae; phylum Streptophyta; class Magnoliopsida; order Poales; family Poaceae; genus Triticum; species Triticum dicoccoides. Next base: position 379,810,065 of record NC_041390.1, on the reverse strand, counting down.
GCCGGTTCTCGACGGCAGAGAAGGGAAAGGCTCCCCGAGGGGAACCAGACCCACTCCCGCCGAAGAAACGGCTCGCCCCCCGTGGCCCGGATGAGGGGGCCTTCAGGTGGTGTCAAGGCCTTGGTGCGAGCGGGTGCCGCCGGGGTTCCCGCTGCCATTGTACGCCCATGTCGAGGGCCCCGAAGGAGTTGATGCTGACCGCCATGGGCGGCGCCGATGGGTCACGAAGGTGTGGGTTGTCCCCCTTGGGGTCCACACCGAGGGCTCCTCTCGAGAGTTCGTGCTCCACGTCGCCATTCCGATCCAGTCTTGGATCCGCCTTCCTCCCTTCTTTGCCTCCATCGTCCCGCAGGGGGAGCCCCTAGAGCTCTGGCTGCAGCACGCCGGCTGCAGCACCCTCGCGACCGAGGCAGAGGTTGCGGTCGTTGCCCCGGGCGAGGTCTTCATGACTCGGGGCTGGAGAGAGATCGCTCGGGTTTGCAGGGTAAGGGCCGTCTTTGCGGTCCACTTGGATTACGACGGTGCTTCGGTGATTCTCTTCAAGGTCTTCGATGCGAGCGGGCGCCGGCTGGAGTGCTGCCTCGGGGAAGGTGGCCAGGACCCTGCCGCGATGAGGACTGGGCCCGCCAACGGCTCCCTTGGCGGCTCCTCAGGCGGTGGAGGCGTCAGAGGCTCCAGCGACTCCGGCGAGCTCTTCGCGACTCCGGAGACGAGCGACGACAGCTACAAGCCCCCGAGCCGGCGCCGCTCCTGGAGCAGGGCGGGCTCGTCAGGCCGCCGCCGACTCTGATCTGGATGGGGTTAGCGTCGGTGCTTGACGGCCCACTGTTGATGATGGTGTCTTTTGCAGGGTCTCGCGTAGTTTGTGTCCCTTTAGGATCTGTTCCCTGCGAGGAATCAAAAACGCGCCCCGTGGGGGCTTGTAAGGTGCATGTGATCCTGTTTGTTAATATAACCCTTGTCGTAGAATTGTGCGAGTTGCTCATTCCATCTTAGCTCAGTCCTCCCTTTCGAGCCTCACGAGGGCTTGGTGCTTTGCGCCGACAGGTCCCAGTCCCAAGGCGGCTTCAGCCGTCGCTGGTATGCCAGGTCGTGATGCCATGGTCAAGGCCAGGAGGTGAGCTACCCGGAGTCCGGTAAGAGCCCCTGAGTCGCGATGCTCAGGAGGTCCCCTTTGGCGCCCAAGTAGCCGTCGTTTGGTGAGAAAGAAGAGCGGCGTCGCTAACACGGGATAGCATTAGGTGCGGGGATGGTGCCACGGCAGCTGGCGCTTCCAGGTGATGACTTATCTCAAGGATCAGTGGCCGCTCTCTGGTGTGTCGCCGGGTCCGTGGTCATTGCAAGGTGCTGGAGGGCGAACTGCAAGGTTTGCGGGACCAGCTCACGAACGAGGTCCGCCTTCACCAAGAGCAGGAAGAAGGCGTGAAGGCTCGCAAGGCGGCTCTCAAGGAGAGGGAGGTCAAGCTCAAGAAACGCCGCGACCGCCTAGGCGCGCTGGAGCAGGAGTTGGGGGCGAGGAAGGCTAAGCTGGACGACGAGGCCCTGGTTCTTGCCGAGGACCGCGTGGCCTTCGCGGAGATGGAGGCGAGGGCTCGCCCCTCACTGAGGACGCTTTATGACAGCGGCCTGGAGAGCCCACTGGCTGGCACCGAGGACGGCCCCGCCAAGCTGCTTCCCTTCCTGGTTCACGCTCTTGAAGATGTCGCCCTTGGCCTTGGCCCCGCGGTCGAGGCCGAGGCGCGTGTCCTATCTTCTGCAGCAATGACGCGGGTCCTCACCCACATCTACCTTCGCGATCCTGGTGTCGACCTCGACAGCCTGCTGGAGCCAGTGAGCGGCGAGCGTCCCGCTGCCGCTGCCGAGGCCGTGAAGGGTCACGCAGAGGCCCTGTTGGGGAAGTTCCGGGCCTTCAGCACCAAGCCGAAGCAAGGCGCTGTCGACCCCACCGCTCTGTGAGGCGTACCCAATCCGTGCTGGTCCATCGCCGACAAGTGACTCCGTCGCGGCTCCTGTCCTGCCTTTAATTCCTGCACATGTATCATGCCTCGGGGAGGCATTTAAACTTGCATTTGGCATCGAGATAATAGTGTGGACTGTAATATTTGCTTTTGAATTCCTTGAAATTTGCGCCTTTCCTTCCTACTTGCTTATGTTCTACGCCAGCAGAGCCCGGCCCCGCGCATGCCTCACCCAGCGTTGGTCCCGACCGGAAACCAGGACGGGGCCTAGGAGTGAGGGGCCACGTGCCAATTTAGGCTCCTGAGTCGCGATGCTCAGGAGTACCCCTTGGCGCACGAATAGCAAGTAGGGAGGTGTGATGCGGGTGGATCTACCGTTCTACGTCTGCAGAGCCCGGCCGCGCGCGTACCTCACCCGGCGTTGGTCCCGACCGGAAACCTGGACGGGGCCATGGAGTGAGGGGCTACGTGACCAGTTAGGCTCGTGAGTCGCGATGCTCAGGAGTCCCCCTTGATGCTCAGACGGCCTTCGTACCTTGGCTCCGCTCGGGGAGAGACACGCGACGAACCAGGCCCGGGGGGACCTGGCTGGGCGGCGTGCATCTGGGTGTGACCCAGGCGCAGCCCCCGTGCCCAGCCCCCTCGCGCAGCACTCCCGAGGGGAGGCGTTACGATGAGGCTAGACACTGAGCTCTGGGATCCCTGAGGTTGGTGCGGCCCGGGGGCCACCCTTAGTTGTTTATCACCAGCGCGGAGCATAGCGCGCTACTGTATGTGTACGGGCATAGCCGCTCCTCGGCAGTGTCGTCAGCCAGCACGGAGCATGGTGCTTCCACTGGTACGTGGGAGGGGGCCCCCCTCTGGGAGGAGCCTCCGGGGCGTGTACAGCCCCGCCCTGACACGTGGCTGGCACGGTAGGGCCTGGCGAGGTGTATCTGGGCACCCGTGAGCTAGCGTGGGACTCACGGTGCCCTACCTCTAGGCGGGTTGCGCCTGGCACTGGGCCTTATCTTGTGATGTGTCCCTGCAAATTGGTTAGATGTCGGCACTCTACGTCCTCGGGTCCTGGCCCTCGAGCTGGTCTCAGCCGTCGCTGGTATGCCAGGTTGCGATGCCATGGACAAGGCCAGAGGGTGAGGGCTGGAGAGCCAGTAAGAGCCCTGAGTCGCGATGCTCAGGTACCCC
>NC_041390.1:379801992-379806653 GCF_002162155.2 Triticum dicoccoides | reverse complement strand
AAGAAGAGGTGTCGTGGACCGGCATCTAATAATCAAGCATGGTGGGTCTAATTGCATAATCGGAAATAAACGCAAATGGCATACATGCCGCTGGGCCTGGCCCGAGCGGCTTGGGGATCATGCAGCCCGAGGGGCACCCCCAACAAGGTAAGCTAACAACATGGAATAAAAAAGGGATACACGCCACAGGGACGGATCCACACAGCCTGGGAATAATGCAGCCCTGGGGGGCGCTCCCAGCTGGAAATAAAACTCGAAAGATGTCACCTGATAATGTTGAGGACGAACGAGCATTGGTGTAGCAGGATCGGTAGGCTGCGGGAGCCGATCCTCACGAGCCCCCAGGCCCAGGGGCCTCAGGAGGCTCCGGAGGCGCTGGCGGCTCCTCACGGGCCATCTCCATCCCTGCCAGCGCTGCGGAACGTCCTGCCTCTCATGCCTCCGTGATACCCATCGTGAGGCGCCGGTACGTGTCAGCCGCGTTTGGCAAGCCGTAAGGCATGCGGATGTAGCTGTGGGGTGGGCCTCCGCAGCGCCCCACTCGCGAGGGCCAAAGGCGCTCCAGAGAGGCAACTCGGTTGAGCCCTGGTATGTCGATGCAGACGCGCAGCCCACCATCCTCGCCTGGATGGGGAGCCACTGCTGGTAAGCGGCAGCCGCCTTTCGTAACTCTTGACTCCTGTAGCTCCTGAATGGCCTTGCTGACGAACTCCCGAGGGTCTGGGTCTCCTTGCCTTGCTCCTTCTTGAGGGAAACGTGCTTCGAAACACACCTCCATGTGGTGCCCAAGCGCCTCCCTCGTGACCCTAGCTAGGTCGGTGGCCCTCCAGGGGGGAGCCCCCGAGCCCTGCCCGAGGAGGGCGCCGGGCGCGCTTTCCTATGCGATGGAAGGAGGTTCCCCCTGGGCAGGCGCGGGCCCAGAGGGGCCTGCCTCCTGAGTGGTCGGGCCGGACGATGTCTTCTTCTTCTTAGGGGCGGTCTCGGGAGGCCTCCTGTTTCCACGATCCGGGTCTTCCAGTGACGCGGCCTGAAAGGCTCGTTCCAGGGAACACACCGCGTCCTTCTCTTCACATGGCACCGTGATGACTCCACCACTTCCTGGCATCTTGAGGACGTTGTAGCCGTGGAGTTACGGCCATGAACCTGGCCAGTGCTGGGTACCCAAGGATGACCTTGTACGGCAGGCGAATGTGAGCGACGTCGAAGTCGATAAGCTCGGTGCTGTCAGATTTCGGGTTCCGGTAGACCCTTGAGGTTCGAACACTGGCGAAGACTTCGCCTCCTACCTACCTGCACCCCTCCGCCTTGCTAGGATCTAAACTATGGAAAGAACAACACAAGAGACACAGGGTTTATACTGGTTCGGGCCACCGTTGTGGTGTAATACCCTACTCCAGCGTGTGGTGTGGTGGATTGCCTCTTGGGCTGATGATGATGAACAATACAAGGAAGAACAGCCTCGCGAGGGTCTGTTCTTGGTTGGGGCGATGAACTGCTGGGAGGAGCTCAGTCACCTTTCTCTCTCTCTCTACCGGATCTTCTCTATCCTTCGATCCCCCGGCCAGCTCTCTTGGCTCTGTGGGTGGCCGGTCCTATTTATAGAGGCCCTGGTCCTCTTCCCAAATATCGAGCGGGAAGGGAGCCAACAATGGCGGGCTAATTTGAAGGGGACAGCTAGCATCAACTATCCTGACAAAAGTAGTCTTCGCCTGCGCAAAGCTCTGGTGATGACGCCGTCTTGGGCTCCACGGTGACCTCTGTCTCGTAGTCCTCCTGGTCTTGGTCTCGTTGCACCGAAACGGCAACCTTTGCCCGATGCCTCGGTACTCCGCGGCTGCGCTTGCCCCCTTTGCACCAAAGAGGAAGGGAGGACATTGCGCGGGCTGGCACCCGCCTGGCGCCCCCGGTCGTCATGGCTTGCGTCATGGGCACCTCATGAGGTACCCCGCCTTGATCTCTCCGCCTCCTCGTGAGCCAGCCTGACGAGGCCGCGCCTGAGGAAGCTCCGCGTCGTCCGCCCCGTGAGGCTTGGCCCCTTGCGAGGGTCTTGGGTTTGTGTTGGTGAAGATGAGCCGCGCTGGGCCCCCCTTTGAGCCACGCCGCAGGCCGCAGGCAGGCAAGTCTGGGGACCCCCGTTCCCAGAACACTGACAGTAGCCCCCGAGCCCAAGGCGTTCCCGGACTTGGCCGTGCAGGGAGGCGGAAGGGCAAGAGCGAAGCACCGCGGGCCCTAACAGCCTGCGGCCTTGGGCGCTGCGTGGCGGTTGGTTGGACGTGGACGTCTCCACTTCCCCATGGCGCCTCGTCAACTGCACGGATTGGACAAGTCCCTGCATGCAAAGTGGGTCATGATTACCTGCAAACGTGGAGGTCGACGGTTGGCCTTCGCCGACCATAAGTACGGAACAGCGCGCGCCCTTCCAGTCCATCCCTCCTTGCTTCTCCTTCTTCCTGATCCTTGCTCCGTCTTGCTGCGATGGCTGCGATCCGCCGGTTCTCGACGGCAGAGACGGGAAAGGATCCCCGAGGGGAACCAGACCCACTCCCGCCGAAGAAACGGCTCGCCCCCCGTGGCCCGGATGAGGGGGCCCTTCAGGTGGTGTCAAGGCCTTGGTGCGAGCGGGTGCTGCGGGGTTCCCGCTGCCATTGTACGCCCACGTCGAGGGCCCCGAAGGAGTTGATGCTGACCGCCATGGGCGGCGCCGACGGGTCACGAAGGTGTGGGTTGTCCCCCTTGGGGTCCACACCGAGGGCTCCTCCCGAGAGTTCGTGCTCCACGTCGCCATTCCTCTTCAGTCTTGGATCCACCTTCCTCCCTTCTTCGCCTCCATCGTCCCGCAGGGGGAGCCCCTGGAGCTCTGGCTGCAGCACGCCGGCTGCAGCACCCTCGCGACCGAGGCAGAGGTCGCGGTCGTTGCCCCGGGCGAGGTCTTCATGACTCGAGGCTGGAGAGAGATCGCCCGGGTTTGCAGGGTAAGGGCCGTATTCGCTGTCCACTTGGATTACGACGGTGCTTCGGTGATGCTCTTCAAAGTCTTCGATGCGAGCGGGCGCTGGCTGGAGTGCTGCCCCAGGGAAGGTGGCCAGGACCCCTCCGCGACGAGGACTGGGCCCGCCAACCGCTCCCTTGGCGGCTCCTCAGGCGGTGGAGGCGTCGGAGGCTCCAGCGACTCCGGCGAGCTCTTCGCAACTCCGGAGACAAGCGACGACAGCTACGAGCCCCCGAGCTGGAGCCGCTCCTAGAGCAGGGCGGGCTCGTCAGGCCGCAGCCGACTCTGATCTGGATGGGGTTGGCGTCGGTGCTTGACGGCCCACTGTTGATGATGGTGTCTTTTGCAGGGTCGCGCGTAGTTTGTGTCCCTTTAGGATCTGTTCCCTGCGAGGAATCAAAAACGCGCCCCGTGGGGGCTTGTAAGGTGCCTGTGATCCTGTTTGTTAATATAACCCTTGTCGTAGAATTGCGCGAGTTGCTCATTCCGTCTTAGCTCAGTCCTCCCTTTCGAGCCTCACGAGGGCTTGGTGCTCTACGCCGACAGGTCCCAGTCCCAAGGTGGCTTCAGCCGTCACTGGTATGCCAGGTCGCGATGCCGTGGTCAAGGCCAGGACGTGAGCGACCCGGAGTCCGGTAAGAGCCCCTGAGTCGCGATGCTCAGGAGGTCCCCTTTGGCGCTCAAGCAGCCGTCGTTTGGTGAGAAAGGATAGCGGCGTCGCTAACACGGGATAGCATTAGGTGCGGGGATGGTGCCAGGGCAGCTGGCGCTTCCGGGTGATGACTTATCTCGAGGATCAGGGGCCGCTCTCTGGTGTGTCATTGGGTCCGTGCATCGGCAGGCGCGAGGTTGCTCGACGAGGTCCTCGCGTGTCTCTCCCCTCTCGCCTTTGCTCCCCTTTATGGCTCACGCTCTTGAAGATGTCGCCCTTGGCCTTGGCCCCGCGGCCGAGGCCGAGGCGCGTGTCCTGTCTTCTGCAGCAATGACGTGGTTCCTCACCCACATCTACCTTCGTGATCCTGGTGTCGACCTCGACAGCCTGCTGGAGCCAGTGAGCGGCAAGCATGCCGCTGCCACTGGCGAGGCCATGATTGGTCACGTAGAGGCCCAGTTGGGGAAGTTCCGGGCCTTCAGCACCAAGCCGAAGCAAGGCGCTGCCGACCCCACCGCTCCGTGAGGCGTACTCAATCTGCGCCGCTCCATCGTCGACAAGTGACTCCGTCGCGGCTCCTGTCCTGCCTTTAATTCCTGCACATGTATCATGCCTCGGGGAGGCGTTAAACTTGCGTTTGGCATCGTGATAACAGTGTGGACTGTAATATTTGCTTTTGAACTTTTTGAAATTTGTGCCTTTCCTTCCTACTTGCTTATGTTCTACGCCGGCAGAGCCCGGCCCCGCGCATGCCTCACCCATCGTTGGTCCCGACCGGAAACCAGGACGGGGCCAAGGAGTGAGGGGCCACGTGACAAGTTAGGCTCCTGAGTTGCGATGCTCAGGAGTCCCCCTTGGCGCACGAACAGCAAGTAGGGAGGTGTGATGCGGGTGGATCTACCATTCTATGTCTGCAGAGCCCGACCGCGCGCGTACCTCACCCAGCATTGGTCCCGACCGGAAACCAGGACGGGGCCACGGAGTGAGGGGCTATGTGACCAGTTAGGCTCCCGAGTCACG
>NC_041390.1:379785855-379801650 GCF_002162155.2 Triticum dicoccoides | reverse complement strand
GAACAGCAAGTAGGGAGGCGTGATGCGGGTGGATCTACCGTCCTATGTCTGCAGAGCCCGGCCGCGCGCGTACCTCACCCATCGTTGGTCCCGACCGGAAACCAGGACGGGGCCACGGAGTGAGGCGCTACGTGACCAGTTAGGCTCCTGAGTCGCGATGCTCAGGAGTCCCCCTTGATGCTCAAACGGTCTTCGTACCTTGGCTCCGCTCAGGGAGAGACGCGCGACGAACCAGACCTGGGGGGACCTGGCTAGGCGGCGTGCGTCTGGGTGTGACGATGAGGCTAGACACTGAGCTCTGGGCTCCCTGAGGTTGGTGCGGCCCGGGGGCCACCCTCAGTTGTTTATCACCAGCGCGGAGCATAGCGCTACCGTATGTGTACGGGCATAGCCGCTCCTCGGCAGTGTCGTCAGCCAGCATGGAGCATGGTGCTTCCACTGGTACGTGGGAGGGCCCCCCCCCACCGGGAGGAGCCCGCGGGGCGTGTACAGCCCCACCCTGACACGTGGCTAGCACGGTAGGGCCTGGCGAGGTGTATCTGGGCACCCGTGAGCCAGCGCGGGACTCACGGGGCCCTACCTCTAGGCGGGTTGCGCCTGGCACTGGGCCTTATCTTGTGATGTGTCCCTGCAAATTGGTTAGATGTCGGCACTCTACGTCCTCGGGTCCCGGCCCTCGAGCTGGTCTCAGCCGTCGCTGGTATGCCAGGTCGCGATGCCATGGACAAGGCCAGAGGGTGAGGGCTGGAGAGCTAGTAAGAGTGTAACACCCTCGATGCGACTATAGCTCCCACGTGTCGAGGCACGACTTAGAGACATAATCACATTGAAGGCATATGTCGCAAGTTAGGCAATCTTCACAACATCCCATGTAATATGATAATAAAAGGGGAGATAACATAGTTGGCTTACACTCGCCACGTCAATCAAGTACATTAATAACATTACATCATCCAAACAATCATGGCCCGACTACGGCGCCAAAATAAAAGAGAACCCAACATGCGACACGGTCCCAATCACCCCCAACTGGGCACCACTACTGATCATCGGGAAAGGAAACATAGTATCGTTGAGAGTCTTCGTCGAACTCCCACTTGAGCTCACACGCGTCTCCTGGAGCGGAATCATCAGGCCCTGCATCTGGTGTAATAGTAATCTGTGAGCCACAGGGACTCAGCAATCTCGTACCCTCGCGATCAAGACTGTTTAAGCTTATAGGTATGGCAAGGTAATTATATGGAGCTGCAGCAAGCGACTAGAAAGTATGGTGGCTAACTTATACGCAAAAGAGAGCGAGAAGAGGAGGCAAAGCACGAGCGAGAAACTAGAGAACAACCTGCGCAAACATTACTCCAACACCGTGTCCACTTCCCGGACTCCGCCGAGAAGAGGCCATCACGGTAACACACTCGGTTGATACATTTTAATTAAGTGAAGGTTCAAGTTATCTACAACCGGACATTAACAAATTCCCATCTGCCCATAACCGCGGGCACGGCTTTCGAAAGTTCAATCCCTGCAGGGGAGTCCCAACTTAGCCCATGACAAGCTCTCACGGTCAACAAAGGAATAGACCTCCTCCCAAGATATTCCGATCAGACTCGGTATCTCGGTAACTCAAGACACTTCGATAGGTTAAAACAAGACCAGTAACACCGCCCAAATGTGCCGACAAATCCCGATAGGAGCTGCACATATCTCTTTCTCAGGGCACACTCAGATAAGCAATCCGTACAACTAAAACCAGCCCTCGAGTTTCCCCGAGGTGGCGCTGCAAGGGGCTCTAGTTTGGACCAACACTCAGAGGAGCACTGGCTCGGGGGGTTAAAATAAGATGACCCTTGAGTCTGCAGAACCCAAGGGAAAGAAAAGGCTAGGTGGCAAATGGTAAAACCAAGGTTCGGCATTGCTGGAAAAGCTTTAATCAAGGCGAAATATCAAGGGGTTCCCATTATAACCAAACCGCGTAAGGAACGCAAAATCCGGGAACATAACACCGATATGACGGAAACCTGTGCGGCAAGAGTGGAACAAAACACTAGGCGAGAGGCCGAGCCTTCCACCCTTTACCAAGTATATAGATGCATTAAGATAACATAGCAATATAATGATATCCCAATAAGTAAATAAATGTTCCAACAAGGAAGGGCCTCCAATCTTCACCTGCAACTAGCAACGCTATAAGAGGGGCTGAGCAAAGCGGTAACATAGCCAATCAACGGTTTGCTAGGACAAAGGTGGGTTAGAGGTTTGACATGGCAATTTGGGAGGCTTTCAAGCAAGTGGTAGACATCGTAGCAATGGCATAACAAAAGAGCGAGCAAACTAGCATAGCAAAGATAGTAGTGATGTCGAGTTTATGATCATCTTGCCTGCACAGTTATCAAAGTTGACTGGATCCTCAAAAGCAAACTCAACGAGCTCCTCGTTAGCGATCTTGTCTCCCGGCTCTATCCAAACAAGACAAACAAGCAACAAGGATACAATCAACCACGTGCAAACTCAAACAACACGATGCAAAGATGATATGCTATGCGGGATGCGATGCGGGATGCAAAATGCAAGATATGACATGAAATGCATGAACCTGGCCTCAACTTGGAATTCCAAGGGTGCCACTGGAAAGATGAGATGAAATCGCTTGAAAACAATATAAAGAACGCCAGAATCGGAGTTACGGTTTGGAGATGGCAAGCGATTCAAAAACGACACCGGTCTGCGATTTACAGCAAGTAGGCATCTAAATGCAATGAAATGAACATGCTACAGCACCCAAACATGGCATCAAAATACATGGCAGGGAGGCATTCAAGATGCTTAACAAAAGTCTAGCACTGAGCTACGGCCAATTCATCCATTAGGAGGTCCAAACAAGCATGGCAAAAACGCAAATGGTAAAACAGATCTCAAACTTAGTGAAATTAACACTTGTCTGGAATTTCAGATCATATAGCCCTCTTCGGAGCAACAAAACAACATGCTACAGGACCTGAACATGACAAAGAAATACCTGGAATGGAGCTACTCAACAAGCTTAACAAGAGTCCCTTAGTGACCTTGAGCCAAAAGGGATCACAAAATATACTAACAAGCACACGAACATAGCAAAAACATAATCAATTTTCAGACTTAGTGAAAACTGGGACATGCTGAAACATAACTCACAAAGGCATGTTTACGAGCTCGATGCACTCACCACGGTGCAAGTCATGGCAAGAAAAGCATACATCCCTTAAGAAGGCACAAAATGCAAGCTAGACATGGCAAGAACAATGGCATAACATGCACGGATCAACTACAATAACATCGGCAAAATCGCAAACAAGTTGACGATCTGCCCAGATTCGCAACGAAGCAAAAGTAGAGCTCAATTGACTCAAGCAAGGGTGCTCCATAATTGCAAACAAAGACATGAATGGATAGAGCACTACAATATTAACAAAACTCCCTTAGTGATCATCCTCAAAAGAGGCACGGATCACTAGGAAACAACAAGAACATATGGCATCGTGAACTAAACAATCCCAGGACTTAGTGAAATTACTAAGTCCCTGAAAACAGAATTAGCAAGTGCACCTCTTTGCAAGCTTGCACAAGAAACCACACACATCCTAAAAATACATGGGTTACACCTCTGGAAAGATGACAAAACCCTTAACAAAACATATGTAGAACTCACGGGCATAGCATGCACACATTAATCATGGCAAAAATGACAAAAGTGCTAAACGGAGTAGCAGATCTGACAATTAACTCAAGTAGGCCTCTTCTAACAGCATTTCGGGCACCAAGATGAGCTCAAATGAAAATGATGTAATGTAATGAAATGATTTACTCTCTGAGATGAACATTTTGATATACTATATGCCCAAATCAGAGCTACGGATGCAAAGTTACGGAGCCACGAACATGAGCATATGGACTGAAAAATTTAGGGACTTAGAGAAAATTAGGTCAACCCTGAAAACAGATCTGGATCGGGGCAGCGCGCGAAGCGAGGTGGCCGGGCTCTCGCCGGAGCTTCTCGCCGAAGGAGGAGGGAGGACCCGCCGGGGCTTGCCGGAGATGGGGAGGAGCGGGGCCAGGGAGGCCGGGCGACGGAGAGGCCGGCGCGGCCGGTGGCGGCGACGGGCGTAGGCGGCGGCGGCGGCGAACTTGGCGGCGGAGGCGGCGAGTGGCGAGGCGGCGGTCGCCGGCCGGTGCGGCAGGCCGGCAATGGCGCGCGGCGGCGCCGGCCACTGAGCGCGGGGACGGAGGAGGCGCGAGGCGCGGGGCGGCTCGGGCCCGATCCGGCCCGGGGCGGGCACCCCGTGGGCCGAGCGGGCCGCGGCGGCGGTAGGTGGCGGCGTCCACGTGGCAGCGCGCTAGTGGGCGTGGGCGGCGGCGGACGTTGTCCGGCCCGCTCCGGACACGTCCGGCGGCGGCGGATTTGGGATTTTTAGGGTCAGGGGGGAGAGGATCCGCGAATTTCGAATGGGGGTGTATATATAGGCATAGAGGGAGCTAGGAGAGTCCAAATGAGGTGCGGTTTTCGGCCACACGATCGTGATCGAACGCTCTAGGACATGGAGCAGAGTTTGGTGGGTTTTGGGCCAAATTGGAGGGGTGTTGGGCTGCAACACACACGAGGGCTTTTCGGTCCCTCGGTTAACCGTTGGAGTATCAAACGAAGTCCAAATGATACGACACTTGACAGGAGGTCTACCGGTAGTAAACCAAGGCCGCTTGGCAAGTCTCGGTCCAATCCGGAAATGCTGAATCCCCACACACGAAAGAAAGCTAGAAATGACCACCGGAGGAGAACGAAGCGCCGGAATGCAAAACGGACAACGGGGAAAATACTCGAATGCATGAGACGAACACGTATGCAAATGCAATGCACATGATGACATGATATGAGATGCATGACAACGATAACAACACACGGGGACAAAACCCGAACCCGAGAAAATAAATATAACTTAACGCCAGAAACGGCAAGAGTTGGAGTACAAATTGGGAAAGTTACATCCGGGGTGTTACAAAGAGCCCTGAGTCGCGATGCTCAGGTACCCCCCTTTAACTTGCAAGTGGTCGGCATGGAGAAGAAGAGGTGCCATGGACCGGCGTCAAATAATCAAGCATGGTGGGTCTAATGCATAATCGGAAATAAACGCAATGCCGCTGGGCCTGGCCCGAGCGGCTTGGGGATCATGCAGCCCAAGGGGCGCCCCCAACAAGGTAAGCTAACAACATGGAATAAAAAGGGATACACACCCGACAGACCCAAGCGGCCTGGGAATAATGCAGCCCTGGGGGGGCGCTCCTAGCTGGAAACAAAACTCGAAAGATGTCACTTGATAATGTTGAGGACGAAGGAGCGTTGGTGTAGCAGGCTCGGTGGGCTGCGGGAGCCGATCCTCATGAGCCCCCAGGCCCAGGGGCCTCGGGAGGCTCCGGAGGCGCTGGCGGCTCCTCACGGGCCATCTCCATCCCTGCCAGGGCTGCGGAACGCCCTGCCTCTCGTGCCTCCGTGTTGCCCCTCATGAGGCACTGGTACATGTCAGCCGCGTTCGGCAAGCCGTAAGGCATGCGAACGTAGCTGTGGGGTGGGCCTCCGCAGCGCCCCACTCGCGAGGGCCAGAGGCGCTCTAGAGAGGAGACTCGGTTGAGCCCTGGTATGTGGATGCAGATGCGCAGCCCACCATCCTCGCCTGGATGGGGAGCCACTGCTGGTAGGCGGCCGCCGCCTTTCATGACTCTTGACTCCTATAGCTCCTGAATGGCCTTGCTGACGAACTCCTGAGGGTCTGGGTCTCCTTGCCTTGCTCCTTCTTGAGGGAAACATGCTTCGAAACACGCCTTCATGTGGTGCCCAAGCGCCTCCCTCGTGACCCTAGCTAGGTCGGTGGCCCTCCAGGGGAGAGCCCCCGAGCCCCGCCTGAGGAGGGCACTGGGCGCGCTTTCCTATGCGATGGAAGGAGGTTCCCCCTGGGCAGGCGCGGGCCCAGAGGGGCCTGCCTCCTGAGTGGTCAGGCCGGACGATGTCTTCTTCTTCTTAGGGGCGGTCTCGGGAGGCCTCCTGCTTCCACGATCCGGGTCTTCCAGTGACGCGGCCTGAAAGGCTCGTTCTAGGGAACACACCGTGTCCTTCTCTTCACATGGCACCGTGATGACTCCGCCGCTTCCTAGCATCTTGAGGACGTTGTAGCCGTGGTGAGTTACGGCCATGAAATTGGCCAGCGCTGGGTACCCAAGGATGGCGTTGTACGGCAGGCGAATGTGAGCGACGTCGAAGTCGATGAGCTTGGTGCGGTAGTTTTCGCGTGCCCCGAAGGTGACAGGGAGGCGGACCTGCCCAATCGGGACGTGGAGCCGTAGGTGATACCGAAGAAAGGCTTGGTTGGCTGAAGCTGGCTGTAGGGCACTTGGAGGTTGTTGAATGTCTCTACGGACAGGACGTTGAGACCTGCCCCGCCATCGATGAGGGTCTTGGTGACCACCACGTTGCTGATGATTGGGGAACAAAGCATCGGGAGAACTCCGGCTGTAGCCGCACACTTGAGCTGATCTGCTGAGCTGAACGTGATGGCGCACGCCGACCACCTGAGAGGGCGCGTGGCTTCGAGCCTGGGGAGGACTGCGTTCACTTCACGGGCGAACTGCTTGAAGATGCGCTGAGAGGCTGGGGCTTGTGCCCCGCCCAGGATGCAGGCGATCGCGCGCGGCTCCGGAAGCCCCCAGCCCCTTCATCCTAGTGGCGGTCCTCGTTTCTCCTTGGCTGCGGCGGCAACGGTGGGAGGCCTGCGTTGCCTTGCGGGTGATCCTCGCGAGGCTGATCGCTCCAGTCTCCCTCGCGAGGCTGATCTCTCCAACCTCCCTCGCAAGGCGGGTCTTGCCAGCGATCCTCACGAGGTTGATCGCGCCACCCTTGGCGCGGGCCACGGTCTTCCCAGCGTCCTGCGTTCCTACACAAGCTGAGCAAAATCAGAGGCATAATTTGTTCCATACAAAGGGAGTTGTGAAGGAACGTTCTGTTCATGTCATAGATGGAGGGAGCTGCAATAACTTGGCTAGCATGCAAATGGTGGAGAAGCTATCTCTCACCACAAGACCACATCCACATCCTTACTACATCCAATGTTTCAACAACAGCGGCAAGGTTAAGGTAACACATACGTTCGTGTGCATTTTAGTATCTCTACATATGCTGATTATGTTGATTGTGATGTGGTACCTATGCAAGCATGTTCCTTATTACTTGGTAGACCATGTCAATTTGATAAAAATTCTGTACACCATGGTAGAAACAATAAGTATACTCTTGTTCATAAGGATAAAAATATTACTTTGCTTCCTATGACTCCTGATTTCATTTTGAAAGATGATATTAATAGAGCTAAGAAAGCAAAACAGGAGAAAAATAAAAGTGAAAATCAGATTGTGGCAATAGAATTTGAGCAACAAATGCAGCCTAATAATAAACCATCTAGTGTTGCTTCTGAAATTAAATTGAAAAGTGCATGTTTACTTGCCACCAAATCTGATATTGATGATTTAGATTTTAACAAATCTGTTTGCTATGCTTTTGTGTGCAAAGAGGCATTATTTTCATTCGAGGACGTGCCTTCCTCTTTGCCTCCTGCTATCACTAACATTTTACAGGAGTTCACTAACGTCTTTCCACAAGACGTGCCACCGGGATTACCACCTATTTGAGGGATTGAGCATCAAATTGACTTAATTCCCGGTGCATCATTACCCAACCGTGCACCATACCATACCAATCCAAAGGAGACGAAGGAGATTATGTGTCAAGTACAAGAACTGCTCGACAAAGGTTATATACGCGAATCCCTTAGTCCTTGTGCTGTTCCTATCATTTTAGTGCCAAAAAAGGATGGTATGTCACGTATGTGCATTGATTGTAGAGGCATTAATAATATTACTATTTGTTATCGTCATCCTATTCCTAGGCTAGATGATATGCTTGATGAATTGAGTGGCTCTACAATATTCTCCAAAGTTGATTTGCGTAGTGGATACCATCAAATTCGTATGAAATTGGGAGATGAATGGAAAACAACATTTAAAACTAAGTTTGGATTATATGAGTGGTTAGTTATGCCTTTTGGGTTAACTAATACACCTGGTACTTTCATGAGGTTAATGAATGAAGTTTTACGTGCTTTCATTGGACGATTTGTGGTAGTTTACTTTGATGACATATTGATTTATAGCAAATCTTTGGAGGAACATTTGGAACATTTACGTGCTATTTTTATTGCCCTACGTGATGCACGTTTGTTTGGTAACCTTGGAAAGTGCACCTTTTGCACCAATCGAGTATCTTTTCTTGGCTATATTGTTACTCCACAGGGAATTCAAGTTGATAAAGACAAGATTGAAGCTATTGAGAGTTGGCCGCAGCCCAAAACGGTCACACAAGTGAGGAGTTTCCTTGGCCTCACTGGTTTCTATAGGTGTTTTGTGAGATATTTTAGCACCATTGCTGCACCTATCAACGAGCTTACAAAGAAGGATGTGTCTTTTGTTTGGGGTACCGCACAGGAAGAAGCCTTCACGGTATTGAAAGATAAGTTGACACATGCTCCTTTACTCCAACTTCCTGATTTTAATAAGACTTTTGAGCCTGAATGTGATGCTAGTGGAATTGGATTATGAGGTGTGTTATTATAAGGTGGCAAACCTGTTGCATACTTTTCTGAAAAATTGAGTGGGCCTAGTCTGAACTATTCTACTTATGACAAAGAATTATATGCTCTTGTTCGGACCTTAGAAACATGGCAACATTATTCATGGCCCAAGGAATTTGTTATACATTCTGCTCATGAATCTTTGAAACACATTAAGAGTCAAGAAAAACTGAACCGTAGACATGCTAAATGGGTTGAATTCATTGAGACTTTCCCTTATGTCATTAAACACAAGATGGGTAAAGAAAATGTTATTGCTGATGCATTGTCTCGTCGTTATACTATGCTTTCACAACTTGACTTTAAAATATTTGGTTTGGAGACCATTAAAGATCAATATGTGCATGATGCTGAATTTAAAGATGTATTGCAGAATTGTAAGGAAGGTAGAACTTGGAACAAGTTCGTTCTTAATGATGGATTTGTGTTTCGTGCTAACAAGCTATGCATTCCAGCTAGCTCCGTTCGTCTTTTCTTGTTGCAGGAGGCGCATGGAGGAGGATTAATGGGACACTTTGGCGTCAAGAAGACGGAGGATATACTTGCTACACATTTCTTTTGGCCAAAGATGAGACGGGATGTTGAGCGTTTTGTTGCTCGCTGCACTACATGTCAAAAAGCTAAGTCACGACTCAATCCTCATGGTTTATATATGCATTTGCCTATACCTAGTGTTCCTTGGGAGGATATATCTATGGACTTTGTTTTAGGTTTACCTCAAACAAAGAAGGGGAGGGATAGCATATTTGTTGTCGTGGATAGGTTCTCGAAAGTGGCACACTTTATACCATGTCATAAAAGCGATGATGCTGTTAATGTTGCAGATTTGTTCTTTCGTGAAATTATTCGCTTGCATGGTGTGCCAAATACTATTGTTTCAGATTGTGATACTAAATTTCTTAGCCACTTTTGGAGATGTTTATGGGCTAAGTTGGGGACTAAGCTGCTTTTTAGTACTACTTGTCACCCTCAAACTGATGGACAAACTGAAGTAGTCAATAGAACATTGTCTACTATGCTTAGGGCTGTTTTGAAGAATAACAAGAAAATGTGGGAAGAATGCTTGCCTCATATTGAATTTGCTTATAATCGTTAATTGCATTCTAATACTAAGATGTGCCCTTTTGAAATTGTGTATGGTTTCCTAGCTCGTGCACCTATTGATTTAATGCATATAAACTTGAGCTGCCTGCAGATTTTGGGGTTAGTCCCACTTTTAACATTGCAGATTTGAAGCCTTATTTGGGTGAGGACGATGAACTTTTGTCGAGGACGACTTCATTTCAAGAAGGGGAGGATGATGAGGACATCAATACCATTGTTACACCCACAGCCCCTGCTGCTATACATACTAGACCAATTACTAGAGCTCGCGCACGCCAATTGAATTATCAGGTACTTTCGTTTCTTGGTAGCGATTCTAATGTTCATGAGAATATGATGCTGCCTAAATTGGATACATTTGTTTTGCTTACAAATGAGGGCCTAGCTTGGACAATAAAGATGAACCTTGGAGCAAGATTAAGCATGGAGATGATGGCATACGCAAGGGAATCAAGAACGGAGTTACAAGTGATGATTTCAAGACTTTGAAGCCACCATAAGGAGTGCATGAAGCCTTGGACGAAATATACAAGATGCCACTTCATAAATTTCATCCAAAAGCTATTTTAGGTGCCGCGTCACCTTATTATTGGGCCAGGCCCATGTATTTTCGAAATACTTAAGTATAGACTGTTTTTAGAGTCCGTATGTGTAGGGAAACAAGAGTTAGGGTTGGTTTCGGACCCCTCCTCCAAGGGCCACGAAATCCCCCCCTCTTCCTCCATATATATACATCCCTTAGGGCGTCGTTTACACTTTGGGTTTTGTTTAGATTAAAATTTCGCCATAGCCGCAACTTCACGTACTTCGTTTGTGTCCAACGACCAGACCAAGACGTCACAGAACCCCACCTTGATCAATAAAGCTTTCATCTTATATTCACAATATCCAGATTGCAATCTCAGTTTCTTGATTGTTCTTCATTTGCTCGTAGGAAACAGGCCCTCGTGGTCAGGTTGATCGTGCTCCGGCATGGTCAATAACCCCTCACAGTTGGTTTAGCGGTTGCTAAGGCGCGACGTCCTCGCACGCTTGTAGTCGGATCGTTAAAGTTGACTTCCTCTAAAACGATAGCCACCATCTCATCGAAAGATGGGACACCTTTGCCTCTATCAAAAACATTGAGGATAATTGCATTTATGCAAAGTTCAAAAATGGGAAATATATTTCCTAATCTTGTATGTGGATGATATGCTGCTTGCTAGTAGTGATGTTAGTCTACTACAAGAAACAAAGAAATACTTATCCTCAAATTTTGACATAACAGACCTTGGTGAAGCATCATATGTTTTGGGCATAGAAATTCAATGAGATAGGAACAATGGAGTCTTAGGACTATCGCAGAAATCATATTTAGAAAAGGTTCTTAAAAAGTATAATATGCATGCGAGTAAAGCCACACCTGCTCCTATAGTCAAGGGCGATAGTTTTGGGAAATTCCAATGTCCCAAGAACCAGTACGAGATCGATCAAATGAAAGCAGCACCATATGCTTCGGCAGTTGGCAGCTTACAGTATGCACAAGTGTGCACTCGCCCTGACTTAGCTTTTATCACCGGGGTACTCGATAGATATCAAGAGAATCCAGGCATGAAGCACTAGAAGATGGTAAAGAAAGCATTGCGTTATGCGCAAGGCACGAAGGACTACATGCTAATATACAGGAGAACTGATTCCCTAGAGATAAAAGGGTATTCAGACACAGATTTTGCAGGGGACAGAGATGATAGAAAATCCACGTCAGGATACGTCTTGACTCTCGCTGGGGGAGCTATTTCGTCGAAAAGCTCCAAACAGTCGATAATTGCATCATCCACGATGTATGCAGAATTCATAGAATGCTTCGAAGCCACGGGGCAGGCGATATGGCTAAAGAAATTTGTACCCAACTTGAAAGTGGTAGATTGTATTCACAAACCACTAAAGATGTACTGCGACAACCAACCCGCAGTATTTTACGCTCACAACAACAAGTCGAGTAATGCTGCCAAAACAATAGAGATAAGGTATTATGTTGTGAAAGATAAAATCCAGGATCAAACTATAAGTCTCGAGCATATAAGAACAAAGGATATGCTTGCGGATCCGCTAACGAAAGGCTTACCACCCAATGTGTTCAAGGAACACATAGCCGACATGGGTTTAAGGGAAAGCCTTATGATTCCTGGATAGGCCCAAAAGGAACAGAATTTGCTTCTGATCATAACGTATGTTGTAGCTATATGATTCTAACGGCAATTAAGTCGTGATGATGAAACATGCTCTATGTACCAATATGTGATAAAACAAATAAACTAGAAAGTATAAGGTTAAAAGTAAAAGTTGAGATCAAGGGGGAGAATGTTAGGTTGATCTCTCCACTGAGTGGGCTCAACGGCCCATCGGGCCCTGATCTATTCGCGCCCTGATCGGGGGCGCCCAACCGTTCTATGGTTGGTGGGCCCCTGTGACCTGTGATATATAAAGAGGTGGGGGACGGGGCTCACGGTACGAGGTTCACCGCGCCGCCAGACTCCCCACCGATATCCCCTTCCGATCTAGGGCAATCGCTGTGCTCACGGGAAGCACCACTGCCACCTCTCCATCTCGATCTCTCTGCTACCACCGGCCTCTACTTCACCATGGTTGGCTCTCGATCGAGCTCATCCGCACCTAAGGAAGGTAGGTTACCGGAAAGATCTGGCCTACACGATCCTAGTGGGTCTATCAGACTTCACCCATGACCACCATCTGCTGCCGCCACGCCACCTCCAAAAAGCACTTTTACTAGGAGTTCTTTTAAGGGAACTGTTGGAGATGCACTACGTTTCTAGGTTCCTAAGAGCATCTCTAGCAAATCCGGCAAAAGCTTGCCGATGTTTTATTGGCCCGAACAGAGCCGCTAGACGAAGCCCAGCCTGTAAATTTTTTACAGGCGGCCCGCAAATCCATTCCTCTGATGCTATATGTACGGGGCCGACCGAGCTTTAGGGTTAGCAAAACCTATACCCTCGGTCGCAATCCGCCCGCCCCGTCGCTAGCCCTCCCCAACTCCGGTGACAAATCCCGCCGCATCTCCTCCGTTTTTTCTTATCCTCCATGGCCGGTGGTGCTGGCGGGCGTGGTGGCCGTGGTAGGTCGCCTCCACGCAAGCTCACGCTGCATGACGCGGAGGCTGGCAGCTCTAGCCGGCCTGCCGTTGAACCATGCCACTCGAAGCAAGCTCACCACTATGGCCGGCTCACCTCTTGGACCAGCTTCTACGAGCTCCATGACCAACTCTTCCCGCATTTGCAGAAGTGTTGGGAGGCCGATGCGGAGATCGTCGCTGCGGAGAAAGCTTTGGCAGCCGGGGAAGAAGGTGTCACCGACCGTCTCGCCGCCAAGGAGGAGCACGACCTCCCCAACGCGCTCCGCAAGTCCACCACCAAGATCTACCTCGGTGTCGACGAGTGACCGTCGACATTTTGTAATTTGTAGCGTGAAGTTTGTACCTATGTATGCACTATGGTTGTGATGAACTATTTTCTAGCGTGAAGATGTTTCTAAATATGCAGTACGAGATTTACGGGATCAGTTCTACCGGGGCATGCACGTTCGCGCAAAATTGTTTTTGTGGCAAGCCTCAAACGATTTTGCAGTATCGGAGTTTAGCGGATCTGCTAGATATGTTCTAAATCTGAATCACTTGCATATCTACTACCACTGCATGACTGCATTTTCTCTGCACCACGTCGACAACACCAAACGATTTCAACAATGTGCTCGCGGCACAAGTGCACATGCATTTATCCCTAGCTACCAAAGAGCAGTAACCGGTTGAAGTTTTTATCACAAGATGGATGTTGTACCTTCTTGAGTGCGAGGGCTAGACGCTTGCCGTCGGCCCGCGGTGTTGCAGAGACAGCATCGTAGGCGAGCCGGATCGCGTGCCGCTGCAGCACCACCGGCATGTTGGCCGCCCAGACCCGCACCGAGACCTTCCTCTCCTCCTTCCCCTTTCCATCGCCCTCTTTCACTTCCTTCTCCTTCACCACCACCTTGGCCTCCACGAGGTTCTAGCTCTTAGGGCCCGGCTCCCACTCCAGTTTCCTGGTCTCCGGGTGAGTGGTAGAAGGAGGGAGGGCGGGAGCGGCGTTGAGCTTGAGCTTGGTGCGGCGGATGAGCGAGCGCTCCCACTCCAGATTCGTCTCCGGCTCCGGGTCAGAAGTAGGAGGTGGCGGGGCGGGCGCGACATTGAGCTTGGTGCGCCGGATGAGCGAGCTGAGGTAGTGGCTGCGGCGCTCGAGCTCGTTGGATGCCGGATCCATAACGGTGGCGGCGGGGGAGGGGAAAACTCACCTGCGTCAGTAGTGGCCGCAGCGGCAGGCGAGCATGGCCGCGTTCGGTGGTGGTTGTGGTCAAAGCACGGAGCACAGTGCTGCGCTGGCTTTGCGTCGTTTGTTTGGGCTCGGGAGGCGGGGATGGGACTTACGACTAGGCGTCCTTCGACCTTTTTCCCGTATCTACTTTGAGGCGGTGAGGGCATCAAAGCTCGATGGTGCTGGCGGGCGTGGTGGCCATGGTAGGTCGCCTCCGTGCAAGCTCACGTTGCATGACGCGGAGGCTGGCAGCTCTAGCCGGCCTGCCGTTGAACCATGGCACTCGAAGCAAGTGCACCACTACGGCCGGCTCACCTCTTGGGCCGGCTTCTACGAGCTCCATGACCAACTCTTCCCGCATTTGCAGAAGTGTCGGGAGGCCGATGCGGAGATTGTCGCCGCGGAGAAAGCTCACCGACCGTCTCGCCGCCAAGGAGGAGCACGACCTCCCCAACGCGCTCCGCAAGTCCACCGCCAAGATCTACCTCGGTGTCGACGAGTGACCGTCGACATTTTGTAATTTGTAGCGCGAAGTTTGTACCTATGTATGCACTATGGTTGTGATGAACTATTTTCTAGTGTGAAGATGTTTCTAAATATGAAGTACGAGATTTACGGGATCAGTTCTGCTGGGGACTTCACGTTCGCGCAAAATTGTTTTTGTGGCAAGCCTAAAACGATTTTGCAGTACCGGATTTTAGCGAATCTGCTAGAGATCTTCTAAATCTGAATCACTTGCATATCTACTACCACTGCATGACTGCATTTTCTCTGCACCAGGTCCACAACACCAAACGATTTCAACAATGTGCTCGCGGCACAAGTGCACAAGCATTTATCCCTAGCTACCAAAGAGCAGTAACCGGTTGAAGTTTTTATCACGAGATGGATGTTGTACCTTCTTGAGCGCGAGGGCTAGACGCTTGCCGTTGGCCCGCAGTGTTGCAGAGACATCATCGTAGGCGAGCCGGATCGCGCACTGCTGCAGCACCACCGGCATGTCGGCCGCCCGGACCTGCACCGAGACCTTCCTCTCCTCCTTCCCCTTTCCGTCGCCCTCTTTCACTTCCTTCTCCTCCACCACCACCTTGGCCTCCACGAGGTTCTGGCTCTTACAGCCTGGCTCCCGCTCCAGTTTCCTGGTCTCCGGGTGAGTGGTAGAAGGAGGGAGGGCGGGAGCGGCGTTGAGCTTGAGCTTGGTGCGGTGGATGGGCGAGCGCTCCTGCTCCAGCTTCGTCTCCGGCTCCGGGTGAGAAGTAGGAGGTGGCCTGGCGGGCGCGGCATTGAGCTTGGTGCGGCGGATGAGCGAGCTGAGGTAGTGGCTGCGGCGCTTGAGCTCCTCGGATGCCGGATCCATAACGACGGCGGCGGGGGAGGGGAAAACTCACCTGCGTCAGTAGTGGTCGCAGCGGCGGGCGAGCATGGCCGCATTCGGTGGTGGTTTTGGTCAAAGCACGGAGCACAGTGCTGCGCTGGCTTTGCGTCGTTTGTTTGAGCTCGGGAGGCGGGGATGGGACTTACGACTAGGCGTCCTTCGCCCTTTTTCCCGTCTCTACTTTGAGGCAGTGAGGGCATCTCCAGCCCTTCGCCCCCCCACACCCACCCACACCACAATGCTACACATACAGGTTTTTACAGGATTGATTTTACAT
>NC_041390.1:379766915-379785490 GCF_002162155.2 Triticum dicoccoides | reverse complement strand
GTTTATGAAGTTTGGAAGGAGCCTGTAAACTCCTGTAAAGCCCTATAGATGTAGCATTTTTGTCGCCCCCCAAAGATGGTTATAGGTGAAAAATAGTGTTTTTTAAAGGCCTGCCGGCAATAATATTGATGTGAGAAGAATTGATTCCCAGCCACGTCCGCATTGATATGGGTCAAAAATATTTATTTAGAAAAATTTCATTGATATTAGGGGAAATATACATGCATGGATCTGACCTGCATATTTTCTTTCGCGGAAGGGACCAATCCGCATACACGGACGCGCGAAAGAGGGTCATATAAAGTTATATTATATACGTTCGTTAGTAAAGGGTAATTTAAAATTTAAATAAAGTCTGATCACACTAACTCCAGATCTCATGCCCAATCAGAATATAAATGGCAAGTATACTTAGTTTTTATATATCCGATCACAAAAAATATCAGTCCGACAGTCCATACAAAAAAATATGTCCTGCCGGACAGGCAATCCTAGCCTCTGCATAGGCAGCCTCCTCCTCCTTCTCCTTGTATATCACCTTAAACTCATCTTTCTGCCCCAGCAACATTTTGTAGAGGGCGGCTTGCATGATCATTCTAGCATCGGCATCCAAAGACTCCCGATTCAAGGACAACATCTTGGTGTCCTTCGCATGGGAAGCAATCTTTGCCTTCTTTTTTTCGAGAATCGTCTTCTTCTCTTTGAGCATGGCCCTATTCTCTTCAGGAATGGTCTTCTTCTCTTCGAGCTTGAGCTTCCTCTGTCGGGTGGTAGGTGCGACATATGCCAACGGGTGGCTTATCATTATGGGAGCCAGTAAGACGTCGCCGGTGCCTGGAAGCGGGATGAGGCGAAGACATGCACGCCAGCGAATCTTACCCAACTTCGGGGCTCTCCGTGGAGATAACACCCCTACTGCTGCTCTACGGGGTCTCCGCATGATCACTAGATGAACAAGTAGTTACACGATGCTCCTTGAGCTGTTTGGCGAGAGGAGGAAGAAGGGCTCTGCCCGTTCTCTTCTCCTCCCTATGTGGTGTTTAGAACTAGCAGGGATCAATCCTTTGCATGGGTGTCCCGGGGGGTTTATATATGCCTACCCCCAGGGGTAGAATGGTAATCCGGCTGGACGTGGGGCCCGGCCGTCTGTGTCTATACTCGCCGACTTCCGCACCGACTACCGGGGCCCGCCGACTGGTGGGTCCCGCCGGCTGCCGGCTCCTGGGTCGACAGGCAGGCCCCGCATCCCAGGGCCTTGTCGGTGGCTGGTTAATGTTACTCAATCTTGGTGACGAGGGCTTCGCCGAGGTAAGCGTGGCTACAGTGCCGTCGTCCGGCGGGTGATCGCCGTAGCCTCACCGCGTCTTATCTCCTTAATGGGGCGTCCCCTTCGAGGGGGAGACAAGCCGGCTGGAGAGAGCCGGCTCCATCTTGGGCCGACTAGGGGAGGCCAGGCCGCCTTCAGGTGTCTCTCTGCCCGAAGGGGCCCACCGCCCGTGGGCCACTCTGGCAGCCCGTCGTGGATGACATCAGTGTCGTCCTGGCAACAGTGCTGCACCGGACGGGTCATGGCCACCCGTACGGCGCACTGTGCCAGGCGTGCCAGTCGTGGATGACATAAGGTGGCCAGCCTTACTGTAGCCACGCCCTGTCACATCGCCGTTATGTGGGTGCAGACTTCGAGGGTATGATCTCGACCGCTTTATGGGAGCCGGCTTCTTGGAGTCGGCCTTCTCGCAGCCGGCTCCTCGGAGCCGGCCATCCCGCGGCTTTCTACATGAGGGCTGGAGTCGGGCCGCCTTCCGATAGTCGGCCTGGGAGACAGCCGGCCAGGGGAAGGCGGTCCCACGCCTTGGATTCTTGAGGGCCGGATCGGCTCGTAATTTTTTCTGAAAGGCCAGCGGGAGCCGGCTAGGCTACCCATGGTCATTTACTCCGACAGTAGTCCCCGAAGTTGATCGAGCTTCGAGGCTGACAAAGGGACGAGAAGCTTGCTCAGCTTCCTATCCTGAGAGGCCGGCTTTGCTTGTGTGTGCCGTCTTCGGAGAGCTCCGTTTCTCGTAGGCAGGAACGCGGTCGACCCACGAGCTGACCGCAGGCCATCCCGCGGGCCACGTGGCAAGGAAACCCTGCCAGTGCACACGCGTGACGGGACGCCGCCGCAGGCCCGGGCCCGCCACTTCTAGGCCTCGGCCCGAGCGTGGATCTTCTGCGGCCCTCGCGGACCGCTCGCCTTCCCGCGGCGATTTTATTACGCCATTAGGGCGCAATAATCGCGGGACATGGGGGAGTGGGCGCAGTTGATCCCCACGTTCCCCCACGCCATGCCTCCTTGGCTCCGCCGCGCCGGTCTATAAGTAGGGGGAGGAGGGGGAGAGACAGAGCTTCGCACGCTCTCCCTCGCTCCGCCCCTCCTCGTCTTCCTTCTTCTTATTCTTCCCGCCGCCGCAGCCACCCACCACTGCGCCGTTCCGCCGCCGCATCGTCTTGCTCTCATGGTGCTGTCGAGCTCGTGGGATGGCTCCAACGTCCACGAGGACCACGTCGAGTTCCTCTGCCAGACGCGACGCCTGCCCGGCGAGAACTTCATGCGGGTTCATCAAGCGTCGGAGAAGGAGATTTCGCCGGCACCGGAGGAGGGCGAGCGGGTGATCTTCCGCTCGCACTGCCTGCGCGGCTTCGGCCTTCCGGCGAGCGGGTTCCTTCGAGCCTTTCTCGAATTCTACAACCTCCAGCCGCATCACCTCACGCCCAACGCGGTGATGCTGCTGTCGGCCTTCGTCACTCTCTGCGAAGGCTTCCTTGGGGTCCTCCCCATGCTCGAGCTCTGGGGGGAATTCTTCCAGAGCAAGCTCGGCACCGTCGTCGCGGGCGTGCCCGCCCCCTGCGGAGCCTATATTGCCATGAGGCGGTCGGGCGAGAACAACCCGTTCCCGCCCATCCCGCTGATCCAATCGATGAAGCTCTGGCAGAAGTCTTACTTTCACGTGAAGAACGTCGCCCAACAAGGTGACTATGTCAACCTGCCGGCTGGGAGGCGACCTTCGTGGAGCTACCGGGCCAGGTCGTTGTCTCGGGCCGGGAACGCAGCCGTCTCCCGGCTTCGGGTGATGATCCAGTCGGAGGGCCTGACCAGAGCCGACTTGGTGGCCGCCTTCGTGGAGCGCCGGGTACTTCCCCTCCAAAGCCGGCCTCACATGATTTGTCAGATGAGCGACCGCTTCGACCCAAGCCGGCTGAGCACCAGGGCGATGCCTCATGCAGAGGTGTCTTACATGGTGAACTATATCTCCAACTGCAAGCTCGCCGAGGATTGGTGATACGGCAAGGAGCCGTACTCTCGCGCCAACCCTCCGCCCGTCTTAAGTTTTTCCTTCTTTTCTTCCGTTGGTAGCCAGCCTCATGATAGCCGACTTATGATTAGTTGATTTGCTCTTAACAGAACTCTCTCCTTCCGCCGACGACCGGGGCCGCAGGGGTAGAGCGCCAGCTCCTCCACGACCGCACGGTGGACGACGCCGACGATCCGGACCTGGGTGCGGCCGCCATGGAAGACGCCATTGTGGGGGAAAGCGACGAGGTCGGAGGCGCAGGGCTCGGGGCCGGCTTCGAGGACTGGCCGGACGATGCCGAGGTCGAAGTCGCCCCGAGCCGCCAGCCGGCGCCTGACCATCAAGGCGCGAGCTCGTCCGCCGTGCCGGCTGCCTGCGGTGGCGCGCAGAAGCGCCGGGCCGCGTCGATCCTCTTTGGTAGCCGGCCGAAGAAATCCAAGGCTTCCACGGCGGCGACCAAGTGAGATGAGGCGGCCGCGAAGGTGGCCCGCTTTCGCAAGGCGGTAAAACAGCCGCAGGCAATCTCGGCGTAAGTCGTCGAATGCTTTGTATATATATCTTTCGTTGTCCCTTTTGACCGAAACTCTTCTAAACCTCTTTGCTCGCCGGACAGGGCGCCGCTTTCCCTTGAGCGGGGTCCAGGCGGCTCCGTAGTCGGGCCGACTGGAGGGTCTTCAGGCTCCCGTCGCGTGGATCCCCGCGTCGACCTTAGGGAGGCCACGGAGCGGAACGCATGGGAGGCGCGGGAGGAGCGGGAGGCGGCGGAGCGGAGAACCGCCCAGGCGACGAAGGAGCAAGCCGACGCGGCGGCTAAGGCCCGGGCGGATGCGGCAGCCGCGGAGACGAAGGCGGAGGCCTCGCACAACCCGCCTCCGCTGCTCATCATTCCCCTCCGAGCTGTGGCCCCCAACATCCCTGTGCCTCCGTTGGAGGAGGTCGACCAAGAACCGCCGGTGATGGAGAGGAGGGAGGTCCATGTGGCCTCCGTGGAAGGGACGCCGGAGACGGCGCCGACCGGAGCGGGCCAAAGCGGCCAATCCGCTGCGGCACCAGAGCAGCCGGCCGGGGGTGAGCCGGAAGCAGGAGCGGTCCTCGAGGTGTAGCCGGCAATGCACCGGCGCGCAGGGGGAGGCACCGCCGCGTCGGAGCCGCACCGACTTACGGGTGCCAGCCAGACGGCGGAGGCCCTGGAGGCGGCCAGCACCAGCACGTCCGAGTGGACTCCCAGCGGGGGGACGGGCGAGCTGAACGTGGCGGCCCAAGAGGTTCGGAACCGGCTTCAGGCCCAAGCCGCCTCGCTGCAGCAATACACCCAGGAGTTCCTTGCGACGCGGGCCGTCATCCGAGTGAGTCTTGTAGTCTTGGTTGTTTTGTTCTCTTGATTTCTTCCGTGGGGGCGCGTCAGCGCACCCACTGGGTGTAGTCCCCGAGTTCCGAGTCGGCTGCTGCGCAGGCGGCTCGGAACTTACTAGGTTCTGACAACCATCTTATACCCGCCTCATGTCTGTTCTTTCAGGAGTATCATAACCTCCACGCTGCTGCCTTCAACTCCCAGGCTCAGGAGCTGGGCCGAAGAACCGAAGACCTGATCAGCAGCCGGAGTGCGTACTTGGTTTCGTTCATCTCCTGTGGGGGCGCGTCAGCGCACCCACTGGGTGTAGTCCCCAAGATTCGGGCCGACTGCCGAGCAGTCAGGTCGGATCTTCCCTGACGACTTCACCTTATTGGTTTTTCTTTTGTCTTTCGTGCTCGCAGGAGCCAATGCCGACTTGAGGGGGCAGCTCAGCAAGGCGTAGGCCGCCCTTCGCGCCAAGGAAACCGAGTACGACGCCTTGGTCCTGGAGCGTGACCGCCTGGCCAAGAAGCTAGCTGACCAGGAGGAGAGCCACAAGGCGGCCCTGAAGAAGGCACAGGATAACGAAGCCGCCCTAAAGGCCGAGTTTGAGAATGAAGCGGCGGGCTGGGCTGAGACCAGGCAATCGCTGAATGAAGGCTTTGGCCGTATTGAGGATTTGATCGACGGTAAGCCGCCTTCCTCGCTCCTTGGTTACCCCTTGCCGCCTGATTTGTGTTCTGACTTGTGCTGCTTTTTATTCTTTGTGCAGACTACTTTCCTGGCTACTCCTTCTTCGCTACCCAAACCATCGAAGCCCATCGCGAAGCGCGCCGTCAGGCGGGGACGACATCGCGCCGGACGCGAACCGGACGCTTGAGGAGCAACTCTTGGCGTTCCAAGCGCGGCTGCAGCCGGCTCAGCATATGCTCCGCTGCCTCCAGCGCGCCGGAGCGCAGGTGTTGGCTGCCCTCTGGGCAGGCGAGATGATTCCCCGCACCCCGAGCCGGACTGCCGACTGGCTGGAGGTTGTAGTTGGCCGCTTTGAGGCCTGGAAGGCATCGGCAGCCCGGCTTGGAGCGGGGCGGGCGCTGGAGTTCGTCCGAGCTTGGTATCCGGGGCTGAACCTAGACCAGCTGTGCACCTGGCGCCTGGAGGCCAACGAAGAGCTGGAGGAGGTGCGGCCGGCTATCGCTCAGCGCGCTTCGACGATCACCGAGTGTACTGACATCAGCGTCTTCGCTCCTGAAATTAATGATGACGGTGTTGCCCAGCCGGAGGAGTGGTTCGGGCTGGACCCGGCAGCGGGTGAAGACTCGCAGAGGAGATCACCTCCAACGATGAAGGTGAAGACGACGAAGGAGAGGAGGGCGAAGACGTTGAGCCGGCCGGTGAAACGGCCAACCAGCCTCAGCCTGATCGTGCCTCCAGCAACGAGGCGCGTGCTAGCGTGCCTTCTGTGGGAGGCGGTGATCATGCCGAGGTTCGCCAGCCGGCCACTCCTCCGGCCGGCACTGTCGTCTCCACCGACCTTCCCGACTCGCCAGTCGCTCCCTTGGCTTAGTCTGCCATCCTTGTTTTTTCCTGCTTGTTGCCTTTTGAACAATTTTATTAAGCTTGTGCAGTTCCACCCACTGGGGGTGTATTCGAACTATGTTGAATGCTGGCCTCCTGAAGGTCTTTTATGTAAATATTATTGTGTGCGTGTTTGGCTTCCATTTACGTATGCTTTTTGTCCTTAGGCTGTTTCCTTTGCCCCCTTCCCCTTTTGGGGAGGTAAGTACTTGAGCTTTTTTAGACTGAAGTGAGGTGAATGGAAGCCGACTGGCTGGCTACTCTGGTAGTCGGTCGGCGGTGGGAGAAAAACCGGCTTTTGTTATATTAGTCCGTTAGTCCCTAGTCGTTTTTCGTGTGGTCATCCTTTCCTGCCTTTAACTCTTGCCAGTCGGACAGTCGGTTCTTCGAACTGCGACTTTTGGCAAGAGAAGGCTTGGGTGCCGGCACACTACTTGTCTGACCGCGGGTAGGACTTCTAATATAACTCCAAGAGGCCAGTCCCCGGGCCGACTAGTCGAACCCGGTGCCGGACGAAAAGAGTAAATGTAATGACAAGGTCATAAGCATGATATTCTTCATTCATAGATAAAAGATGGCAGTCCCCGAGCTCTCATTGGGGGGCCTATTGTCTCGTACTTAGTACAAAAGTTGGCGTGATACATACTGCATTTCAACTGTAAAATCTTCGGAGGAGGTTGGCGTTCCATGGTCGTTCCGACTCCTTGCCGGAGTCGTCTCTCTTTCGTGCCTTCGGCTTCTGCGCATCGATTAGGTAGTACGAGTCGTTGCCTAAAGCTCTGCTGATGACGAAGGGGCCCTCCCAAGGGGCCGAGAGCTTGTACTGGCCGGCTGTTCGCTGGATCAGCCGGAGCACAAGATCGCCCTCTTGGAAGGATCTTGGCTTGACCTTCCGGCTGTGGTAGCGGCGCAGGCCCTACTGATAGATGGCGGACCGGCTGAGGGCTAACAGCCGGCCCTCTTCCAGCAGGTCGACGCCGTCTTCTTGTGCTTCCTTGGCCTCCGCCTCCGTGTACATGGCTACCCGAGGTGAGTCGAACTCGATGTCGGTTGGGATGACCGCCTCGGCACCATACACAAGAAAGAAAGGAGTGAAGCCGGTTGACTTATTTGGAGTAGTGCGCAGACTCCAGAGCACGGCCGGCAGCTCATCGAGCCAGCAGCCGGCTGAACGCTCCAGTGGTACGACCAGTCGAGGCTTGATGCCGGAAAGGATGAGGCCGTTGGCTCGCTCGACCTGGCCGTTTGACTGCGGGTGGGCAATGGACGCTAAGTCCAACCGGATGCCTTGCATCGCGCAGAAACATGCCAAGGCTCCCTTGGCGAAATTCGTGTCATTGTCGGTGATGATGCTGTGTGGCACGCCGTACCGAGTTGTTATATCTGCGATGAATGTTACGGTAGTCGGCCCATTCAGCTTCTTGATCGGCTTTGCCTCAATCCACTTGGTGAATTTGTCCATGACGACAAGCAAATGTGTCATGCCGCCGCGTGCCGTCTTGAATGGGCCCACCATGTCCAGTGCCCAAACGGTGAAGGGCCAAGTGAGGGGGATGGTCTTGAGTGCTGAAGCCGGCATGTGTTGCTTGGAGCTGAAGAGTTGGCACCCTTTGCAATTTTTAACTAACTCCTTAGCGTCATCCAAAGCAGTCGGCCAAAAGAAACCATGGCGGAAGGCTTTGGCGACGAGTGATCTTGAGGCCGCATGGTGGCCGCATTCTCCTTGGTGGATATCTCTGAGGATTGCAATGCCCTTCTCTTGCTCGATGCATCGCTGGAGGACTCCAGTGACACTGCGCTTGAAGAGCTCTCTGTTAACGATTGTGTATGCTCCGGCTCAGCGTTGGACTTGTCTTGCCTCTGTTTCATTAGCCGGCAGGTCTTGGTTTATTAGGAAGTTGAGGATGGACTGAGCCCATGATGGTGCTGCGACTTCTTCTATTGCCAATGTGGCTACTGCGACCAGGGCGGGCGGGCTGGGTGGTGAAATGCTGGAGTCGGCCGCCGGCTGTTGTGTTGGTGCAGTCCCCGGGCCGACTACCGCAGTCCCTGAGCCGGGTGTGGCAGTCCCCGGGTCGGGCGTAACTATGGAAATCCCCGAGCCGCTTAATGATGTCCCTGGGCCGACTGTCGAAGTCCCCGGGTCACCTGCTTGGTTCTTCGAACCGGACCCGGCCGCGTCGGGGTCAGGCGGCACGAAGATGGAATCGGACTCTGGAGACGGCTTGATAGATGGCTTGAGGAGGTGTTGTAGAGAGACACCGGTTGGTATTGCTTGCCGGGTGGAGCCTATTCGAGCCAGAGCATCAGCTGGCTCGTTGTCGGCTCGCGGTACATGGAGGAACTTGCATCCTTCAAAATACCCACTGATTTGCTGAACGAGGAAGCGGTAGCTTGCCATATTTGCGTCCTTGGCATCCCAGTCGCCGGATGATTGCTGGACCACCAAGTCCGAGTCGCCATAACATAGGATCCGGCGAATGCCAAGCTCTTTGGCAAGCCGGAGCCCGTGTATGAGCGCCTCGTACTCGGCTACATTGTTGGAGGCGGCAAAGTGAATTTGCAGCATGTATCTGAGCTTGTCGCCTTTGGGAGAGGTAAGGACGACGCCGGCTCCCAAACCGGTGCGCATCTTAGACCCATCGAAGTGCATGCGCCAATGAGTGGAGTCGGGAGCCGGCGGAAGGTACTGGGTCTTGGCCCAGTCGACGAGGAAGTCGGCCAATGCCTGGGACTTGATGGCGGTGCGAGGCTGGTAGAAGATCGTGTAAGGGGCCAGCTCGATGGCCCATTTCTCCACCCAGCCGGATGCATCCCGGCTGCCTATGATCTCGGCCAGCGGGGCGGTGCATACGACCGTGATGGGATGCTCTTGGAAGTAGGGCTTCAGCTTCTTGGCGGCGAAGTACATGCCATAGCACATCTTTTGGTAGTGCGGGTAGTTCTGCTTCGAGGCAGACAGTACCTCGCTCAAATAGTACACCGGCCTCTGGACCGGCTGGGCTCGGCCCTCTTCTGGGCGTTGGACTACGATGACAGTGCTGACCACCGGCTGGTTGCGGCGATGTAGAGGAGCATGGGCTCTTTCTCAGTCGGTGCTGCCAGGACCGGTGGTGTGGCCAGCATCTTCTTCAGCTCGTGAAAAGCTTGGTCGGCTTGGTCATTCCACTCGAAGTGAGTGGTCTTCTTCATGAGGCGGTAGAGGGGGAGAGCTTTCTCTCCGAGCCGGCTGATGAAGCGGTTCAGGGAGGCCAAGCATCCGGTAAACTTCTGGACGTCTCGAAGCTTGGTGGGAATCGCCATTCTCTCAATGGCCTTGATCTTTGTCGGGTTGCATTCGATGCCGCGTTCGGAGACCAGGAAGGCTAGGAGCTGGCCGGCTGGCACTCCGAACACGCATTTCTCGGGGTTGAGCTTGATTTGGAACCGACGTAGGTTCTCAAATGTTTCCTTGAGATCTTCCAGCAAGGTGCCGCGCTTCTCCGTCTTCACCACAATGTCATCTACGTAGACGTGGGCATTTCTGCCGAGCTTCTTGAGGAGGCACTTCTGCATGCAACGCTGAAAAGTGGCACCGGCATTTCTCAAGCCGAATGTCATAGTCAGGTAGCAGAAGGCTCCGAATGGCGTGATGAAGGCGGTCTTCAGGCGGTCAGCCGGATCTAACTTTATCTGGTGGTATCCTGAGTAAGCATCCAAGAAACTCAACAGCTCGCATCCGGCCGTGGAGTCTATCACTTGGTCAATCCTCGGCAGGGCAAAGGGATCTTTGGGGCAGGCCTTGTTGAGGCTCGTGTAGTCTATGCACATGCACCACTTGTTGTTCTTCTTTAACACGAGGACCGGGTTGGCCAGCCACTCTGGAAAGAAAACTTCCATAATGAAGCCGGCTGCCAGAACCCGGGCTATCTCCTCTCCCACAATCCTTCTTTTCTCCTCCGACAGTCAGCGAAGGGGTTGTTTGACTGGTTTTGCGTCTTCTCGGACATGTAGTTTGTGCTCGGCGAATTCCTTCGGAACACCCGGCATGTCCTTGGGGGACCATGCAAAGATGTCCCGATTCTCACGGAGGAAATCGGCGAGCTTGCCTTCCTATTTGCTGTTTAGGTTTGCCCCGATGACGGCAAACCTCTCTGGGTGCTCGGGGTCAAGAGGTATCTTCTTTGTCTCCTTGGTCGGCTGGAAAGATCCTTGGGCATCATACTCCTTGGGATCGGGGGACAGGGCCGACTGCTTGCCGGCCATGGCCACGACCCAGTCCAACATCTTCTGTTCTTCGGCAATCACAAGGGACTCGGCCAGCCGGCTGCTGGCTGCTGCGCACTCGGAGGACTTCTTGTAATCACCGGCTATGGTGATGATGCCCTTGGTGCTCGGCATCTTCATCTTGAGGTATGCATAGTGGGGAACTGCCATGAACCTGGCCAAGGCAGGTCGGCCAAGCAATGCATGGTAGGGGCTCTCCAAGTCCACCACTTCAAACCAGATCGCTTCCCGGCGGAAATGCTCCTTGTCCCCAAAGAGTACATCAATCTTGATTTTGCCAATGGGGGCGCAGGACAGGCCGGGTACGATGCCATGGAACACTGTCTGAGTAGGCATGAGTTGCTTTGTCTTGACGTTAAGCTTCTCCAGGGTGTCATGGTATAGGATGTTGATGCTGCTCCCGCCGTCTATCAGCACGCGGGAGAAACGGGCGGCGCGTCTGTTTGTTGCAAGGTGGCATCCAGAACCAACGCATAAGAGCCGGGAGACGGCATCACCTCTGGGTGGTCGGCCCGGCTCCAGCTGATAGGTTTTTCTAACCAATGCATGTGCTCAGCGGGGTTGGCAGCGACCATGCCGACTTCCTGGTGCTCTCGGCGTTTGCTGCGCCGGTCTTCGTGCTGGCTTGTAAAGATGATGTAGGCGGCATGCTCATCAGGGAACTCATCGTGCACGGCTCTGACTGCGGGCCGAGCGGCCGGCGGCGGCGGAGCCGGAGGCGGCGGACCGGCAGGCGGAGGCGGCGCGAGCCCTTCGCCTTTGGAAATTCGGGTGAGCCAATGGCACTTCCGGGTTGTGTGGTTGGACGGCTTCGCGCCACTGTGGAACTTGCACGGGGCGTCGAGAGTTTGCTCGTAGGAGAAGGCTGGCTGCCAAGCCGGCCTGCCGCCCTTGGGTTTCTTGGGCGCGGGCCGCCCTTCAGGCGGCTCGTCTTCGACTGTGGCCACCTGCCGACTGGCGGGAGGCGGCGCGGGGCCCTTGCTCTTGTGGTCGTTCGGGTGTGGGCGTCGGCCGGAGTCCCCAGCCGGCGTCTTGGGCGCCGGGTTGAGTACTTTCTCGGACGCGTCTACCCGGAGCTCGGTCTTCATTGAGGAGTCGGCGGTGGCATACTTGTCCGCTATGTCCAGAAGCTCGTCGAGGGTAGTCGGCTCGTCGCAGAGAAGCTTGTGCTTGAGGAGGGTGCCTTCTCGGCACCCGGCAGTGAAGTATTCTATGGCTTGTACCTCGTGCACCCCCTTGCAAGAGTTGTGGAGCTCGGCCCAACGCGTGAGGTAGTCGCGAGTAGACTCGGTGGGGCCTTGTACGCACAAAGAGAGCTGTCTGGGCTTGGGAGCCCGCTTGTAGGTGCTGGTGAAGTTGCGGATGAAAGCTTCCGTGAAATCTAGCCAGTTGTTGATGCTGCATGGCTTGAGGCTGTTGAGCCAGGTTCGCGCCGTGCCTTACAGCATGAGGGGCACGTACTTCACGGTAACGCGCCGGTTGCCATTGGCTATGCTAACCGTCGTGGAGTAGTCGATCAACCAATCTTCCGGCTTCACGGAGCCGTTGTACTTGGGCGTGTCTCTTGGGAGCGAGAACCCTTTGGGGAAGGGCTCGTCGTGGAATGGGGGGCCGAAGCAAGGCGGACCGACATCGTCTTCTTCTTCCAGCGCCAAGGATCGCGCCAGGCGGTCGATCCGATGGCGGGCGTCGTTTTTGCCGACTCCTTCGCGGCGACCCAGCCGGCCGCTAAGAGTCGGATGCGCAACAGGCGACGGGGTGGGACATCTCTCTCCACGGGGCCGAGGCGGAGGCGGGTTGCCCCGCCACTCCACGGCCCGAGGGTGGCCTTCTGCGTCTCGCTCGATGGAGATTCGGGTTTGGCTTCGGCTGGCAGCCGGCTCTTTCTTGCGCCGTGCACGGTCTCTACCCGTAGTCGGCGTCCGGGATGTCGCGCCATGATCTCGGCGCGGGGGAGGGCTTTCCGCGCGGGCGTCGGCTTCGTGCCGCTGTGCGGCTGCATCGATTAGCTGCTGGATGCGTCGGGTCATGTGGGGTAGTTCTTCGGCCCCCAGTCCGTCTAGCTCATCTACGGCCGCCTGGGCGGCACGCAGGTTCTCGAGTGGAGTGGCGTAGACTGGGCGGTCGACTCCTAACGTGTCGGCAACGACAGTGCCGCGCTGTCTGACAACACCGACCCGGCTGGGCTCGCCTGGGGGTGGCGTGCCAAAGGCGGCGCGGTCGGCTTCACGTCGGTGGGCCTCAGCAAGGCGTCTCATGGAAACCAACTTCCGGCCCTCCACGAGGAGGGCGAGGCGGCGAGCTTCCAGTGCTTCAGCGTCGGCATCGGCCGGGAGGGGGATGGGCAATTCATGGACCGCCGCGTGCGGGGCGTCGTGGACGCTCTCGTTAGCAGCGCCGCCGTGGCCGATGACCATCACCTCAGTGGTGACAGCGTCGCAGCCATCGGCCCGGGGAAGCGGGTCGTTGTAGATCGTGACGTCGGTGGGGAAGGTGTCGAATGAGGCCGTGCCGGAGTCGACAGGCATCGGATCGGCGGAGCCAACCGACTCCAAGTCCACAGCAGGCTCGCCGGAGACATGGAGCTGGCCGAGGAGGTTGGCGAGGTGGTCGGTGCCCGCGTCGGAGGCGAGCTCATCGGAGATGAGGGTCTTGTCGAGGAGATCGGCGAGGCCGCTCGCTGCGCAGACATTGGTGACGCCTTGCAGCGCGTCATGGCAAGCGCCATTGGGAGTGCCGGGCTGGCTACGCTCGCGGGGGAGGAAGAAGGTTCCCGTCCAGAACAGGTCTCCGGACGATGGTGCACTTGGCCCCATGGTGGGTGCCAAATGTCGGGTGGTAGGTGCGACATATGCCAACGGGTGGCTTATCATCGTGGGAGCCAGTAAGACGTCACCGGTGCCTGGAAGCGGGATGAGGCGAAGACATGCACGCCAACGAATCTTACCCAGCTTCGGGGCTCTCCGTGGAGATAACACCCCTACTGCTGCTCTACGAGGTCTCCGCATGATCACTAGATGAACAAGTAGATACACGATGCTCCTTGAGCTTTTTGGCGAGAGGAGGAAGAAGGGCTCTGCCCGTTCTCTTCTCCTCCCTATGTGGTGTTTAGAACTAGCAGGGATCAATCCTTTGCATGGGTGTCCCGGGGGGTTTATATAGGCCTACCCCCCGGGGGTACAATGGAAATCCGGCTGGACGTGGGGCCCAGCCGTCTATGTCTATACTCGCCAGCTTCCGCTCCGACTACTGGGGCCCGCCGACTGGTGGGTCCCGCCGGCTGCCGGCTCCTGGGTCGACAGGCAGGCCCCGCTGCCCAGGGCCTTGTCGGTGGCTGGTTACTGTTACTCAATCTTGGTGACGAGGGCTTCGCCGAGGTAAGCGTGGCTACAGTGCCGTTGTCCGGCGGGTGATCACTGTAGCCTCACCGTGTCTTATCTCCTTAATGGGGCGTCCCCTTCGAGGGGGCGACAAGCCGGATGGAGAGAGCCGGCTCCGTCTTGGGCCGACTGGGGGAGGCCAGGCCGCCTTCAGGTGTCTCTCTGCCCGAAGGGGCCCACCGCCCGTGGGCCACTCTGGCAGCCCGTCGTGGATGACATCAGGGTCGTCCTGGCAACAGTGCTGCGCCGGACGGGTCATGGCCACCCGTACGGCGCACTGTGCCAGGCGTTCTCCGGGATTCGGGGGTGGCCAGCCTTACTGTAGCCACGCCTCGTCACATCGCTGTTATGTGGGTGCAGACTTCGAGGGTACAATCTCGACCGCTTTATGGGAGCCGGCTTCTTGGAGTCGGCCTTCTCGCAGCCGGCTCCTTGGAGCCGGCCCTCCCGTGGCTTTCTACATGAGGGCTGGAGTCGGGCCGCCTTCCGATAGTCGGCCTGGGAGACAGCCGGCCAGGGGAAGGCGGCCCCACGCCTTGGATTCTTGAGGGCCGGATCAGCTCGTAATTTTTTCAGAAAGGCCAGCGGGAGCCGGCTAGGCTACCCATGGTCATTTACTCCGACATCCTCTCCATCGCCTCCATCAACAATTTGAACCCCTCCCTTTTTTTCCTCCTTGTTGTCAGAGCGCTTGACGTATGCCTCATCCTTCTTCGACAAGATGTCCTCCAACCTCTCTGTCATCCTGGCCGCCGCACCTTCTCGCGTCTCCCTCTCCTCCTCCCACTTCTTTTCTGGAACCCTCTTCTAACCTTCTTGGGTGGTTCTTTTATTGCATTGGTTGGGCCATCGGTTTCTTCCTCGGTGGCTTGGGTGCTGGTCTTGGCTATGTATATGTTCCACTTTGGTTGCCCATTCAACTTCAACCAACAATGCATGACGGTGAAGTTTTTCTTCTCCAACTTCTTGAACACCGTACATGCACGAGAAGGTTACAAAATAAAACATTGTCTACAATGCATATCCACATAACTATGCATAGATATCCGGATACAAATATGCATATCTGACAAGTGATGAACAAAACTAACTATGCATATCCTGCTACAAAACTATGCATATTCGGCTAGTGATCAACGAAACTATGCATATCCGGCTACAAAACTAAGCATATACGGCAAATGAACTTACTTGCTCGGTGATTTGTGCACCGCTAGGACACCATGCGATGAAATACTTGAAGTGGCCGCAATACTTCTACACGGCATCTTGGATGGTGTACCATCGATGGTTGAGGGACTTTGATTCTGTAACGCCCCGGACACACCCGCCGATAGTCGTTACTCCTGGCGGGATTTAGACTGGCCCCACAGATGAATACTAGTCTTTTCTGCGCACTTTGTCCTCACTCGTGCGCACCCGGGAGCAACTTCCCGGTCGGTCACCCATCCTGACACTACTCCAAGCTGAGCACGCTTAACTTTGAAGTTCTATCTGAATGGGCTCCCAGAAAGGAAGGAATTCCTTATTGATATGAGTAGTCTATCATCCCTAATAAGCCAGGCCATCACAAATTCACAATTGCAGATGACCGCGTCAGAGTAGGGTGCAAAATGCTTGTGTTCATGGAACCATGTGTGAATGTTGGCCCAAAAAGTTGTGCCATTTTGCTCTGTGCCATGGATCAAATCGAGGCTAGTGGCCAACCATGCATCGCACAACAGCTCGTTCTCCCACATGTTGAAGCTTTTTCCTCTACCCCCCTTTCTACGGACCGGTGGCAAAATCATCCCGATCATCGTCATCACCGTCCTCCTCTTCCTCCTCATGTTGCTGTCTGGCGGCCCAATCCTGCTATTGTGTTCCCATGTCAGTCTGGGTGTAGGTATGCTGCATACCCGACTGGATGTAGCTCTGATGCGTGTGGGTGTAGTTGCCGAACTGGGTGGGATCTGAATCTTCCACCTCCCCGTCCTCATAGCCACCTGCTCCTCCACCTCCATCGTAGATGATGTCTAACACCTCCTTGTCCGTGTCGTCGTACGCTGGCCCCCCTGCTTTAGGCATAGCAGTGAACAACATTTGGGCACCCATCTTCTCCCCACCCGTCGTTTGCACCCAGACAAGATACAGTGAAGAACACTCTAAGAAGAGTAGTGTCGCCGCGTTTACATCGATGATGTAAGGCAGTTGCCCGATGGTGGTTGTCGTGGACTGCCTACCAAGATACTTTGCGGCATAGTAGTACGGAGCCCTTTAATGCTCCGACCATGGCGGCATATGTATGGTGGGAGACATCATCGGGGAATGCGGCCCAGGCCATGACCTCCACCACGTCTGCGACCAACACACCCACCAACATGTCAGCCACTAGCACGCCCTCCTCCTGCCTTTTGTTTCTTCAGTATTTCCTCCTTTGCGGCCTTTGCTTTAACACATCGATTTTTCCACGTCGCCGAGTTGATCTTCCGAGCGAGCGTGATGCTCGGATCCTCCTACACCTCCACCAACTCCATCTCCGGCAGGTTCTTCCCTGGTTCCATGCGTCGATGGTGGGGGGAGAAGAGAGTGGGAGAAAAGGGCATGAATTGTGTGGAAAGCGGCTGGATGGAAGAAGAGAGTGGGGGATTTTTGCACGGAAATAGTGCAGGCAGCTAGAAAAGTGCGGGCCTGTCTTCGTTCTTTGTGAGCCAGGGGTGTTAGAGTCCTATGTGTCTTGTGTATGGACTCCCGCAAGCCGACCTCCCCCCACATTTGGTTCCGGTTTGGGGAAATCATGGTATGGACTACTCCATGGACAGATGGGGTCGACGTTTGATGGCTTCCGGTGTTCGTACATCTACATCCAAATGGATACTACCGGTTTGAGGGTCGACGTTGGATATTCCCTTATGCCTCTTTTGATATTTTAGGGGGAGCGCTAGTTACACTGTTCGAGCTTGTATAAAATCCAACCAAGCCCATTTTATATGATGTTCTTCTTCCGTTCCCACCCGTTGACGGTAATGATCGTGATCCCAACCTTTTATGCATCTTCATATTGATCTTGGGTGATCGTAGGCGCGAATTTTTTTTGTTTTCTACTATGTTTTCCAATAGTGGCATCATGAGCAGTTTTATGAGTAGGTGTAGGATGCGATCTAGATCACATGTGATTGTGAGGATTGATGTTCTTGTTATGCTTCCCTCAAGTGTTGCTTTGGTTCCATTCATCGACGACATGGTGTCGCTTTTACAAGGTTCCGACACTTGATTGACTTTGGTTGTTGACGATCTGCTAACACTTCTTTGGGCCGCATAGTTGAGAATAGTGAACCATCACATACACAAGAGGTGCCGAAGATGGATGGTATTCTAGGGGATCACGCGTATTAGACGAAGTTTAGTGTGGGGGACAAGACTTTTAATTAAGTCTCTTCTTCACACACCCCGAAACTTAATCTAGCATCAAGAATCATCGCCTAAATTGTCTACATAGATAGCTAGTATTACTTGTTAAAACGGGTTAACCACGTAACTAATTTTTTTCTAAAATTGATTAGAGGACGTCTAACTTGGTTTTGCAGGGTATGCATATGATGTGGTATAGACTTTGTCATGATAATGAGTTTATGTATGAGATGGTTATATGTTGTAATGTTAAGTGGCCTGCACGTCACGGCATGATGGCTGGAACCACCAGATTGCCACATTAATGTAAATATCATATAGATAGCCTACATGTTACATGTGACGATGGCAACCGTCATGGAGGACCTCGACGAAGAGAAGGTGTATTTGAAGGAAATATGCACTAGAGGCAATAATAAAGCTGTTATTTATATTTACTTATATCATGATGAATGTTTATTATTCATGCTAGAATTGTATTAACCGGAAACTTAGTACATGTGTGAATACATAGACAAACAGAGTGTCACTAGTATGCCTCTACTTGACTAGCTCGTTAATCAAAGATGGTTAAGTTTCCTAACCATAGACATGAGTTGTCATTTGATAAACGGGATCACACCATTAGAGAATGATGTGATTGACATCACCCATCTGTTAGCTTAGCACTTTGATCATTTAGTTTATTGCTATTGCTTTCTCCATAACTTATACATGTTCCTATGAGATTATGCAACTCCCGAATACTGGAGGAACACTTAGTGTGCTATCAAACGTCACAACGCAACTGGGTGATTATAAATATGCTCTACAGGTGTCTCCGATGGTGTTTGTTGAGTTGGCATAGATCGAGATTAGGATTTGTCACTCCGATTGTCGGAGAGGTATCTCTGGGCCCTCTCGGTAATGCACATCACTATGAGCCTTGCA
Organism: Triticum dicoccoides; assembly: GCF_002162155.2. Classification (NCBI taxonomy): domain Eukaryota; kingdom Viridiplantae; phylum Streptophyta; class Magnoliopsida; order Poales; family Poaceae; genus Triticum; species Triticum dicoccoides. Next base: position 379,767,284 of record NC_041390.1, on the reverse strand, counting down.
AGCAATGTGACTAATGAGTTAGTCATGGGATGATGCATTATGGAATGAGTAAAGAGACTTGCCGGTAACGAGATTGAACTAGGTATGATGATACCGACGATCGAATCTCGGGCAAGTAACATACCGATGACAAAGGGAACAACGTATGTTGTTATGCGGTTTAACCGATAAAGATCTTCGTAGAATATGTAGGAACCAATATGATCTTCCAGGTTTCGCTATTGGTTATTGACCAGAGATGAGTCTCGGTTATGTCTACATAGTTCTCGAACCCGTAGGGTCCGCACGCTTAACGTTCGATGATGATATGTATTGTGAGTTATGTGATTTGATGTACTGAAGGTTGTTCGGAGTCCCGGATGTGATCAC
>NC_041390.1:379690353-379766303 GCF_002162155.2 Triticum dicoccoides | reverse complement strand
CTTCATGTGCTTTAGTGAAGAGAGAGGAGGCGGCCAAGAGGAGGGGCGCCCCCCAATCCCAATCCGAATTGGGGAGGGGGCCGGGCCCCCTTTCCTTCTTCCCCTCTTCCCCTTCCTTCCCGCTCTTAGTTGGACAAGGAAAGGGGGGAACTGTAACGCCCTTGATGCAGCTATATCTCCCACGTGTCGAAGCACGACTTAGAGGCATAACCGCATTGAAAGCAATGTCGCAAGTGAGGTAATCTTCACACAACCCATGTAATACATAAGGGAAAGAGATACATAGTTGGCTTACAATCGCCACTTCGCACAATACATGAATAAAGCATTACATCATCTAGATACAAACAAGCCGACTACGGAACCCAAAATGAAAGAATAGTTTCCCCGAGGTTCCTTACAAATCTCGTTCTCAGGGCACACCGGATAAGCAATTCATACAACTAAAACCAGCCCTCGAGTTTCCCCGAGGTGGCGCTACAAGGGGCTCTAGTTTGGACCAACACTTAGACAAGCACTGGCCCGGGGGGTTTAAAAATAAAGATGACCCTTGGGCTGGCCTAACCCAAGGGAAAAAGAGGCTAGGTAGCTAATGGTAAAACCAAGGTTGGGCCTTGCTGGAGGAGTTTTATTCAAAGCAAACTGTCAAGGGGTTCCCATTATAACCCAACCGTGTAAGGAACGCCAAATCCGGGAACATAACATCGATATGACGGAAACTAGGGCGGCAAGAGTGGAACAAAACACCAGGCATAAGGCCGAGCCTTCCACCCTTTACCAAGTATATAGATGCATTAATTAAATAAGAGATATTGTGATATCCCAACAAAATATCTATGTTCCAGCATGGAACAAACTCCAATCTTCACCTGCAACTAACAACGCTATAAGAGGGGCTGAGCAAAGCGGTAACATTGCCAAACAACGGTTTGCTAGGAAAAGGTGGGTTAGAGGCTTGGCTTAACAATATGGGAGGCTTGGCTTAACAATATGGGAGGTTGAAATCAATATAAAGATCACCGGAATCAGATGCATGGTTTGGAAATGGCAAGCAAAACAAATATGGCACCGGTCTGCGATTAACAGCACAAACCCATCTGAATGCATCAAGAACAACATGCTACAACACTCTAACATGACAAAAAAATACATGGCAGGGATCCACTCATGATGCTTGACAAAAGATGAACACTGAGCTACGGCCAATTCAACCAATAGCAGGTTCAAACAAGCATGGCAAATGTGCAAAAGATTACTGGTTACAGACTTAGTGAAATTAACAGCATGTCAGGAATTTATCATCAGGAAGCAATGTTTAGAGCAATGAAACAACATGCTACAGGAACATATCATGGCAAAGCAAGGCATGGCATGAAGCTACTCAAAGCATATAACAAAAGTCCCTTTAGTGACCATGAGCCAAAAGGGATCAGAAAATACAATTGCAAGCATGTGAACATAGCAAAAACATAAACAGATTCAGACTTGGTGAAAAACTGGAGCATGGCAAAACAGATAACAAGTAGGCATGTTTACGAGCTCGATGCACTCACTACAAAGCATGGAATGACAAACTAAGCATACACCCAGCAATGAGACATGGCATAGAAGCTAGACATGGCAAGAACAACAATATAGCATGCACGGATCAACAACAATAAGCTCGGCAAAATTGCTAAACATGTTAACAATCTGCCAGGAACATTTTATAGCAAAAGTAGAGCTCAATTGACTCAAGATAGGATGCTCCATAAATGCAAACAAAGACATGGATGGATAGAGCACAACAATATCTACAAAACATCCTTACTGATCATGCTCAAAAGAGGCACGGATCACTAGGAAACAACATGAACATATGCCATAAAAATAATAACAGGGCAAGGACTTAGTGAAATTCTAAGTCCCTGAAATCAGCATCATTGAGTAAGCTACTTTGCATGCTTGTGCTAGTCACCACAAAGATCACAAAAATACATGGCATACACCCCTGTAAAGATAACATGGCATATAACAAAACACATGTCGGGCTCAAGATCATAGCATGCACACATTAATCATGGCAAAAATGACAAAAGTGCATTTGCTGAAACAGATCTAAAACTATCATCACATATCCCTCTTCCAACAGCATTTCTGGCATCAATATGAGCTCAAATGGAAATGATGCTATGAGATGAAATGATGTACTCGTCGAGACGAACATTTTGATATGCTATACGCACGAATCGGAGCAACGGTGATGAAGTTATGATGCGATGAAAAGTGCATAAGATTACTGGGACTTAGTGAAATATACCCTCGCGAGAAAGTCAACCCGGGACGGAACGGTGTGGGACGGAGGGCTCCACGATGGAGGGGCGGCGTTTGGATCGGTGAGGTGGTGGATCTGATCCATCCCGGTTCAGATCTGGCCGGACCGACTCCAGCGAAGAGGGAGGCGAGGTTCGGTGATGTAGCAGCGGGGCGGCGCCGGAGAGTGGCGCGGTGGAGCAACGAGCACCCGCAGCGGAGAGGCAGAGGCGGGAGGCGGCCGTTGCCGGAGATGGAGGCGCGGCTCCGGCGAGCTCTGGCGCGGGCAGCGGAGGAGCAGAGAGCCGGGCGGCGTTGCTGGACGAACCAGGCGGCGGCGCTGGGTGAAGCGGGCGGCGGCGCTGGGCGAAGCGGGCGGCTGAGGGAGGAAGAGCAGCGAGCTCCAGCCGCCGGAGTTGGTCGCCGGCGACGGCGCAAAGACGGCGCGAAGATCCGGCGAGGTTGCGGGCTCCCTCGGGCCCGACGCAGGTCCGATCTGGGCTTCTCGGGCCCGGCGGCGAAGTGGACGTGGGTGGACACGTGGCAGCTCCGGATACGCCGGGGCGGCGGCTGGACATGTCTGGGCGCGGTGGGAATTTCATCCGGCGGCGCGAGGAGGACAAAGTTAGGGTTTCGTTCGCGGATTTTGGAGGGGATCACATATTTATAGGTAGAGGGAGCTAGGGGAGTCCAAATGAGGTGCGGTTCTCGGCCACACGATCGTGATCGAACGACCGAGATGATGGAGGAGGTTTAGGTGGGTTTTGGGCCACTTTGGAGAGGTGTTGTGCTGCAACACACACGAGGCCTTTGCGGTCCCTCGGTTAACCGTTGGAGTATCAAACGAAGTCCAAATGGCACGAAACTTGACAGGCGGTCTACCGGTAGTAAACCAAGGCCGCATGACAAGTATCGGTCCAATCCGAAAACATTTAACACCCTCACACAAAAAGAGGTAGAAAGGGACACCGGGTGACATAGGAGCGCCGGATTGCAAAACGGACAACGGGGAAAATGCTCGGATGCATGAGACGAACATGTATGCAAATGAAATGCACATGATGCCATGATATGAAATGCATGACACGCAAGCAAAGACAAGGAAACAACAGCGAGTAACTGGAGGACACCTGGCACATCGGTCTCGGGGCGTTACAACACTCCACCACTACGAGAGGATCTCGTCCCGTGATCTAGAATGGCACCGGAGGGACAACGGAAGAGAAAGAGAAGAGGTAAAACTAAGTTGCTTCTTTGACAAACGAGTGAAACCAAAGAACCATGCGAGGTTGAACAAATTGAAAGAAACAAAGCAACGACATTGAACGAAGTTGGAAAACACTCTGTTAGAAAAGAGGAAGAAGGATCATTACTTGAACCTTGAGGGTTGAAAGACATAAGACAAAGGTTAGAATGGACAAGAAGTATATGCAAGCACCTTGGTTGACACGAGATGTACAAGGAATGATAAAGATCAATTACGGCAACACTCCGGATGGAAAAGAGATGCAAGACTTGATAAGTTGAAAATAACTTGAGCAAATGGCACAACACTCCGGTTAAATGGATAGGCATGAAAAGAACATGATCTTTGACAAAACGAGATGATGGGTTGAAAAGAGCAACATCACAATGCCTACGGAACAAAATAATAGAGGATAGATAATTGAAGTAGGAGAATGGAGAAGAAAATGCCAATTTCTGTCACAAAAGAGCTTGAACAGGCATCCTTAGGGGAAGGTTCGAACGAAGTTGTTGGAAAAACCAACAACGAAAAGAATAATCTTGGTATGGTCTTATGAAATACATCTCAAATTATGAGGTGACAACCTGCCACTCACGGGAAGCAGAATTGGATTGATATGAACAAGGAGACGAGAAAACTATAATACCGGGAGGATAAATGAAGAACTTGGGTCATTTATGAGCACCACAAATAGCAACAATCCTTAGGGAAGGCTTTAGGTGAACATGACGCAAGATAAATCCACGAATAGATTGGTGGATTTAAAATATCTCATTCTTGACAACATGTGAATCATGAAACACGAGCTCAAATTATCAAGAATGACATAATACCACCTCTAATGATACGGTAGAAAGAATTGCACTCTGGATTGCAAGATGAAGAATGATTGAGCTCCTCTGAAAAGAATCTCAATGAACACTTCGAGAAGGAATTAAATCCTTGATGAACCATCATGTAGAGCCTCCATGAAGAACTCTGGTAAACAAAAGGATGATCAAACGAAAAGGAAAGAGAAGTTGAAAACACAAGGTGAATCCTTGTACTGATTGGATGAAGCTTTGCGATGAGATAAGTTGAAACTTGGAACTCCGGAAAAGAAAAGATGAATCAAGTGAAACCGAGAATTTGATGAGCCTCCGGAATAAGGAATTAATCACTTGGAAGAAACAAGAATAAGGATTACATTATACTTATCCTTCACCAATTAGATTGATGATCAACAATGGATTTGGCATATTACTTATTTTCATAGAAAATATTAAGAGATATATAACATAAACTTGAGATGGTCTTCAACGAACCACTGGTAGAATCGAAACAACGAATGAATTGATATGATAATAAATGAAGAGAACTCTTGAACGAACCACCGGAAGAATTAAAAATGAACAAAGAAAGGAGAACAAAACACCAGGAAGAATTAGAAAACGAATGAAGATACTTGAAAGAATTTAGATACATGAGAACGAATAGCTGACGAGCTGATTAGAGAATAATTGAATGCTGCACCGGTAAGATTTAGATAACGGGAGCTGAAAGCTGAGAATGAATAATTCTGAGTTGATGGGCTTCTGAGAATCAAACTGAAAAGACTCTTCAATTGCTCTGGATAGGTGAAAAGAATTCTCACAATCTAAAACAATTATGAGAGGATGGCCTCGAACTAGAATGACGAATCTTTGAGAGAACGGATAAGATTAGAGAGGAACTCTTCTTCGGTCATCAAAATCTGAGAATTATGACGAGAAACACCACCAAATTGTTGAGATACTTCGGAATAAAGAAGAATGGAAAAGTTGAACCAACGATGAAAAGAATTTGAAAGACCTTGGAGAAATACATATGACTGATGATGAATCATTCTTACGTCAAACTTCGAAAAGAATTTGGGAGTAACTCCGGGAAAATAAGAAGAGTCAGGTAAGATCCTGGAAAAAGACCTGTGGGTTAGGGCCCACTAAAAAGATACACCATTGAACGATTGCTTGAAAAGAGAGATTCTGCCGGTTGATTTAAATGGCTTGAATTCGATAACAACCTCGAAATAGGTTGAACGGATCTTGAATGACAAGACTAGCCTTTTGAGATATCTTGAGCACTCCGGAACAAATGAATAGCGAGAAGTGAATTATTATGAGGTGCACCGGTATGAGAAGGCATTTGAAACAAGGAAAAAGGGATATGAACAACAAAGCTTGAATTGGTTCCACCAGAGAAGAAAAAGAATTAAGAATGATGACCTTGAGGCTCTGTTAAAATCTTCATGAGAATCACCGGATAAGAACATTGACGGAAAAGGAATGGAGAGGCTTCACATGAATAAGATGGATACTTGATGAAGAAATCTGAATCCTTCAAGAAAACAAGGGTGGGAGGGTAGGAAAACAAAGACAATCTGGGACGAATGAAATGAACACCGTTGAGAAAGCTTTGAGTTGATCTTTCGTATGTTGAAATGATCGAATCCACTTGAAGAGAGAACACGCCGGTTGAAAAGGATTGACATGACAATCTTGATTATCATGAAGGATTAGTATTCACATAGAAAAATGAGAACACCATTTGGATAAGGTATGGAATCAACACTTGACTTCGAAGCAACTCGAATACCACAACCGAAAACAAAAACAAAGGATTGCCTTGCAAAATAAGCCGGAACAAACATATGATAGAAATTTTGTCCGCAGTTTTTGTGGTGGGGCCCACACGGGCTCGATCGTACATCACCATCATGTACAAGGCAGTGCACATGACATACGAAGCATCCCCGAGTTAGCATAGCCAAGGACTCTTTAAGACACAACGAGACCACTGTAAAACCAACGTGGATAGGCGGACCACTAGACGTCGAAGACCAATTTCATATCATACATCTGTCGAAAAGATATCCTAAGAGCTACTTGAATTCCCATTTATAAACTCCGGAAATTTTCCGGTTATGCAATCAGGTGTTGGGGATACAGGGGAAGCATAACATCTCACCCAAAGCTAACAAATCCTACATCCAGCTATATCCATCCTTCAACACATAACCAAGAAACCTTCGGAAATCGTTTACCTCAACCTTCGAAAAGCATCCGTTATACGAGTTATGGCAATACTCCCGAACTGTCGCCCCAGTACTGGGTGGCGTCGAGGTTATCTCACGAACAACTGAATAAAAGAGATTTTCGATGTCGGCGAAACTCAGGTATTCCAGAACTGCAACGATAATATTGTGACGACAACACCTCGGAGCTCAACTCCCCAGGACACTGCCACAACCCCTAAATGTCAGGAGGCACCAAGAACAATGTTCTCGTCACAAAACCATCGGAACGATTCCAAGATACCCGCGTGATCCTAAATTTTTTTAGTGAAATTTGAGAAGAGAAGAGTCAAAACTCTACGTCAGGATGCCTCACCAGAGCAACGAAGGGACTGAGGAGTAAAAAGAATTCCTAACTCTCCGATATATATAATCCTAAATGACTCAAAACATTTTTCTAGACTCAACAACGCCAATGGTTCGATCAAGCAAGGGGCTCCTAAGTTCGAGGAAGGCTCTAATACCAACTTGTAACGCCCTCGATGCGGCTATATCTCCCACGTGTCGAAGCACGACTTAGAGGCATAACCGCATTGAAAGCAATGTCGCAAGTGAGGTAATCTTTACACAACCCATGTAATACATAAGGGAAAGAGATACATAGTTGGCTTACAATCGCCACTTCACACAATACATGAATAAAGCATTACATCATCCAGATACAAACAAGGTCCGACTACGGAACCCAAACTGAAAGAAGAGTACCCCAAATGCTACATAGATCCCCGATCGTCCCAACTGGGCTCCACTACTGATCGACTGAAACGAAACAACACAATGGACAAGAACATCATCGAGATCCTCCTTGAGCTCGGTTGCGACACCTGCATGGTTTCATCGGCACCTACAAACTGGTTTTGGAAGTATCTGTGAGTCACGGGGACTCAGCAATCTCACACCCTCGCGATCAAGACTATTTAAGCTTATAGGTAGGGTAAAAAGGTATGAGGTGGAGCTGCGGCAAGCGAGTAGCATATTTGGTGGCTAACATACGCAAATGAGAGCGAGAAGAGAAGGCAAAAGCACGGTCGAACCACTATGATCAAGAAGTGATCCTAGAACAACCTACGTCAAGCATTACTCCAACACCGTGTTCACTTCCCGGACCCTGCCGAGAAGAGACCATCACGGTTACACACGCGGTTGATGCATTTTAATTAAATACAATGCCAAGTTTTCTACAACCAGATATTAACAAATTCCCATCTGCCCATAACCGCGAGCACGACTTTTGAAAGTTCAAATCCCTGCAGGGGTGTCCCAACTTAGCCCATCACAAGCTCTCACGGTCAACGAAGGATATTCCTTCTCCCAAGACAATCCGATCAAACTCGGCATCCCGGTTACAACACATCCTCGTTAATGGTAAAACAAGTCCAGCAAGACCGCCTGATGCGACGACATCCCGATAGGAGCTGCACAAATCTTGTTCTCAGGGCACACCGGATAAGCAATCCATACAACTAAAACCAGCCCTCGAGTTTCCCCGAGGTGGCGCTGCAAGGGGCTCTAGTTTGGACCAACACTTAGACAAGCACTGGCCTGGGGGGGGGTTAAAAATAAAGATGACCCTTGGGCTGGCCTAACCCAAGGGAAAAAGAGGCTAGGTGGCGTGGCGAATGGTAAAACCAAGGTTGGGCCTTGTTGGAGGAGTTTTATTCAAAGCGAACTGTCAAGGGGTTCCCACTATAGCCCAACCGTGTAAGGAACGCAAAATCCAGGAACATAACACCGATATAACAGAAACTAGGGCGGCAAGAGTGGAACAAAGCACCAGACATAAGGCCGAGCCTTCCACCCTTTACCAAGTATAACGATGCATTAATTAAATAAGAGATATTGTGATATTCCAACAAAATATCCATGTTCCAGCATGGAACAAACTCCAATCTTCACCTACAACTAACAACGCTATAAGAGGGGCTGAGCAAAGCGGTAACATAGCCAAACAACGGCTTGTTAGGACACGGTGGGTTAGAGTCTTGGCTTAACAATATGGGAGGCATGATAGGCAAGTGGTAGGTATCGCAGCATAGGCATAGCAAAACAGCGAGCAACTAGCAAGCAAAGATAGAAGTGATTTCGAGGGTATGGTCATCTTGCCTGAACTCCCGCAAGGAAGAAGAACGAGTCCATGCAGAAGACGAACAGACATAGTTGAACGGGTCCTCACAAACGCCACGTTATCGGAACCAACCCGAAGAAGCAACACCGGAAAGAAACACACAACATAGTAAACAATCAACACGTGAACATGGCATGATATGCGGGATGCGGTATGTGATGCATATGCAAGATTTGGAAAGAAAAGATTGAACCTGGCCTCAACTTGGAACACCAAGAGTGCCATTGGAAAGAGGAGTTGGTTTCAGTTGAAATCGATATAAAGATCACCGAAATCGGATGCACGGTTTGGAAATGGCAAGCAAAACAAATATGGCACTGGTCTGCGATTAACAGCATGAAGCCATCTAAATGCATCAAGAACAACATGCTACAACACTCTAACATGACAAAAAAATTACATGGCAGGGATCCACTCATGATGCTTGACAAAATATGAACACTGAGCTACGGCTAATTCAATCAATAGCAGGTTCAAACAAGCATGGCAAAAGTGCAAAAGATTACTGGTTACAGACTTAGTGAAATTAACAGCATGTCAGGAATTTATCATCAGGAAGCAATGTTCAGAGCAATGAAACAACATGCTACAAGAATATATCATGGCAAAGCAAGGCATGGCATGAAGCTACTCAAAGCATATAACAAAAGTCCCTTAGTGACCATGAGCCAAAAGGGATCAGAAAATACAATTGCAAGCATGTGAACATAGCAAAAACATAAACAGATTCAGACTTTGTGAAAAACTGGAGCATGGCAAAACAGATAAGAAGTAGGCATGTTTACGATCTCGATGCACTCACTACAAAGCATGGAATGACAAACTAAGCATACACCCAGAAATTGGACATGACATAGAAGCTAGACATGGCAAGAACAACAATATAGCATGCACGGATCAACAACAATAAGCTCGGCAAAATTGCTAAACATGTTAACAATCTGCCAGGAACATTTTATAGCAAAAGTAGAGCTCGATTGACTCAAGCTAGGATGCTCCATAAATGCAAAAAAGACACGGATGGATAGAGATCAACATTATCTACAAAACATCCTTACTGATCATGCTCAAAAGAGGCACAGATCACTAGGAAACAACATGAACATATGGCATAAAAATAATAACAGGGCAAGGACTTTGTGAAATTCTAAGTCCCTGAAATCAGCATCATTGAGTAAGCTACTTTGCATGCTTGTGCTAGTCACCACAAAGATCACAAAAATACATGGCATACACCCCTGTAAAGATAACATGGCATATAACAAAACACATGTAGGGCTCAAGATCATAGCATGCACACATTAATCATGGGAAAAATGACAAAAGTGCATTTGCTGAAACAAATCTAAAACTATCATCACATAGCCCTCTTCCAACAGCATTTCGGGCATCAAGATGGGCTCAAATGGAAATGATGAAATGATGTACTCGTCGAGACGAAAATTTTGATATGCTATACGCACGAATCGGAGCAACGGCGATGAAGTTATGATGCGATGAGAAGTGCATAAAATTACTGGGACTTAGTGAAATATACCCTCGCGAGAAAGTCAACCCGGGATGGAATGGTGCGGGGCGGAGGGATCCAGGACGGAGGGGCGGCGTTTGTATCGGTGAGGTGGTGGATCTGATCCATCCTTGTTTAGATCTGGCCGGACCGACTCCGGCGAAGAGGGCGGCGAGGTCCGGAGATGTAGTAGCGGGGCGGTGCTGGAGGGTGGCGCGGTGGAGCGACGAGCACCTACGGCGGAGAGGCAGAGGTGGGAGGCGGCCATTGCCGGAGATGGAGGCGCGGCTCCGGCGACCTCTGGCGCGGGCAGCGGAGGAGCAGAGAGCCGGGCGGTGTTGCTGGACGAACCAGGCGGCGGCACTCGGCGAAGCGGGCGGCGGAGGGAGGAAGAGCGGCGAGCTCCGGTCGCTGGAGTTGGTCGCCGACGACGGCGCGAAGACGTTGCGAAGATCCGGCGAGGTTGCGGGCTCCCTCGGGCCCGGCGTGGGTCCGATCTGGGCTTCCCGGGCCCGGCGGCAAAGTGGGCGCGGGTGGACACGTGCTAGCTCCGGATTCGCCGGAGCGGCGGCTGGACATGTCCGGGCGCAGTGGGAATTTCGTCCGGCGGCGCGAGGAGGACGAAGTAAGGGTTTCGTCCGCGGATTTCGGAGGGGATCACATATTTATAGGTAGAGGGAGCTAGGAGAGTCCAAATGAGGTGCGGTTCTCAGCCACGCGATCGTGATCGAACGACTGAGATGATGGAGGAGGTTTAGGTGGGTTTTGGGCCACTTTGGAGAGGTGTTGGGCTGCAACACACACGACGCCTTTTCGGTCCCTCGGTTAACCGTTGGAGTATCAAACGAAGTCCAAATGGCACGAAACTTGACAGGCGGTCTATCGGTAGTAAACCAAGGCCGCATGACAAGTATCGGTCCAATCCGAATACGTTTAGCACCCGCACACGAAAAGAGGTAGAAAGGGACACCAGGTGAAATAGGAGCGCCGGATTGCAAAACGGACAACGGGGAAAATGCTCGGATGCATGAGACGAACATGTATGCAAATGAAATGCACATGATGACATGATATGAAATGCATGACATGCAAGCAAAGACAAGGCAACAACAGCGAATAACTGGATGACACCTGGCACATCGGTCTCGAGGCGTTACAGGAACCTACTCCTAGTAGGAGTAGGATTCCCCCCTTGGGGTGTTCCCTATGAGGCCGGCCGGCCACCTCCTCCACTCCTTTATACACGGGGGAGGGGGGCACCCCATAGACACAGAAGTTGATCTCTTAGCCATGTGCGGTGCTCCCCTCCATAGATTTCCACCTCGGCCATATTGTTGTAGTGCTTAGCCCATGCCCTGCGTCGGTAACTTCATCATCACCGTCAACACGCTGTCGTGCTGACGAAACTCTCCCTCGGCCTCAGCTATATCTAGAGTTCGAGGGATGTCACCGAGCGGAACGTGTGCAGATCGTGGAGGTGTTGTGCGTTCGGTACTTGACCTGTTGGACCACGAAGATGTTCAACTACATCAACCGCGTTACTTAACGCTTCTGGTTTCGGTCTACGAGGGTACGTGGACACACTCTCCCCGCTCGTTGCTATGCTTCTCCTAGATAGATCTTGTGTGATCGTAGGCTAATTTTTGAAATACTACATTCCCCAATAGTTGTATCAGAGCCAGATCTATGCGTAGATGTTATATGCATGAGTAGAACACAAAGGAGTTGTGGGCGTGGGTATATACATATTGCTTGCCGTCACTAGTTGTTTCTTGATTCGGCGATATAGTTTGATGAAGCGGGCCAAACCGACATTACATGACCGCGTTCATGAGACAGGTTCTACCGACGTGCTTTGCACACAGGTGGCTGGCGGGTGTTAGTTTCTCCAACTTTAGTTGAATCGGATTCAATGAACAGGCTTCTTTCTGAAGATCAAAAAGCAATCACTATACCGTGTTGTGGTTTCTTTTAATGCGTAGGTAAGAACAATTCTTGCTAAGCCCGTCGCAGCCACGTAAAACTTGCAACAACAAAGTAGAGGACGTCTAACTTGTTTTTGCAGGGCATGTTATGATGTGATATGGCCAAGGCATGATTATATAAATTGTTGTATGATATGATCATGTTGTGTAACACAGTTATCGACAACTGGCAGGAGGCATATGGTTGTCTCTTTATTGTATGAAATGCAATCGCCATGTAATTGCTTTACTTTATCACTAAGCGGTAGCGATAGTCGTGGAAGCAATAGTTGGCGAGACGACAACGATGCTACGATGGAGATCAAGGTGTTAAGCCGGTGACGATGGTGATCATGACGGTGCTTTGGAGATGGAGATCAAAGGCACAAGATGATGATGGCCATATCATATCACTTATATTGATTGCATGTGATGTTTATCCTTTATGCATCTTATTTTTCTTAGTACGACGGTAGCATTATAAATGATCTCTCACTAAATTTCAAGGTACAAGTGTTCTCCCTGAGTATGCACCGTTGCTACAGTTCGTGGTGCCGAGACACCACGTGATGATTGGGTGTGATAAGCTCTACGTTCACATACAACGGGTGCAAGCCAGTTTTGCACAAGCAGAATACTTGGGTTAAACTTGACGAGCCAAGCATATGCAGATATGGCCTCGGAACACTGAGACCGAAAGGTCGAGCGTGAATCGTATAGTAGATATGATCAACATAGTGATGTTCACCATTGAAAACTACTCCATCTCACGTGATGATCTCACATGGTTTAGTTGATATGGATCACGTGATCACTTAGATGATTAGAGGGATGTCTATCTAAGTGGGAGTTCTTAAGTAATATGATTAATCGAACTTTAATTTATCATGAACTTAGTACCTGATAGTATTTTGCATGTCTATGTTGTTGCAGATAAATGGCCCATGTTGTTGTTCCTTTGAATTTTGATGAGTTCCTAGAGAAAGCTAAGTTGAAAGATGATGGTAGCAACTATACGGACTAGGTCCACAACTTGAGGATTATCCTCTACGTCCTGGAAGCACCACTAGGTGCCAAACCCACTGCAGGAGCAACTCCAGATGTTATGAACACCTGGCAGAGCAAAGCTGATGACTACTATAGTTCAGTGTGGCATGATTTACGGCTTAGAACCAAGACTTCAATGACGTTTTGAATGTCATGGAGCATATGAGATGTTCCAGGAGTAGAAGTTATATTTCAAGCAAATGGCCAAACTGAGAGATATGAAGTCTCCAATAAGTTATACAACTACAAAATGGAGGAGAACAGTTCTGTTAGTGAGCACATACTCAGAATGTCTGGGTACCACAATCACTTGACTCAGCTGGGAGTTAATCTTCCGGTTGATAGTGTCATTGACATAGTTCTTCAATCACTGCCACCAAGCTACAAAAGCTTCATGATGAACTATAATATGCAAGGGATGGATAAGACAATTCCCGAGCTCTTCGCGATGCTAAAGGCTGTGGAGGTAGAAATCAAGAAGGAGCATCAAGTGTTGATGGTCAATAAGACCACCAGTTTCAAGAAGAAGGGCAAAGGGAAGAAGGGGAACTTCAAGAAGAACGGCAAGAAAGTTGCTGCTCAAGTGAAGAAGCCCAAGTCTGGACCTAAGCCTGAGACTGAGTGCTTCTGGCCCACGATGGCGCTGGAGGCGGGTGCTCGGTCAACGCGAGGCGCGGGCGAGATGGCAACCTACTTGTTTCTGAAGACAGAAACAACAACACCTCATGGCGATGCAGAGATCGACGACAGGGGTTCCTAGCGATGGGGTTTGGGGGAACTGGCCGGAACGGGCGGAACGGAGTGTGGGGAGGTGCCTGGAGGGGGCGGCGTGGTCCGGCGAAGGCAGCTGCCGACGGCGGACTCCAAGGGCGCCAAGTCAGGGAGGTGGCCGAAGGAGGCGGACAGGGTGGTCCTTGGGCAGGGATGCGGCGAGGTCCTCGCTCATGACCTCGAACGTGTGGACGAGGACGGCTGTGGCGCTGCTGGCGGCTTGCTCGGGCATCCAGGACGGGTAGCATGGCTGGGAGGCGTGGATGAACTTGCAGCGGATCCGTCAGGTGGACTTGGTGCGAGGACGGCGAGGAAAGGACGGTGCAGCAGGGGCACGACGGGAACGACGCGGGAATGGAGGCAGCGACAGGGATCTCCGGTGGCGGAGCTCGACGCGGAGGCCGGCGGTGGCTTGACTCCGGTGAAGCAGGGAACACCGGGACGAGCGGGACACGGGGATGGACAGCGCAAACTCCTCGGGGCTCCCTGTTGCACGAGCAGAGAGAGCACATGAGAGAGGGAGGAGGGAAGGAAGAAGAAAGGTAGAGGCAGGGGCGCGGGGTCCTGCTGGTGCTCGCTGTCGGCAAGGTCGAAACCGACGGGCACAGATCAGCGAGCTCGGGTGCGCTGGTCGAAGGGCGGTCGGCTACGGTGGCGATCGAGCAGAGGAAGGCATAGACTTGGGCTCGAGGAGGGAGGACGCTGTGATTGCTATGGTTGCTAATGAAGAAGGAAGAGAGGAGGCGAGCATGAATCGAGTGCTTCGGGAGAAAGGGAAGATGGATCTGGTTGTTGGGTTTGCTGAAGGAGAATCGGGGTGGATCCCCATGAAGGAATAGGCTGGCGGCGGCTCCATTGGACAGGGGAGGAAGTGGGATGGATCCCGATGGGGATTTGGAGTGTGGCGGCGGCGAGCAGGATCCCTAGAAATTAGGGATTTGGTTTGATTTATATAACAAGTGGATTTTTGGATAGGGGCATTTGGTCCCTCCGATCTTAATCGAACGGCACCAGATAATTAGGCTAGGGAGACCTAAAAGAAAAACGGAGATGTTTTATAGACGTTAGGGGATGATCCGGACCCATCGGTGACGACTGTCCGGGTCGGGTTCGGAGAAGTTTCGGACATGGGCGAGGGGTCGATGCACTGTGCAAAGAGGGTTAGGCGGACGAGGTCAAGTGTGTGGTTGGAATAATAGGAGGGAGAAGGAATGCAACCCGGCATCCGTTTCCGGAGACCGAAAATGTCCGACGATAGACCGACTATATTGCCACTATAGTTTAACGGTTGGGCTAACAAACGAACTCCGAATGCGATGAAACTTGGCAGGAGGCCTACTAACAACAAATCAACACCGCACGCCAACTTTCATCCCATTCCGAGAACATTTTTTGGCCACTTATAAAATACTATTTCGGAGGTGCCGCGGGCGCGTGCAAGTGTGTCTGGGCTCAGAACGGACAACGGAGAGAACCGGAAGACCCAGATGGATGCAAGTTTTTAAAAAACATGATGATGTAATGCGGATGATGACATGATGAAATGCAACACGCAAGCAAATGACATGGCAACGACAGCGAATAACTGGAGCACACCTGGCGCATCGGTCTCGGGGCATAACAACACTACACCACTACGAGAGGATCTCGTCCCGAGATCTAGGATGGGACCGGGGGAAACGGAAGAGGAAGGGGAAGAGGTAAAACTAAGTTTCTTCCTGGACAAACGACTGAAACCAAGAACCTTGAGAGGTTGACCAAATTGAAAGAAAGAATACAACGAAGATGAACAAAGTTGCAAACACTCCGTTAGAAAAGAGGAACAAGGAACATTACTAAACCTTGTAGGTTGAAAGACATAAGAAAAGGGTTGCAATGGAAAAGAAGTACATGCAAGCACTCTGGTAGAAACGAGATGTACAAGGAACGATAAGGATCAATTACGACAACACTCCGGTTGGAAAAAGAAGGTAAAGAATATAAACTTGGCAAAACGAAAGCACTTGGATGAGACTCTCGGTAGAAGAGGAATGATAGACAGAACCCTCCAGATAAAACAAGATAGAGAAGGAATAAGAATGATATAATTTGGACAACACTCCGACTGCAAATGGAAGGAGTTAACAAGAACTTGACAAGATGAGAGGATACTTGATGAAATCAACAACACACTGCCACCAGAACTATTGAAAGAATGGCACAATGGGTAAGAAAGATTTCAGACAGCACTCCGGTTTAAGAAGCGAGGAAAACTTGGTAAGATGAGAGAACTTGAATGAAATAACGACACTCCGCTTGAATGGATAAGCAAAACGAAAGAACATGATATTTGACAACAAATGGGATGATGGGTCGAAGAGTGCAACATCACAGTGCCTCCGGAAGAAATGAAAGAAATCAATTTACTGAATGGAGGAAAACAAGATCTTAAAAGAGCACGCTTACACGAGATGCTAGAACGGAGTTGTTGGATTATCAACAAAGAAAGGATAAGCTTGTTGTGGCCTTATGGAAAACATCTCAAAATTATGAGGTGACAACCTGCCACTCACGGGAAAAAGATTGGATTGAGGTCAACAAGGAGATGACAACTCCTTTCGCCGAGAGGATAGGAGAAAAAAAACTTGGATCATTGATAGACACCACAATAAGCAACATTCCTTAGGGAAGGCTTTTAGGTGAAAACTAACCAAAGT
The DNA here is from genome assembly GCF_002162155.2 of Triticum dicoccoides. NCBI lineage: Eukaryota > Viridiplantae > Streptophyta > Magnoliopsida > Poales > Poaceae > Triticum > Triticum dicoccoides. The sequence goes on along the minus strand of NC_041390.1, from coordinate 379,749,564 downwards.
AACTCCTACAAAAGGATGGATTGGTTGAAAAGATCTCTTTGAGCAAAGAGAAAATGATGGATTTAAATATGTCACTCTTTGAAAACTTGTGAATAATGAAACCCGAAGGGAAATTATCAAGAATTACATAACACCACCTCAAATGATAAGGTAGAAAGAATTGCACTTAAAAATGAAAGATAAAGAATGCTTGAACTCCTCAAAACAAAACATGTGTTGAGCACCATGTTTATTTGTGAGTATAGCTTGGCGAACCTTAGCTTCGAGAAAAATCTTGAAGAACAATTGAAGAATGAAATGAATCCTTGATGAAGCACCATATAGAAACTCTCGAAGAACTCCGGATAGATGAAAAAAAGTCACAAGGAAAAAAACTTGAAAATAATAAGATGAATCCTTGCATCGATTTGATGGAGCTTCACGATGGTATAACCGAGAAAACTTGGAACTCCGGGAAGAAGGATGAACAAATGAGATCAATAATTTTGATGAACCTCCAGAATAAGGAATTGAATTTACTCGATGAAACAAGAATAAGAATTACATTATGCTTATCCTTCACCAATTTAAATTGATGACAACTAACAGATTTGGCATAGTACTTATTCTCGTAGAAAGGATTAAGATAGATATATCACAAACTCAATGGACCACCGGTAGGATTTGGAAACAACAACACTCGGGTTGAATGGATAAGCAAAAGGAAAGAACGTGATCTTTGACAACAAACGGGATGATGGGTCGAAGAGTGCAACATCACAGTGCCTCCGGAAGAAATGAAAGAAATGAATTTATTGAATGGAGGAAAACAAGATCTTAAAAGAGCACACTTACACGAGTTGCTAGAACGGAGTTGTTGGATTATCAGCAACGAAAGGATAAGCTTGTTGTGGCCTTATGGAAAACATCTCAAAATTATGAGGTGACAACCTGCCACTCACGGGAAAAAGATTGGATTGAGGTCAACAAGGAGATGACAACTCCTTTCGCCGAGAGGATAGGAGAAAAAAAACTTGGATCATTGATAGACACCACAATAAGCAACATTCCTTAGGGAAGGCTTTTAGGTGAAAACTAACCCAAGGTCACTCCTACAAAAGGATGGATTGCCTGAAAAGATCTCTTTGAGCAAAGAGAAAATGATGGATTTAAATATGTCACTCTTTGAAAACTTGTGAATCATGAAACCCGAAGAGAAATTATCAAGAATGACATAACACCACCTCAAATGATAAGGTAGAAAGAATTGCACTTACAAATGAAAGATAAAGAATGCTTGAACTCCTCAAAACAAAACATGTGTTGAGCACCATGTTTATTTGTGAGTATAGCTTGGCGAACCTTAGCTTCGTGAAAAATCTTGAAGAACAATTGAAGAATGAAATGAATCCTTGATGAAGCACCATATAGAAACTCTCGAAGAACTCCGGATAGATGAAAAAAAAGTCACAAGGAAAAAAACTTGAAAATAATAAGATGAATCCTTGCATCGATTTGATGGAGCTTCACGATGGTATAACCGAGAAAACTTGGAACTCCGGGAAGAAGGATGAACAAATGAGATCAAGAATTTTGATGAACCTCCGGAATAAGGAATTGAATTTACTCGATGAAACAAGAATAAGAATTACATTATGCTTATCCTTCACCAATTTAAATTGATGACAACTAACAGATTTGGCATAGTACTTATTCTCGTAGAAAGGATTAAGATAGATATATCACAAACTCAATGGACCACCGGTAGGATTTGGAAACAACAACACTCGGGTTGAATGGATAAGCAAAAGGAAAGAACATGATCTTTGACAACAAATGGGATGATGGGTCGAAGAGTGCAACATCACAGTGCCTCCGGAAGAAATGAAAGAAATGAATTTATTGAATGGAGGAAAACAAGATCTTAAAAGAGCACGCTTACACGAGTTGCTAGAACGGAGTTGTTGGATTATCAACAATGAAAGGATAAGCTTGTTGTGGCCTTATGGAAAACATCTCAAAATTATGAGGTGACAACCTGCCACTCATGGGAAAAAGATTGGATTGAGGTCAACAAGGAGATGAAAACTCCTTTCGCCGAGAGGATAGGAGAAAAAAAAACTTGGATCATTGATAGACACCACAATAAGCAACATTCCTTAGGGAAGGCTTTTAGGTGAAAACTAACCCAAGGTAACTCCTACAAAAGGATGGATTGGTTGAAAAGATCTCTTTGAGCAAAGAGAAAATGATGGATTTAAATATGTCACTCTTTGAAAACTTGTGAATCATGGAACCCGAAGGGAAATTATCAAGAATGACATAACACCACCTCAAATGATAAGGTAGAAAGAATTGCAGTTACAAATGAAAGATAAAGAATGCTTGAACTCCTCAAAACAAAACATGTGTTGAGCACCATGTTTATTTGTGAGTATAGCTTGGCGAACCTTAGCTTCGAGAAAAATCTTGAAGAACAATTGAAGAATGAAAGGAATCCTTGATGAAGCACCATATAGAAACTCTCGAAGAACTCCCGATAGATGAAAAAAAGTCACAAGGAAAAAAAACTTGAAAAGAATAAGATGAATCCTTGCATCGATTTGATGGAGCTTCACGATGGTATAACCAAGAAAACTTGGAACTCCGGGAAGAAGGATGAACAAATGAGATCAAGAATTTTGATGAACCTCCGGAATAAGGAATAGAATTTACTCGATGAAACAAGAATAAGAATTACATTATGCTTATCCTTCACCAATTTAAATTGATGACAACTAACAGATTTGGCATAGTACTTATTCTCGTAGAAAGGATTAAGATAGATATATCACAAACTCAATGGACCACCGATAGGATTTGGAAACAACGAATGAACTGATATGATAACGAAGGAAGATAAATCTTGAACGAACCACCGTAAGAATTAAAAATGAAAGCAACAAAGGCACAAATTACCGGGAGGAATTGGAAAATGAAAGAAGATACTTGAGAGAATTAAGATACAAGTGAACGAAGAGATCACAAACTGATTAGAGAACACTTGAAAGATGCACCGGTAAGATTTGAAGAACGAGAGCTGAAAACTTGAATCAATAATTCTGAGATGATGGGCTCCAGAGAATCAAACTAAAAAGACTCCTGAATTGCTCCGGATGGTTGAAAAGAATTCTCACAATCAAAAATAATTATGAGAGGATGGCAACAAGCTAAAACTATGAATCTTGAAGAGAATGGAGCAAGATTGAGAGAAAAATCTTCTTCGGTCTTCAAATCCGAGAATGACGACGAGAAACACCACCATGAATTGTAGAGGCACTCCGGGATGAAGAATAGAAAGGTTGAACCAATGATGAAAAGAATTCGAAAGATCTTGCAAAAAGATATTTGACTGATGACAAATCGTTCTTATGTCAAACTTTGAAATGAATTTGAGAATAACTCCGGAAAAATTAGAAGAGTCAGGTAAGATCCTGGGAAAAGACCTGTGCGTTAGGGCCCACTCAAAAGACACACCGTTGGAATGATTTAAAAGAGAGAATGCGTCGGTTGAATTAAATGGCTTAAATGAGGTAACATCCTCAAAAGAACTTGAACGAATGCAGAGTGGAAACACGAATCTTCGAGATATCTTCAGCACTCCGGAACAATTGAATAGCAAGCAGGGAATGATTATGAGGTGCACCAGCTTGGGGAAGCATTCTAAACAAGGAAAAGAATCATCGACAAAGCTTGACTTGAATCCACCGGAGAAGAAAGAGAACGAAGAATGATGAACTTGTAGAGCATCTTCATGAGAACCGCCGGGTAATAAATTGATTGAAAAGAATGAAGAGACTTCACATGAATAAAATGGATACTTGATTAAGACATCTGATTCCTTGAAGGAAACAAGAGGTGGGTGGGCGGGAAAACAAAGGCTACTTGGGGACGGATGAAAGAAACACCGGTTGGAAAGAATTGACATGATAATCTCGATTATCATGAAGGATTAGTATTCCCAAAGAAATATGAGAACAACATTTAGAGAGAGACATGAAATCAACATTTGACTTCGAAGCAACTCGAATACCACAATCAAAACAAAACAAAGGATTGGCTTGCAAAATAAGCCGAAAACAAACATATGATAGACCCCATGTCGTACCATGTGTCTGTTGGGAGGATACCCTACGTGACACTTGAATTCCCACTTATAAACTCCTGAAACTTTCTGGTTATGCAATCAGGTGTTGGGGATAAAGGGGAAGCATAATATCTCATCCAAACTAACAATACCTACATCCAGCTTTATCCATCCTTCAACACATAACCAAGAAATCTTCGGAAATCATATACCTCATCCTTTGAAAAGCATCCGTTATACGAGTTATGACAATACTCCCGAACTCCCGCCCCAGTACTGGGTGGCGTCGAGGTTATCTCACCAACAACTGCATAAAAGAGATTTTCGATGTCGGCGAACTCAGGTATTCCAGAACTGCAACGATAAAATTGTGACGACAACACCTTGGAGCTCAACTCCTCGGGACACTGCCACAACCCCTAAATGTCAGGAGGCACCAAGAACAATGTTCTCGTCACAGGACTATCGGAACGATTCCAAGATTCCCGCGTGATCCTAAAAAAATTTGTGAAATTTGAGGAGAGAAGAGTCAAAACTCTACGTCAGGAGGCGTCACCAGAGCGACGAAGGGACTGAGGAGTAAAAAGAATCGTACTCTCCGGTATATATAATCCTAAGAATCAAAACATTTTGTTCTAGACTCAACAACGTTAGTGATTCAATCAAGCAGGGGGCTCCTAAGTCGGGGAAGACTCTGATTACCAACTTGTAACACCCACAATGCGGCTATATCTCCCACGTGTCGTGGCACGACTTAGAGGTATAGCCGCATGGTAGGCATGTTGCAAGAGGGGTAATCTTCACACATCCCATGTACTGAATAAGAAAGGGGTAAAGAGTTGGCTTACAATCGCCACTTCACATAATACATGAATAAACCATACATCATCCAGAACAAACAAGGTCCGACTACGGAACCAAAACAAAAGGAAGACAACCCCTAATGCTAGATCCCCGATCATCCCAACTGGGCTCCTCTACTGATCAACTGGAAACAAAACAACACAACGGACACGGTCTTCATCGAGCTCCCACTTGAGCTGGGTTGCGTCACCTGCACTGGTATCATCGGCACCTGCAACTGTTTGGAAGTATCTATGAGCCACGAGGACTCAACAATCTCACACCCGTGAGATCAGGACTATTTAAGCTTATGGGTAGGAAAGGGTAGTAAGGTGGAGCTGCAGCAAGCACTAAGCATATATGGTGGCTAACATACGCAAATAAGAGCGAGAAGAGAAGCAACACAACTGTCGTAAGCTAGAAGTGATCCTGAAGCTACTTACGTTCAAGCATAACACAAGAATTGTGTTCACTTCCCGGACTCCGCCGGAAAGAGACCATCACGGCTACACACGCAGTTGATTCATTTTAGTTAAGTTAAGTTTCAAGTTCTCTACAACCGGACATTAACAAATTCCCATCTGCCCATAACCGCGGACACGGCTTTCGAAAGTTCAAAACCCTGCAGGGGTATCCCAACTTAGGCCATCACAAGCTCTCACGGTCAACGAAGGATATTCCTTCTCTCTGGAAGACCCGATCAGACTCGGAATCCCGGTTACAAGAAATTTCAACAATGGTAAAACAAGACCAGCAAGACCACCCGCTGTGCCGACAAATCCCGATAGGAGTTGCACATATCTCGTTCTCAGGGCACATCGGATAAGCTAAGCGTACAGGTACCAACATAACCCAAGTTGCCAAGGGACGGTCCCGCTCGGTGCTCTATTTTGGACCAACACTCAGAGGAGCACTGGCCCGGGGGTTTAAAATAAAGATGACCCTCGGGAGCGCGACTCCCAAGGGAAAAGGGCTTAGGTGGCAAATGTTAAGACCAAGGTTGGGCCTTGCTGGAGGAGTTTTATTCAAAGTGAACTGTCAAGGGGTCCCCATAACACCCAACCGTGTAAGGAACGCAAAATCAAGGAACATAACACCGGTATGACGGAAACTAGGGCGGGAAGAGTGGAACAAAACACCAGGCATAAGGCCGAGCCTTCCACCCTTTACCAAGTATATAGATGCATTAATCAAATAAGAGATATTGCGATATCCTAACATATATCCATGTTCCAACAAGGAGCAAACTTCATCTTCACCTGCAACTAGCAACGCTATAAGAGGGGCTGAGCAAAGTGGTAACATAGCCAAACAACGGTTTGCTAGGAAAGGTGGGTTAGAGGATTGACATGGCAATATGGGGGGCATGATATAGTAAGTTGTAGGTATCACGGCATAGCAACAGAGCAAACAACTAGCAAGCAAAGATAGAAGTGATTTCGAGGGTATGGTCATCTTGCCTCAGATCCCGCAAGGAAGAAAAACGAGTCCATGAAGAAGACAAACAGACGTAGTCGAACGAATCCTCACAAACGCGACGTTATCAGAACTAACCCGAAGAAGCAACACCGGAAAGAAGCAAACAACATGGTAAACAAACACCACATAAACATGGCATGATGCACAACTAAGTATGGTGCATGTCAGGTTTAATGAGGCATGGCATGGCAAAGTGCACAAGCAAAACTACAAGTTAAGTGGAGCTCAATATGCAATGAGTTGCATATTGACGAAACACCACATGACTTATTTAGTTCATTCTCGTTTATGTACCAACAATATTAAATGTAGTTAAGCATGGCAAGAGGTGAAGCAAAAGAAAACTACCTTTCTAGGAAAGTTTAAATGAGGCCGGAACAACAAGCAAAAAGTCCGGAAAAATCCTCATGTGCATATTTTAGGTTTGGTACTGTTCTGCCATAAACACAATTTTAGAGTTGTTAAACATGCAAAGTAAAGCCACCATCTTAAACTAGGCATTTTCTACCCCATTTACATATAAAGTTTGTTAAGTTTGGAGCTACGGTTATTAAGTTATGAATTAAAGCATTTTAGCATGGCATTATGCAAAATAATCACAAACAACATTTTTAACATGCATGAAAGTGGCAAAATATTAATCTACACAAAACTTTAAGCATTTTACATATATAACATATTTTTAAAATGATGCACGGTTGGTGAGTTATTAAATGCATGTAGTCTAGGGGGTTTACTGCAAAATAGGCGCTCTCTGGAAAAAATACTAAAACGCACAACTGGAAAAAAACACATGCAGGCTGAAACTAAGCAGAGGCCCAACAGGGTAACAGTCGCAACATTAAGACAAAAAAAGGAGGGCGCTGGGGTTCTCACCAGGCCTCATGGGCCTTGGGGAGGCACTGGCCCATGATGGCGCTGGAGGCGGGCACTTGGTCAACGCGAGGCGCGGGCGAGCTGGCAACCTGCTCGTTTCTGAAGACAGAAACAGCAACACCTCATGGCGATGCAGAGATCAACGGCAGGGGTTCCAAGCGACGGGGTTTGTGGGAACTTGCCGGAACGGGCGAAACGGAGCGCAGGGAGGTGCTTGGAGGGGGCGGCGTGGTCCGGCGAAGGCGGCTGCTGCCGGCGGACTCCAAGGGTGCCATGTCGGGGAGGTGGCCGAAGGAGGCGGACCGGGTGGTCCTTGGGCAGGGACGCGGCGAGGTTCTCGCTCATGGACTCGAGCGCGTGGACGAGGACGGCTGTGGCACTGCTGGCGGCTTGCTCGGGCATCCAGGACGGGTAGCATGGCTGGGAGGCGCGAACGAACTTGCAGCGGATCCGTCAGGTGAACTTGGTGCAACGACGGCGAGGAAACGACGGTGCAGTAGGGGCACGGCGGGAACGACACGGGAATGGAGGCAGCGACAGGGATCTCCGGTGGCGGAGCTCGACGCGGAGGCCGGCGGTGGCTTGACTCCGGTGAAGCAGGGAACATCGGGACGAGCAAGACGCGGGGATGGACTGTGCAAACTCCTCGGGGCTCGATGTTGCACGAGCAGAGAGAGCACGTGAGAAAGGGAGGAGGGAAGGAAAAATAAAGGTAGAGGCAGGGGCGTGGGATCCCGCTGGTGCTCGCCATTGCCGAGGTCGAAACCGACGGGCACAGATCAGCGAGCTCGGGTGCGCTGGTCGAAGGGCGATCGGCTGCGGTGGCGATCGAGCAGAGGAAGGCATGGCCTTGGGCTCGAGGAGGGACGAAGCTGTGGTTGCTATGGTTGCTGATGAAGAAGGCAGGGAGGAGGCGAGCATGAATCGAGAGGAGTCGAGTGCTTCGGGAGGAAGGGAAGATGGATCTGGTTGGTGGGTTTGCTGAAAGAGAATCGGGGTGGATCCCCATGGAGGATGAGGCTGGCGGCGGCTCCATTGGACAGGGGAGGATGCGGGATGGATCCCGATGGGGATTTGGAGTGTGGCGGCGGCGAGGAGGATCCTAGAAATTACGGATTTGGTCTGATTTATATAACGAGTGGATTTTTGGATAGGGGCATTTGGTCCCTCCGATCTTAATCAGACGGCATCGGATAATTAGGCTAGGGAGACCTAAAAGAAAAAACAGAGATGTTTTATAGACATTAGGGGATGATCCGGACCCATCGGTGACGACTGTCCGGGTCGGGTTCGGGGAAGTTTCGGACACGGGCGAGGGGTCGATGCACTGTGCAAAGAGGGTTAGGCGGACGAGGTCAAGTGTGTGGTTGGACTAATAGGAGAGAGGAGGAATGCAACCCGGCATCCGTTTCCGGAGACCGAAAACGTCCTACGATAGACCAGCTATATTGCCGCTATAGTATAATGGTTGGGCTACCAAACAAACTCCGAATGCGATGAAACTTGGCAGGCGGCCTACTAACAACAAAACAACACCACACGCCAACTTTCATTCCATTCCGAGAAATTTTTTCGTCCACTTATAAAATACTAGTTCGGAGGTGCCGTGGGCGCGTGCAAGTGTGTTTGGGATCAGAACGGACAACGGAGAGAACCGGAAGACCCGGACGGATGCAAGTTTCTAAAAAACATGATGATGCAATGCGGATGATGACATGATGAAATGTAACACGCAAGGAAATGACATGACAACGACAACGAATAACTGGAGGACACCTGGCGCATCGGTCTCGGGGCGTCACAAATCATTACAATGTAATCTAGATTATTGACTCTAGTGCAAGTGGGAGACTCAAGGAAATATGCCCTAGAGGCAATAATAAAGTTGTTATTTATATTTCCTTATATAACGACGAATGTTTATTATTCATGCTAGAATTATATTAATCGGAAACTAACTACATGTGTGAATACACAGACAAACATAGTGTCACTATTATGCCTCTACTTGACTAGCTCATTAATCAAAGACGGTTAAGTTTCCTAACCATATACATGAGTTGTCATTTGATAAATGCGATCACATTATTACAGAATTATGTGATTGACATGACCCATCCGTTAGCTTAGCACTTTGATCGTTTAGTTTATTGCTATTGCTTTCTCCATAACTTATACTTGTTCCTATGAGATTATGCAACTCCTGAATACTGGAGGAACACTGTGTGTTATCAAACGTCACAACGTAACTAGGTAATTATAAAGATGCTCTACAGTTGTCTCCGATGGTGTTTGTTGAGTTGGCATAGACCGAGATTAGGATTTGTCTCTCTGATTCTCGGAGAGGTATCTCTGGGCCCTCTCGGTATTGCACATCACTATGAGCCTTGCAAGCAATGTGACTAATGAGTTAGTCACAGGATGATGCATTACGGAACGAGTAAAGAGACTTGCTGGTAATGAGATTGTACTAGGTATGATGATACCACGATCGAATCTCAGGCAAGTAACATACCGATGACAAAGGGAACAATGTATGTTGTTATGTAGTTTGACCGATAAAGATCTTCATAAAATATGTAGGGACCAATAGGAGAATCCAGGTTCCGCTATTGGTTATTGACCAGAGATGAGTCTCGGTCATGTCTACATAGTTCTCGAACCCGTAGGGTCCGCACGCTTAACGTTCGATGACGATATGTATTCTGAGTTATGTGATATGATGTACCGAAGGTTGTTCGGAGTCCCGGATGTGATCACGGACATGACAAGGAGTTTCGAAATGGTCGAGACATGAAGATTGATATGTTGGAAGGTTATGTTTGAACACCGAAAAGGTTTCAGATAGGTTCGGGCCTTTTCCGGAGTACCGGGGGCTTACCGGAACTCCTCGGGGGTTAATGAGCCTTCATGGGCTTTAGTGCAAGAGAGAGGAGGCGGCCAACAGGAGGGGCGCCCCCCCCCAAGCCGAATCCAAATTGGGGAGGGGCCTGACCCCCCTTTCCTTCTTCCCCTCTTCCCCTTCCTCCCTCTCCTAGTTGGACTAGGAAAGGGGGGAACCTACTCCTAGTAGGAGTAGGATTCCCCCCTTGGGGCGCTCCCTATGAGACGGCCGGACCCCTCCTCCACTCCTTTATATACGGGGGAGGGGGCACCCCATAGACACACAAGCTGATCTCTTAGCCGTGTGCGGTGCCCCTCTCCACAGATTTCCACCTCGGTCATATTGTTGTAGTACTTAGGTGAAGCCCTGCGTCGGTAACTTCACCATCACTGTCAACATGCCGTCGTGCTGACGAAACTCTCCCTCGGCCTCAGTTGGATCTAGAGTTCGAAGGACGTCACCGAGTTGAACGTGTGCAGATCGCGGAGGTGCCATGCATTCGGTACTTGATCGGTTGGATCGTGAAGACGTTCGACTACATCAGCCGCGTTACTTAACGCTTTCGCTTTCGGTCTACGAGGGTACGTGGACACACTCTCCCCACTCGTTACTATGCTTCTCCTAGATAGATCTTGCATGATTGTAGGCAATATTTTGAAATACTACGTTCCCCAACAGTATTAGGCACGGGACAATGAGCTATAATTTTGTTCCATGTCGGAACTTTTGAATTTGGTGCCACGACAACGTTTTCTGAAACGGTCGCCACGCCAACATTTTTCGAAATTGCTGCCATGATAAAGTTTTTGAAATGGTTGCCACGACAACATTTCTGAAACAGTTGCCACAGCAACGAAATATTGGTTGTCACGATGCTTAAACTGGAGATTGAAGATGATCACAAAGATTCCCGACGCCCAGGGCTATACCATATAATGCTTTTATGATTTTTTCAGATGTTTATCCTTTTTTGTTTGTGCCCTTTGATTGCGTAGTAGTCAAATACTATGGTGATCTCTCATACTTAATATCAATATAAAATGTTTTCTTCCCTGTCTTGCAACTGTCTATAACATGTACCATTCTGGAATGTGTCATGTCCACATGAGTATAAACGAGACGTGAGGTGTAAGACTGGACTGGCCAAACCGTTTTGGCAGATAACAGTTGGTTATCTTGAAGTTCTATTGAGATCATTATGAGCTCGAAGCACAAAGCATCAAAAGATGAACAAGAGTCATATGGGGATATGGTCGGCAAAAGTTTGCCCACCAGTCAAAATTGTCATCATCAGTGATGTCCACATCTATGGCTGAGAACTAGATTTGGATCTTGAGTCACTCAGTATCAATTATTAGAGATATTGATTTGAGTGAGATTGCAATTTATATTAAAATTTGTTTAATCACTAGCGCAACATTAATTATGAATACATGTCTAAATGAATTTTGTGTTTATCTTAACCCCTATGTTAGAGAAAGAAAATTTGGTTGCTAATGGTGGAAACTATGTGGATTGGATTTGAAACCTGAGATTAGTTACCAGGAGTGCTAAGAAGAAGTACGTGCAAGATCATCCCCTAGGCGATGCTCCCGAAAAGGATGCAACACCAGAAGAAGTTGCTGCTTAGGCTGCTCGCAGTGATGACTATGATTTAGTCCAGTGCCTCATGTTAACTTGCATGGTTCCTAAACTACAAAAGCGTTTTGAACTATCTACTACTCAATTCATAATTGGGTCACTAGAAGTTCTATACAAGAAGTTGGCAAGGATCAAACGTTTTGAATTGACCAAGGCCTTGATTGAATGCAAGATGAAATAGGATTCCTCAATGACTGAGCGTATAATAAAGCTTCCTGGCTATGTTGACAGACTGTCTTCTCTGGAATTTGGAATTCCACCGACACTCGGTATGAATATTGTGCTTGCTTCACTCCCCCCATCTTACGATGGATTTATCATGAATTACAACATGAATGGGATGGAGAAAAGTGAAAGCGAGTAATTTGCTATGCTCAAAACTACAAAAGCTGGAATGCAGAAGAACAAAGCAGTGTTGATGGTCAACAAGACCACCAGTTTCGAGAAGAAGGGCAAGTCCGTGAAGAAGAAATCTACTAAAGCCGGTAAGACCGAATCTCAGAAGAAGAACAAGGACGAAGCCTCTAAAGAGACTAAATGTTTCTACTTCAAGCAGAAGGGACACTAGAAGCGCAACTGTAAGAAGTATTTGGTGGATAAGAAGAACGGTTTTTTCCATAAAGGTATAATTGTTATGCAAAGTTAATGTTAGTCTAATTGTAATTTCTTATATATCATAAGTACTTGATACTAATCGGTTGCTCTCATTTCGCAAACCAATATAGGGACTACAGAAAGCTCACAAGGAGAGAAGAAATGAAGTCGTGATACAAGTCGGGAATGGTGATGGGATCGCTACCCGGAGACCGTCAAAGTCATGTCTTTAGTTTATCTTCAAGATTTATCTTAGAACTGAAATAATAGTTATTTTGCTTTGGAGCTATGTAATGCATTATCCAATGGGTTATGCGACGGATATTCGTATAAGTTTTAAACAATAATTGTTCAGATTATTATGAGAATATGGATTTGATTAAACCTCTATATTTGTGATGGTTTATTCATGATGAACCTTGAAGTTTGTGATCTATAACATTAAAGCTAAACATCTTGAGAAGACTGATAAAACCACTTGTGTGTGGCACTGCTTGGTTATATCGGATAATTAAATCTTCATAAGGACTGAAATAGAAATAGTTCAAAGAAATTCAGGGTGAAGATATAATATTATTATGACAAAAGATAAACATAATTCTTCTATCACAAAGAAATATATCTAAGTCATAAAGTACTTGAATAATTGTGGAATTATTATTACCGATCTGCCCCTATTAAATTTTTGGGGATTTTAGGCATGAAACCACAAAATATGCACTAAATAAATGCACCATCTAAAGTCTGATAAAAACTATAAAGAGTTATATAATATTTTAGACCAATGCTCTATTGTAGGTTTTTTGTTCTTCTCACTAAAATTCAAAGGACAAAATGTTTGTCGGAATATATGTTTATCGAGAAAAAGTTTTCTCGCTAAAGGAGTAAGTGGGAAGATGATATAGTTTATTAGGATTATTGAATCTTCTGCTCAAGATTAAAACAAGACTAAACTAGAAAGGTTCTACAATAGTTTGTCTGCAAAACTGAGCAAAGAATCTACTACGTAAGATGTATAAGATTCAGTTAAGAACATAACAAAATGCAAAGGTTAGGAAAATATTATTGAATCTACTGAATATTTCATCTTCTCAGAAGATGAAACCTGCACACTACGAGGAAGCAGTGATGGCACCCAGCTAAAGAGGTATGACATAAATCATTGAAACTGAAAGTGAAGTCCACATACAAGGAACAAGTTTTGAACTTAATGAAACCTTCAGAAGGTGTATAAATGGATCTTTGAATGTTCATGGATAGTTTTTTCAGGGAAACAACAGAACTTTTCTGCGTATTTTATTTATTTTTTAACTAAATAATACAAAGTCTTGGGAAAGAAGAAAAAAGAAGCTATAAACAGAGCGAACAACTATCTAAGGAAAAGATCAAACAAAATAATAAAGAATACAAAGAACTAAAGTTCCAGCGAAAGGCAGATACAACAAAAGCTACCAAGGCTCGCAGATTAAAGTGGTTATGTAAAAGCCTGCACCCAACTCTCCAAATTGCAGTAGAACTTCTTAGCTTTGTGGACCAGCTAATTGAGCTCATGTTTAAATCTTCGTCTGCATCTATAGAGACTTGGTGTGATTCCTTTGAAGATCCAGTCATTTCTGGTGTTCCAGATGGCCCAAGAGGCTAAGATGATAATTTCCAGAGAAAAGGGCAATCCCAGCCGCATCTTTAAAAAGGAGATATTTGCCTGTATATCCGGGTGAAGTGGTATCCAATTTGGACAGAGATATGACCAAAACATCGGGGCAAATGGGCATAGGAAGAACAAATGGTCTCAGGTTTCTAGAGTGCTCTATTGCATAAGATACAAGAATAATCTTCAATAAATAAATTCTCACGCAGGAGCATACCTCTTGTGTTGAGCCTATTGTTGACGAGAAGCCAGAAGAATATCTTGTATCTTTGCTGACAACAAGTGTGCCAAGTCCATTTAATCACAGGTAGCATAAGGTGATCCACTATTAGTTATTTGTAAACATTGGACACCTTGTAAATGGAGGCACAAGAGGGGAATTGCCAAATGTTCATTTCTTGAGTGACATCAGTTTCAGCAGTGAGGAGAAACAAGGAATTGTATTGCTCAAATGCTTCCTTGGACATAGGGAGATGGAAATGGTTTGGTAAATCCTCCAAGTCCCAAAGCTGTGAGATGGTAATGTGCTCATTTTTACTAAAGAAGAACAAATGAGGCTACGACTGCATATGTGGTATACCATTCCATTTTTCCTTCCAGAAGTGTAAAGAACAACTAGCAGTGTTCTTACATGTAGGAAAGAACTTGAGAAAATCTCTCCACCTAAAAAGATGCTCCTTTAGGCTGGTCAGAGGGGTGAATGTCAGATTAATAAGCTTCCCATACAAGATGTACCCAGGGAATATCATAATGTTTGAAGAATCTATCCAACATTTTCTTCAATAGGCTCTGATTTTGTAAATGAGGATTGAGAATTCCCAAGACACCCTGCTCTTTAGGCCTACAAATCCGATCCCATGCATCCAAAGGTGGGTTTTATTTTCTAGATCTTTTCCTCTCCAGAAAAGGTGTCTCCTACATTTATCAATCTAAGTTATGATGCCTTTGTAAAGGAGTAAGCAGCTCATTAGATAAGTAGGCAAGGATTAAAGGACTACATTCACCATAAGCAGCCTGTCATCATAACTAAGGAACTCTGAGAAGACACTCAACCTTTTTTTATTCTCTTTATAATATACATAAAATTCTCAAGCCTTATTTTTGTGATATTGTGGGTGTTACCTCTTGAGCACTGCGTTGGTTTTCCCCGAAGAGGAAGGGATGATGCAGCAAAGTAGCGTAAGTATTTCCCTCAGTTTTTGAGAACCAAGGTATCAATCCAGTAGGACACTACGCGCGAGTCCCTCATACCTGCAAAAAACAAATAAATCCTCGCAACTAACACAAATAGGGGTTGTCAATCCCTATAAGGCCACTTACGAGAGTGAGATCTGATAGATATGATAAAGATAATATTTTTGGTATTTTTGTGATAAAGATGCAAAGTAAAATAAAGGCAAAGTAAATAGAAAAGGAAATAATTAAGTAGTAGGAGATTAATATGATAAAGATAGACCCGGGGCCCATAGGCTTCACTAGTGGCTTCTCTCGAGAGCATAAGTATTCTACGGTGGGTGAACAAATTACTGTTGAGCAATTGACAGAATTGAGCATAGTTATGAGAATATCTAGGTATGATCATGTATATAGGCATCATGTCTGAGACAAGTAGACCGACTCCTGCCTGCATCTACTACTATTACTCCACTCATCGACCGCTATCCAGCATGCATCTTGAGTATTAAGTTAAAAACAGAGTAACGCCTTAAGCAAGATGACATGATGTAGAGGGATAGACTCATGCAATATGAAGAAAACCCCGTCTTGTTATCCTCGATGGCAACAATACAATACGTGCCTTGCTGCCCCTACTGTCAATGGGAAAGGACACCGCAAGATTGAACCCAAAGCTAAGCACTTCTCCCATTGCAAGAAAGATCAATCTAGTACGCCAAACCAAACTGATAATTCGAAGAGACTTGCAAAGATAACCAATCATACATAAAAGAATTCAGAGAAGATTCAAATATTATTCATAGATAGACTTGATCATAAACCCACAATTCATCGGTCTCAACAAACACACCGCAAAAAGAAGATTACATCGAATAGGTCTCCACAAGAGAGGGGGAGAACATTGTATTGAGATCCAAAAAGAGAGAAGAAGCCTTCTAGATACTAACTATGGACCCGTAGGTCTGAGGTAAACTACTCACACTTCATTGGAAGGGTTATGGTGTTGATGTAGAAGTCCTCCATGATCGATGCCCCCTCCGGCGGAGCTCCGGAACAGGCCCCAAGATGGGATCTCATGGATACAGAAAGTTACGATGGTGGAATTAGGGTTTTTGCTCCGTATCTGATCATTTGGGGGTACGTGGATATATATAGGAGGAAGGAGTATGTCGGTGGAGCAACAAGGGGCCCACGAGGGTGGAGGGCGCGCCTGGGGTAGGCAGGCGTGCCCCCTACCTCGTGGCCTCCTCTCTTGTGCCTTGACGTAGGGTCCAAGTCTCCTGGGTCTTATTCATTGAGAAAATCACGTTCCCGAAGGTTTCATTCCGTTTGGACAAGTTTTATATTCCTTTTCTTCGAAACCCTAAAACAAGCAAAAAAACAACAATTCTGGGCTGGGCCTCCGGTTAATAGGTTAGTCCCAAAAATAATATAAAAGTAGATAATAAAGCCCAATAATGTCCAAAACAGTAGATAATATAGCAGGGAGCAATCAAAAATTAAAGATACATTGGAGATGTATAAAGCATCCCCAAGCTTAATTCCTGCTCGTCCTCGAGTAGGTAAATGATAAAAACAGAATTTTTGATGCGGAGTGCTACTTGGCATAATTTTAATGTAATTCTTCTTAATTCTGGTATGAATATTCAGATCCGAAAGATTCAAGACAAAAGTTCATATTGACATAAAAATAATAATACTTCAAGCATACTAACAAATCAATTATGTCTTCTCAAAATAACATGGCTAAAGAAAGTTATCCCTACAAAATCATATAGTCTGGCTATGCTCCATCTTCAGTACACAAAATATTTAAATCATGCACCCCGATGACAAGCCAAGCAGTTGTTTCATACTTTTGACATTCTCAAAACTTTTTCAATTTTCACGCAATACATGAGCGTGAGCCATGGACATAACACTATAGGTGGAATAGAATGGTGGTTGTGGAGAAGACAAAAAGCGAGAAGATAATCTCACATCAACTAGGCGTATCAACGGGCTATGGAGATGCCCATCAATAGATATCAAAGTGAGTGAGTAGGGATTGCCATGCAACGGGTGCACTAGAGCTATAAGTATATGAAAGCTCAACAAAAGAAACTAAGTGGGTGTGCATACAACTTGCTTGCTCATGAAAACCTAGGGCATTTTCAGGAAGCCCATCATTGGAATATACTCCCTCTGTTCCTAAATATTTGTCTTTCTAGAGATTTTAAATGGTCACCACATACGGATGTATATAGACATTTTTAGAGTGTAGATTCACTCATTTTGCTCCGTATGTAGTCACCATTTGAAACCTCTAAAAAGACAAATATTTAGGAACGGAGGGAGTACAAGCCAAGTTCTATAATGAAAAATTCCCACTAATATATGAAAGTGATAACATGAGAGACTCTCTACTATGAAGATCATGGTGCTACTTTGAAGCACAAGTGTGGTAAAAGGTTAGTAGCATTGTCCCTTCTCTCTTTTTCTCTCATTTTTTTTATTTGCGCCTTTTCTTTTTTTTCTTTTTTATGGCCTCTTTTCTTTTTCCCTTTTTTTCTTTATTTTGTCCGGAGTCTCATCCCGACTTGTGGGGGAATCATAGTCTCCATCATCCTTTCCTCACTAGGACAATGCTCTAATAATGATGATCATCACACTTTTTTTTTCTTACAACTCAACAATTACAACTCGATACTTCGAACAAAATATGACTCTATATGAATGCCTCCAGCGGTGTACTGGGATATGCAATGAATCAAGAGTGACACATATGAAAGAATTATGAACGGTGGCTTTGCCACAAATACAATGTCAACTACATGATTATGCTAAGCAATATGACAATGATGGAGTGTGTCATAATAAACGGAACGGTGGAAAGTTGCATGGCAATGTATCTCGGAATGGCTATGCAAACGCCATAATAGGTAGGTATGGTGGCTGTTTTGAGGAAGGTATATGGTGGGTGTATGATACCGGCGAAAAGGTGCGCGGTATTAGAGAGGCTAGCAAAGGTGGAAGGGTGAGAGTGCGTATAATCCATGGACTCAACATTAGTCATAAAGAACTCATATACTTATTGAAAAAATCTACAAGTTATCAAAACAAAGTATTACATGCATGCTCCTAGGGGGATAGATTGGTAGGAAAAGACCATCGCTCGTCCCCGACCACCACTCATAAGGAAGACAATCAATAAATAAATCATGCTCCGACTTCATCACATAACGGTTCACCATACGTGCATGCTACGGGAATCACAAGCTTCAACACAAGTATTTATCAAATTCACAACTACTCAACTAGCACAACTTTAATATCACCATCTTCATATCTCAAAACAATTATCAAGCATCGAACTTCTCATAGTATTCAACACACTCATAAGAAAGTTCTATTCTTAATCTTGTGTACCAAGCATATCAGGATTTTAAGAAAATTACCATGCTATTTAAAACTCTCAAAATAATCTAAGTGAAGCATGAGAGATCAATAGTTTCTATAAAACAAATCCACCACCGTGCTCTAAAAGATATAAGTGAAGTACTAGAGCAAAATTATATAACTCAAAAGATATAAGCGAAGCACATAGAGTATTCTAACAAATTCCAAATCATGTATGGCTCTCTCAAAAGGTGTGTACAGCAAGGATGATTGTGGTAAACTAACAAGAAAAGACTCAAATCATACAAGACGCTCCAAGCAAAACACATATCATGTGGCGAATAAAAATATAGCTCCAAGTAAAGTTAGCGATAGAAGTAGACGAAAGAGGGGATGCCTTCCATGGCATCCCCAAGCTTTGGATTTTAGGTGTCCTTAGATTATCTTGGGGGTGCCATTGGAATCCCCAAGATTACGCTCTTGCCACTCCTTTTTCCATAATCCATCAAATCTTTACCCAAAACTTGAAAACTTCACAACACAAAACTTAAAGTAGAAAATCTCGTGAGCTCCGTTAGCGAAAGAAAACAAATTACCACTTCAAGGTACTGTAATGAACTCATTCTTTATTTATATTGGTGTTATACCTACTGTATTCCAACTTCTCTGTGGTTTATAAACTATTTTACTAGCCATAGATTCATCAAAATAAGCAAACAACACACGAAAAACAGAATCTGTCAAAAACAGGCCAGTCTGTAGTAATATGTAGCTAGCACAAGATCTGGAACCCCAAAAATTCTAAAATAAATTGCTGGATGTGAGGAATTTATCTATTAATCATATGAAGAAATAATTAACTAAATAGCACCTTCCAAATAAAAATTCCAACAGTTCTCGTGAGCGTTAAAGTTTCTGTTTTTTACAGCAAGTTCAACAAGACTTTCCCCAAGTCTTCCCAACGGTTCTACTTGGCACAAACACTAATTAAACACAAAAAACACAACCAAAACAGAGGCTAGATAATTTATTTATTACTAAACAGGAGCAAAAAGCAAGGAATAAAAATAAAATTGGGTTGCCTCCCAACAAGCGCTATCGTTTAACACCCCTAGCTAGGCATAACAAGCAACAATAGATCTAGGTATTGCCATAATAGTAAGATAGATTATTAAAACTAATTTCATATTCTCTATGTTCAGCAGAAAGTTTTATTTGAGGCAAGCAAAAGTAATCAAAAGGGCTAAATTTAATGGGACAAAAGTCCCCAAGATCAACCTTGGGAGGTATAGGTTCCTCCTTTGGTCCTTCATATTGCACAACCAATTCATCATTATAAGCATTCTATTGACAGAACTTTGTGAGCGTATATTCAAGAGAATATCCTAGTTCATTATTTTGAATAGCCAAATCATCATTAAGTTCAGAAATTCTATCAACTAGAACATTGGTAGGAACCCTTTTCTAAGATTTTTATTGAAAGCAATATAGTCTAGAGATTGAAAACACATTATTTCTTCTTGATCAAAGATGACAGCCTCTATGGGAGGACGGCAAGCGTCCACCCTATAATGTGCAAAGATTTCTTTGGCCTCTTTTATTTTGAATCTAAACTCATGAGCCAAAAAATAATAGTGGCACGCTTAACAGAAGAATGCTCAATATTAGAAAATTCCAGAAAAATCCTTTGTATGGAAGGATGCATGTGCATGAATTGTCTTTCAAGTTCAACTGCAAGCATGGCAGTAGCATCCGCAAGACTACTAGTTCTATGAAGGATAGAACTACCCATAGAGGGTAAAGCACCGGCACAAGTAAAGAAATCTTGAATAACTCCTTTTCCAATAATATTACCACTACCAACACGAAATCTTTTTGTATGTGAGATAGTGGGTTCTTTAGTAGGAGCATCAGAATTATTATCGACCATAGTTTCCCCAATTTCAGACATAGAGACAGAAGGTAAAGGACTAGCCATAACGACAAGCAAACAAACTAACACACAAGCAAACAAAAAGCAAATGGGCAAAAAGAGGCAAATAGAGAGGGAGGATAGAGAGAGAGAGAGAGAGGGCGAATAAAACGGCAAGGGTGAAGTGGGGGAGAGGAAAACAAGAGGCAAATGGCAAATAATGTAATGCGGGAGATAAGGGTATGTGATGGGTACTTGGTATGTTGACTTTTGCGAAGACCTCCCCGGCAACCGCGCCAGAAATCCTTCTTACTACCTCTTGAGCACTGCATTGGTTTTCCCCGAAGAGGAAGGGATGATGCAGCAAAGTAGCGTAAGTATTTCCCTCAGTTTTTGAGAGCCAAGGTATCAATCCAGTAGGAGGCTACGCACGAGTCCCTCGTACCTGCACAAAACAAATAAATCCTCGCAACCAACGCAAATAGGGGTTGTTAATCCCTATAAAGCCACATACGAGAGTGAGATCTGATAGATATGATAAAGATAATATTTTTGGTATTATTGTGATAAAGACGCAAAGTAAAATAAAGGCAAAGTAAATAGCAAAGGAAATAACCAAGTAGTAGGAGATTAATATGATAAAGATAGACCCGGGGGCCATAGGTTTCACTAGTGGCTTCTCTCGAGAGCATAAGTATTCTACGGTGGGTGAACAAATTACATTTGAGCAATTGACAGAATTGAGCATAGATATGAGAATATCTAGGTATGATCATGTATATAGGCATCATGTCCGAGACAAGTAGACCGACTCCTGCCTGCATCTACTACTATTACTCCACTCATCGACCGCTATCCAGCATGCATCTCGAGTATTAAGTTAAAAACAGAGTAACGCCTTAAGCAAGATGACATGATGTAGAGGGATAGACTCATGCAATATGAAGAAAACCCCGTCTTGTTATCCTCGATGGCAACAATACAATATGTGCCTTGCTGCCCCTACTTTCAATGGGAAAGGACACCACAAGATTGAACCCAAAGCTAAGCACTTCTCCTAGTACGCCAAACCAAACTGATAATTCGAAGAGACTTGCAAAGATAACCAATCATACATAAAAGAATTCAGAGAAGATTCAAATATTATTCATAGATAGACTTGATCATAAACCCACAATTCATCGGTCTCAACAAACACACCGCAAAAAGAAGATTACATCGAATAGTTCTCCACAAGAGAGGGGAAGAACATTGTATTGAGATCCAAAAAGAGAGAAGAAGCCTTCTAGATACTAACTATGGACCCGTAAGTCTGAGGTAAACTACTCACACTTCATAGGAAGGGCTATGGTGTTGATGTAGAAGCCCTCCGTGATCGATGCCCCCTCCGGCGAAGCTCAGGAATAGGTCCCAAGATGGGATCTCGTGGATACAGAAAGTTACGGCGGTGGAATTAGGGTTTTTGCTCCGTATTTGATCATTTGGGGGTACGTGGATATATATAGGAGGAAGGAGTACGTCGGTGGAGCAACAGGGGGCGCACGAGGGTGGAGGGCGCGCCTGGGGTAGGCAGGCGCTCCCCCTACCTCGTGGCCTCCTCTCTTGTGCCTTGACGTAGGGTCCAAGTCTCCTGGGTCTTATTCGTTGAGAAAATCACGTTCCCGAAGGTTTCATTCCGTTTGGACTCCGTTTGATATTCCTTTTCTTCGAAACCCTAAATCAAGCAAAAAACAACAATTTTGGGCTGGGCCTTCGGTTAATAGGTTAGTCCCAAAAATAATATAAAAGTAGATAATAAAGCCCAATAATGTCCAGAATAGTAGATAATATAGCATGGAGCAATCAAAAATTATAGATACATTGGAGACGTATCAGAGGGGGACACCAAAAAGGTAGGTAGAAGGAAATTGTGCTATTGAGCATCCAAGGATTGTAGAGAGATCTTCCAAATATGCATCTTGAACATTGATGGGTATTAGATTTGATTTGTCATAATTAACCTTGAGACTAGAAGCTTTGGAAAATTGATGAACCAAATCTTTTAGCTGAGCTAATTGGGTAGCACAAGCTGGCATGATTACTAGAGTGTCATCGACATATAGCACAATCGAGAAGTCAGGGCATGATCTAAGTGGTATTGGTTGTTGTAACTGCCCTTTATGTATGGCAACATTGAGGATAGTTTGCAGGAAATCTGCAGCCATCACAAAGAGGAGTAGGGACAGGGGGTCTCCTTCCCTTACTCCCCTTCTGCATTGGAAGCTATGTCTTGGAACTCCATTAAGAAGAAGAACATATGTGCCAGAGTTGAAAATTTGAGAAATCCAATCACGCCACTTAATACGAAAACCTTTTTCAGGAGAGTCAAGATCATTCCATGCTCAGTCTTATCAAAAGCCTTTTCAAAGTATAATTTGAGCACTAGTGTTGGCTTTTTGCTCTTATGACATTGGTGAAGAAACTCATAGGCCCAAGCAATGTAGTCATGTATGGTCCTTGATTTGATAAGTCCATATTATTAACATGAATCAACTCCAAAATGACTAACTGAAGTATATTGGCCAACAACTTGGTCAAAAGTTTTATTGTGCAACTCAGGAGTGAAATTGATCTATAGTTGTTGACATAAGATGCACTCTCCTTTTTTGGAATTATGGAGATAAAAGATCTATTAATACTCTACAAGGAAAGATTGCATTTGAAGAACTAGTCACATGGATCATAGAAATACTTCTTTATAGTGTGCCAACACTTCTTAATGAAGTCAGTATTGAAACCATCTAGACCAGGCGATTTATTTGAGTAAAGATCTTTAATGGTTGCATCAATTTCCTCATGCGTGAAAGATACTTCTAAGCAATTGAGATTAGGGTGAGGTTGAATGAGATTAAGTAGAACATGGGGTAAATCAAAAGGCTCTGACTGACCCAACCTCTCTTTGAAAGCAGAGTGAAGTAAAGTAGCCTTTTCCTCATGAGAGGTGACATTGTTCCGCTCAGGAGTTTGCAAAGAAGAAATAGTGTTGACTCTTTTCTGAACAGTGGCCAGTGACTGAAAGAATTTGGAATTCTCAGTGCCCAATGACCCATTTAATTTTGCCCTTTGCTGCCAGTAAATCTTTTGGTTTTGCAATAAATTAGTCATGTGATCTTTGATGTTGATCCTAAAGGAAGACTCTAAAGGGCTAAGGTTTCTAGAGTTCTCAATGGAGTCCGGCATGGACAAAATATCATTAATATCTGCAACGTCAACTTTAACAATGGATATGGTTTTTGCCCAAGTCTTGAGGTTTTTCCTTAAGATTTTCATTTTTGCATTGAACCTTCTAGGAGCATCTGCATAGTGAATGCTTTGTGTCCAGATAGATTCAACTACGGGCAAGAATTGTAAGTGTTCCGTGCACCAATTTTCAAATCTGAATAAGTTGCTCTTGCGCATGGAATTTTTTATCTGAATAATGCAAGGTACATGGTCTGAGGTGGTCATTGCCAAGGGATAAGCTATGGTGTTGGGATGGCTCAAAGTCCATGATGTCGAGGTGAAGAACCAGACCAAGTTTTCCAGCAGTGGATTAAGTTGCATATTGCTCCACGTGAAGTTTCTAACCTTGAGAGGGATCTCTACAAAACCAAGCTGACTAATGGTTGCATTGAACTGAAGCATATCATAGACATCCCCGCCCGGTTTAATTCTGTCCTGGAAGCTTCAGATCATTTTAGGCCAGAAGGGCGACGAGTCAACGGCAAGCTCATAGGGCGTGCCCCCAAGCTTATGGGCCCCTCATGGCTCCTCTAATCCTAATTCTTCTTCTATAGATACCCGAATCACTACATAAAAAATACATTTCTATGATGATACCAAAATCCATGACGATTTTTGTCATGCATGTATATCCATGACGATTTTATGACAGAATCAAGATCGTCATACATGTGCTGTCGTAGAAGTGTTCCGTGACAATACCAAAATTATCATCACAGAAGTGTCCACTTCCATGATGATAAATGGACATCATGGAAGTGTTTTCGTCAAGGGTAACTGACATGTGGCATCTACCATAATGGATCTCTGTTAAGCTATTGGGTTCTGGTTTGGATCCGATAACCCGTTAACAACCCGGACCAATGGGGATTTTCCACGTGTAAAATTCTCATTCGCTAGAGGAACCACCTGTCAACTCCTTGTTGGGACAAATGTCATCCAGCGAATCGACGGGATACGCCTATGATACGTCGACATGTGCATCGGCCCAACAGTGGCCCATTCGAGTCAAAAGGCCGGCCCGTTTGACTTTGTCAAAAGGAAGTGGGTCAGGAAAGCCTGTTAATGGCTTGTTCGCATATAGCCCATTTACAGCCCGATAACTCACGACCCATTATGGCCAATCCAAATTAGGCCCATTAGCATCATCTGGGCCATCCAATATGATTCTAACCCGTTGTAACTTTCGGCCCATGTATGGCCCATGACGTCTTTCGGCTCATATGCGGCCCTTTGTAACTCTTGGCCCAATAAAGGCCCGTGGTGAAACTGGCCCAAAATGAAAATTTTATTGCTTTATACTCATTAATGACCAATTATTCCATTGGGCCATTTCCAGCCCGTGTTATCTTTCGGCCTTCTAAGGGCCCATCTATTCTTGGGCTCATTTCCAGCATTCGATTACTTATGGTCCGTTCCTGGCCTGTTCCGCTTGTGGGCCAAATTCAGCTTGTGGTTACCCTCGGCACATTTGTGGCCCGTTAATCCATTGGGCTATTTTCATAGCGTCATTAAATATGGCCCATTAATGACCCTTTATGCCTATCGATAGAATTAAGCCTGTTATACATATCGGCCTATTAACGACCCGTTATGCTTGGGCCATAAACTGACGATTTCCACTCTAGCCTGTTTACGGCCCATATATCGGTCGTTATTGGTCCACGAATAAGTACGACCCATGTTTGGCCAATCGATCATACGGCCCGTAGAAGGCCCATTGATTCTACAGTCCATAGAAGGCCCATTGATTCTATGACCCGTAGAAGGCCCATTGATTCTACGACCCATAGAAGGCCCATGGATCCTACGGCTGATGGTCACTACAGCAGGTAGCGGGACCATCGTTACGACGGTTCGTAAGTTGCCCATGGTTATTGTGGCCTAGTTTAAAAAATATTTTATTGTGGCCACTAGCAAACCGCAAAAAAAGAACTGTAGTGACTACAACCAAACAAATAAACAAGACAAGAAGGATATAAATAAGCAGGCAACTTATGCCAGGCTATTACGGCTATTACACATATTACATCCACTGGGCATCAAAGTTTGCCACCAGTGCAAATATAGGGAACAAAGAAGCATATTACATACACTAGGCGTCTAAATTGGCCACTAGTGTAAATAAACAAGGAAGCAAAACAATTCCATAACTAAAACAACTTCAGAAGAGCTCAAGAAATGTTATCCTGGGTATCCACCATGCTGGCAATAAGCTTAGAAAGCTTATTAGCTTTCTCCTGTTTGGCACTAAAATCCTTCAACACTTGTTGTTGCACCAGAAAGTATGCATCTGAATTCTCTAGGGACTTCCTCGGCCCTTTGGCTTCTTGTCGCAGTATAGCTGATCGATATCTTTCAGCTTGTAGTTGAGACTCAAGAAACCGAACTGATTCAGGCAGCGAGTTCGAAGAGCTTGTGCCATCGGTAGTGGCCAGTAGATCGAACACTACATAAAGACATGACTTTGGGGTTGTCTTACTGTCTTCAAGATAGTTTTCCTTAGCTGTTTTATGAGCTTTCTTGGAGACCAACAAGGATGTCTCACTATCCTAAACCTTATCTGCATTATTTCCTTTACCATTCCTGAATAAGGTACTCTTCCCCAATATTCTTTCAACATTCTAAAATAAGAAACAAGCACACACATAACATGTTAAGCATGTAGTATATGAAACTCATTTCGGTGAACTAGTTCACTAGTAAGGCGGAAAGGATTAAACTACCAAGTATTCTATTGCCAAGTAGTACATAATAAAAGCATCAAACAAACATATATCTATGTGCTATGGTAACTCCATTTATTGCCAAATAAAAATAGAGACATAGTTCAAATCATATCAGTTTAAGACAAAGCAGCATTGAGAATACAAATGTGGGAAACTACACGGCACAACAAGATTTCATATGGGTACCACGGGTGTACATGTACAACAACACTATTGGCTCTGTTGTCATGCTAGTAATGTGCATGATATGAGAAGTCAACTGTATACACAATGCAAATTGAAATCAACCGAGCAATTTAGAAGAGCAAACCCGTTAAATAAATATGTTTAAACATACCTGTTGTGTCAATGGAGTTTCGATTGGATCCTTCATTTTTAAAATATGTTTCTATGAGTAAATACAGTGATACAAGAGGAAAGTAGTATGCACCATAGCATGGAATCTTAAATGAGAACAATTGTTCTTCAGGTTTAAGCACTTGTTCTACATGAACAGAGTACAGTAAGACACAGGCATATAGTACTTCAAAATAAAAATGATCCCATAGACCTTACCACATTCTTGCCTCGGGACCAGTACAGAACAAGGCGTTCCCAGTCATCATCTCATAAATGTGTCTCAGGAGAATGTAAGGGAATTTCATGAGTTTCCATCCCAGTGAAGTATGTTTTCTTCAAGTAATTCCGATACTGCCACAAATCATTCTTGAAGATAGCAGATGTATTAGCACTTGTTACCTCATCCCGTGTTTCTAAATTGGTCCTTCTCTATAGAGAAAAATAGGAACATTTTTTGTATTATAACCAGCATGGAGGTAGAATGTATGGGACAAAGCAAAGTAATTTCCATGAATAACATTACTTACACATAACTCATGGACGAACACCTGCAACAGGCTTTTTCCTTCATCTTTAGTATAATATCCATGATGGGAAGATACGCACATAGGATTTAACAACATCAAATGCGATAGATGCTAAACTACGAATGACTAGTTGTTCTTTGTCCACATGAATAGGTGTACTAACTGGTGGAGTTGGTGTTCGCCATGGTAGTCCTGGCACTTTGGGCACTAGAGCTGCCTTACTAACTATTGTTGTTTGGGAGTTCTGTGTTGGAGATGGTGATGTGTCAACTGGAACTGGATTACTATCTGCTGGGGTTGGGGTTAGATTGGATGAAGTTGGCTCTCTATCCATCGGAGTATGGGTACAATCTGCGAGAGTCTGGGTTATGTGTGGTAGGGCTGGTTCTTGTGCATGTACAACCAGGGTGCTATCTCCACCAAGAGGTAACACTATTTTATTTGAAGACTGTGTTTTTACTCCGCTAGATACTTCCATCACCCCCTCCAATTCAAATGGCTGATAAACAAGAAAAGTAGTTGAATGTACATACCTTGTATGAGAGACAAATGCAATAGATAGTGTGGAAAAAAGATGGCATGAAATAGTTCACATATATACTGTTTAACAAAAAAGGATAACATGACATAATTTCACGTATATGATGTCTATCTAAACTGGATAGCATAGTATGACATAATTCAAACATATGATGACTAACTAAACAAGATGGCATGAGATAATTATATGATGTCTTTAGTAAACAGGCTCACATGACATAATTCACAAACATGTTATCTAAGTAATCATGATCGCGTGATATAATTAACATATGTGATTTATATAGTAAATAGATAGCATTCACATATATGATGACCGAACTAAGAACATGGTGTTAAATATTGTATATATGATGTCTGAACTATGCAATGCAAGACACCATATGCATGATATGAGCAGTGTAATCGTGCCAAGTTAGAGCACACACCTCGGTGGGGGAATAGGACTGGTCATCTATCTCTGAATCCTTCTCCGAGGAGCTATTTGGACCTACCAAGAGATCTGCTTCGACATGTAGCACTGTCTGCTCTGAAGACCTTGTTTTCACTCCAGATTTTTCCATCACCCACTCAAATGGCTGATTCACAGGAAGAGTAGTTGAATGTACAGACATTGTCAACAAATGGAAATGTAATGAAGAAAAGGAATGGCGAGATATAATTCAAATATATGATGTCTGGCTAAACATGATGGCATTGCTTATTTCACATATATTATGGCTCGCTAGAGATGAGATTGCATAGTTCACATATATGATATAGAAACTAAACAAGTAGCATTATAGAACATGTCTAAACTAAGCAGATGACATATATGATGTGGAAAGTAAGCACTGCAAGGCAACAAATGCATGATACGACCAACATCATCATGCCAAGTTAGAGCAAACACCTCGGGGGGTAAATAGGAGTGGTCAGCTCCATTTGAATCCGCCTCGGAATAGATATCTTCCACTGGATTACAATCTGGAGGAGGGGGAGGGTTTGCCATTGCACCCACCATGGAGCGATGTTTTCATCACATTGTATTGCCGCGCAAAACTCTTCTCTTTTTCTCTACATGTTCAGCATGACTGTGTATAATATTTGACATGCATACAATAAAAATATAGTGAAAACATTGTATTGTCGTGCAAAACTCTTCTCTTTTTTTGACTACGTACTGCAAGGCACTTGTGTTCTCTGCCAATCTTCCCTTCATGAAGACAAAGTTCATCTCTTCTTCACCTATAATTTCAGTCAAAGAGTTTGGAACTACCTTGGGATTTCCTGGCAGGCCCTGCCTAATCAGTCCATTTTCATGATGGCCTCGGCTTCTAAAAAGGAGTTCAATAAACCTTTCTTCTCTGAGGTGGTTTTTACTGCAGCTTGGAGGACACAAAGGAATGGGAAGATCTTCAGAAATGAGACACCTAGATTCAGATCTTGGAGGAGGAATTTTGTGCATGACCTCTCTCTCTCTCTCTCTCTCTCTCTTAGCATATAGGATCAAATGTAAATATAGAGATAGCTTGTTAGCTCGGATAACCTCTCTCCCTTAGTCAGTCTTGTAAGTATTTTCTTTTGCTTTCTTTTTTTGTATAGAGGACTCTTTTATTTATTTATTTATGAATAAAGAGCTGTGAGGCTGTTGCCTTGCAGTACATAGTAAAAAAATATAGTGAGATTATGTAGGGAGAGCATGCACAAATCTCGAGTGATGGTAACAACCAGTGGATAGATCCAAAAACAACGATAGCAGGCTGATGATAGCTTTAATTAAATAAAAGACAGATGATGATTGCTTTACTGTTTGTTTCCCACCCAAGATAAACATGCTGTTTGTTTCCTACCCAAGATGAACAACATAGACATACCCGAGGTGAACCAGATAATAGACAGAGATACTATTCATTGCTGCCTCGATATGTGCCCCATTAGCATTTCAAAACTCAAGATTGAACATTAATTTGGACCTGACTTGGAGTCTAAGAGGTGAACAGGATGATAAAGTAGCAGGTAATATTAAGAAATGCATAACATAAGCAGAAACAAAAGAGTGTGACCTCTCTTGCGGATCTGTGTACTCCTAATGTTCATATGATGAGTCGATGATGGTGATGTAGTTGCGGTGGGTGCCGGCAACAGGGAAGGAGATCTGAGCCAGTGAAAGATGGTCGGGAGTCGTGATGTCTAGTAGGGTGGATGCTTCTGTCGATGGAGCAGCTCAGGTGAGGTGGACGATGTTGCAATAGGAGTAGGACAAACCACACAAAGTTTTCTTCAACGCCTATCTACAATTGAAGTAATTCTATGAGGGCTCCTTTGGCTTGTAGCATTGAAAAAAATGCAGGGATAGGGAAAAGACTGGAATAGGATAGGAATGCACATGAGAAACATAGCATTTGCAAACACATGATTTCAGTCAACTTGGGTGTTTGATTCACTGGAATTGGAAGAATAGAGGAATGCAAAGGAACATGGCCAAATTAAAGTGAAACCATATGAAAATGTGCATAGTTACAATGTTATTCTGCCATTAATGCACTTAGTCTTGTTTTCATGCATAGGATTTTTAAAAGTAGGTCCAGGTGGATGTTTTGCTCCATACCTTTCAACCAAATGCATGAATAATTGAATGGTAGAGTACCACATCAAAATTTCCTATTGCTATGTTTTTCCTTCACTTTTTCCTTTGAACCAAAATAGCCCTAATGGATCGACATGAATGTAGATTAATAAGTGATGCGACAAGTGTACAACCTCTTTGGCATAGCCGTGTCGACCTCAGCATCAATGGGTTGGTCGCTGAAGAAGTTGCAGCAGAGGTGGACGTCGGACGGGTGGAGGAAGATCTGAGGCATCTATATACGGCATCTTGGGTACTGCTCTATTTGTGATAGATGGTTCCGTCGTTGGAGCAGCTCCAATAGATGTTTTAAAATACATTACCAAAAAGTGGTAGATGTAAAATTTACATCACCAAAAAGCACCTGACTCCAATAGATGAGGTAAAAACTGTTGACTCTGAACTTAACTGTCGAAACTGAAATTTACTGTGGAATCTGAATGTTACTGTCGAAACTGAATGCACTGGTAGTGGAGAAGCACTTTACATGTAGTTTAGGCCACTCGAGCACCAGTAGTAGAGAAACAGTGATCTAAATCAGTGGGAAATCGACATGGAAGACACTAGCAGATAGCAGCCGGAGCAGCAGCGCTCGGAACATCATTGCGAACTAGAGACAGAGCGGCAACTCGTGTAGCTGCAGCAGCTGGTGTACCAGCATCGACAATGTGAGTGAGAGGAAGAGTAGAGCAGTAGCATGAGCGAGAGAGGAAGAGTAGAGTAGCAGCGCGAGCGAGCGAGAGCCAGAGCAGCAACAGCAGCATGAGCGAGCGAGAGAGAGCCGGAGTAGTAGCAGCAGCTCCGGCTGGTATGGACGCCACCGTAGAAGGAGCCGGGAGACGTCGTCGAGACGTCGTCGATGGCGCCGACTATGAGGTAGCCGTGCCATGGGGGAGTGGGATCGACCACCGGCAGCGCCGGGAGGTCGAGTTAAGAAGAAGGTGCGATCCGATGAGTGTACAACCTCTTTGGTAATGCTGAGTAGGCCTCGGCTTTGTCTGAGGAGTCGGTGAGGATGTTGCGGTTCTGGTGGAGTAGGTTAAGGTGGCGTTGTGGGGATGGAACAACCGCGATAGACGAGGCGATGGTTGGAGCGGCTCCTTGGAGGTGGAGGAAGGGGCGGCTGAACCTGCGGGACGACGAGATCGACGACAAATCCTCAATGGGGCGGTGGATGAGGGACGTTGAGCTATTGCGGTGGACAACGTCGTCGGGGAAGAGGCAAAAGCTGGCAGTGGTGTGGTGGCGGATGACAAAGGGTGGGGTTTCGCGGCTGGAGCAGAGAGGTTATAGCGGCCTGAGTTTTTGAATGGATAAAAGGAGCTGATGGGAGGGGGAACCATGACTTAGGGATGCGCTTGTCCAAAATGTAGGGTGTTTTACAAAAGTACCCCCACCGGTTTGAACCAGCAGACCTTTTGGCTCAGTGTTAAAACGGGGATTTCACATGTCGGGATTTGGTAGCTGGAGGGAGTTTTCGTGCGCGTTATAATTTTGGGGTAGCAAGGCGCGAGTTTTCAGAGCACAAAGAGAGAAAGTGATATCTGAATTTTCAGGATAACAAGGCGCAGGTTAAAATTTTGGGACAAGCCTAACTTGTAATAATAAATGTAAAAATCAATTCGCACTTCCCTCAACGAAAAAAACAAAAACAAAACTATTCGCACCACACAAAGAGAGAGACTTGTCTCGCTTTACTATACAAATGCCATTCAAAACTATGAATCCATGTTATGTCCAACTAATTTTTTTTGCTAGCTATATAATACATGTAACCTACTCATATGATCATTTTAGTGTATTCCAAATGTATATACTACCGCTGCAATGTAATATCCAAAAATTCTAAATTTTGGAATGTTATATTAAATAAACATTTATGATTGTTTGTTTTATTGTTGTGTGATTGATTGTGTGAAATTGAGTGGAATTTGAAACTTTTTGAAAGTTGAATGAGAGGGAATGAAATGACTTTTCCAAACTTTCATCCTTTCATTTTGATCTCGATGAATTCAAATTCATTCCATCACAAAACCCTAGAGAGAAGATGATATGACTTCTTCCATTTAAATAAATGAAAAGGATTTTGAAAAGATTTGAAGTCACTTGGAAGTTATTTCAAATTCTCTAAAACATATTCAAAAAGAGAGAGGTAATATGACACTTCAAAATTCAGAGGCATTTGGAATATATTTGGCCAAGGAAAAAACATAAAAGATTTGAAAGTGGTTTGAATTACAAATTCAAAGCCACTTAGAAGTTTATTTGGTTTTTATTTAATTTATTTCTCTCAAAAAATAAAGTATATGGAAAATAGGGCAAAATGATTCCCTACAATAGAAAAGTGGAGAAAAATAAATTTGAAATCATGTTGGTATTTTAAAAATGATTTTATGGGGTTTTATTGCAATAGGAGTACTGTTTGACTTTATTGAATTTTTGCAGAATGTATTTGCCTTTGAAAATATGTTCATGTTTTAGAAAATCTTTTTCTAAATTTTTTGACATATAATATGTCTAGATAAATGTCTTATTGTTTTTCCTTTATTTAGTTTTCTTGTCTGTGTTTATTTATTATTTTTTTAAAGAGAAAACGACCGAAGCCATCGCCCCAGGCGCTAGCCGGCAGCCCACCTTGCCGAATCGACCCACGGCCACCTCCCCGCGCCGAAGCACTTCGCCTCGGTTGCCCGCTGCTCGATCGCCTGCCCTCTCCCGTTGACGCCCTGGGCCACGTCTTCTTCTTCCTCTGCACACAACAACGCGTCTAGAGCAACGCCCGCGCCGCCGGAATCCCGATCCTCACAGGATCCTCTCCCCCGATTCGACCTTCCTCCAAGCACCGCTCCCCCTATATATACTCTCCCCCTCAACCCATTCCCCTCCTTTCCCTGCACCAAGAACCTCCGCTGCCTCCCCAATTTCTTGCCAGAGCCGAGCTCCGCCGCCGCACCATTGTTGCCTTACCTGACCACCCCGACCACCTAGCCGCCACTTGAGATCACTACCGTAATCCCCCTCGCTCGTCTGCACCTCCTGTGCCCTTGCCCGAGCCCTAAACCAACTGGAGCGCCGTCAGCCAACGACCACCATACGCCCCTACCGCCCCGAGCTCATCGCCACCCATCTCCATCGTCCCCGAGCGCACCAGCCACCATCGTTGGAACCGCCTCCGACCGCTACATCCCTGGTCTCCTCCACCGACCCCGTCGACGACCGGAGCGCCGCTGCCAACGACGTCCGAGCCGCATCACCGGGGACCACCCCACTGTAATCTGGCCAACTCCCCACCTCTGTTCGATCTTATTTCAACGCTCTAGATTAGATCTATCGAATAGTTAGGTTTTTATTTTATAGATCGGTTTAGTTCAGTTCATTATTGGTTTAGATCGAACCGTCTCGCTGGTTTCTTTTTATTAAAGGCACATGCACGGTTTTCTTAAGTATCGCCCAGTTTAGTTGTAGATCGCACACCACTTTGGCCCAATAGCAGTAGGCCATGTAGCTAGTGCCCGATTTGTTTTTTTTGGTTATTTTCATTTCTGTTTTTAAAAATGGAAAAGTTTCAATCTTAGATATTCAGTATCTTTTATGTTTTAGAACCAAATTGAGTGATTCTTTTTGCGTTAGATTCAAAATTCCTTGAAGCTTATATTAGTGCACTTGGATTTCAAATTTTAGTAGTTTACATTTGAATTTTCTCAAATTAGTATTTTGTACACAACTTGAGTTTGAAAGTATATTTTAAGTTGATTCTTTTTGCTCCTGCTCACTAGGACTTTTACCTATCCAGTAGAATATAGTGATTTATTTTTTGTTTCTTTCAAATTTGGGTTTTAGGCAAAACAGTACTGTTTTAGTTCTAGTTTTGTTTTAGTCTTTTATTTGTAGTTTTAATTGTTTTTCATTAATTTTTTGTCACTTTTGAAAAAATTAGTTTTGTTTCTGTTAGTGAACAGAAGATTTTTTTTAATTTTTTTAATTTTCTTTTGTTTTGTATGAAAACTTGTATAGTGCATATTTAGAGTTTTATAAACGCTTTTTACTTGTTTCTTTTTGCTACTAAAAATTTAAGAAAAATACTTTCTATTAAATTAGTTGTTTTACATTTTATTTTCTATTAGCTTATTAGTTCAGTGTTTTAATTGTTGTTAAGTTTTTACTTAGGGCAAAACTATATTGGAAGTTTGTAGTAAAGTTGTGGACTTACGTTAGTAGTTTTTCTTTGTAGTTTTATTTGAAGTTTTATTTGGAATTCATTTGAGTTTTATTATTGAGTTTTCCTTGTTGTCTTAATTGTTATTTTGAGTGCTAGAATTGTTTGGAAGGATGATTGCTTATATGAATGTTGTGTTCTACCAAG
Organism: Triticum dicoccoides; assembly: GCF_002162155.2. Lineage (NCBI taxonomy): Eukaryota > Viridiplantae > Streptophyta > Magnoliopsida > Poales > Poaceae > Triticum > Triticum dicoccoides. The sequence goes on along the minus strand of NC_041390.1, from coordinate 379,714,661 downwards.
TCCCTTTCTGAAAGCGTTATATCTTCATTAACTTACCAGGAAAGTTCACTTTGACCATGTTATTCATACCCATGTTTTTATTGCATTTAGTGTCACCATTCATGATACCTCCAGTAGTGATATTGACTTCTTGTAGTTGAGTAGAATGCAAGAGGTAGGAACCCATCTCCCTGTTATCAAGCCCGAGACGTTATATAGTTTAAATGCTACGCTATAGTAGACGAGGTTGGTATGAGTGCTCGGGAGTGGTGTGAGTATGAAGGACACCCTATGTCAATGCTGACAACTTCATGATGGCATAGGGAAGGACTGCATCTTCAGGACTTCAAGACCTCAAGATTTCGAGACTTGAGATAAGAATTCAATACACACTACTGGGTGAAGGATGGATTTGATGGGCACCCTGGAGAAACCAATGGATGGCCGGGATGCATGGAGAAGGGCCATGACATCTTGCGGAAAGCTTCACCTAGACTCAATGAGATGGAAGAATACTTCATACCCATAAGCTTACCTGTGCAACCGCAAGTCATTATGGGCTCTGGCTTGGTTGCCCTTACTTGTGACTCTGGCTGGGAAGGTGCTAGCAGATGTAGAACTACGTGCTACCTCTTGAGCACTGCGTTGGTTTTCCCTTGAAGAAGAAAGGGTGATGCAGTAAAGTAGTGTAAGTATTTCCCTTAGTTTTTGAGAACCAAGGTATCAATCCAGAAGGAGATCACGCTCGAGTCCCACGCACCTACACAAACAAATAAGAACCTCACAACCAAGGCGATAAAGGGGTTGTCAAGCCCTTCACGGTCACTTATGAGAGTGAGATTTGATACATATGATAAGCTAATATTTTTGGTATTTTTATGATAAAGATAAATAAAGATGCAAAGTAAAATAAACGGCAATAGAAATAGCTAAGTGTTGGAAGATTAATATGATGGAAGATAGACCCGAGGGGCATAGGTTTCACTAGTGGCTTCTCTCAGGAGCATAAGTGTTACGGTGGGTAAACGAATTACTGTCGAGCAATTGATAGAATTGAGCATAGTTATGAGAATATCTAGGTATGATCATGTATATAGGCATCACGTCCGCGACAAGTAGACCGAAACGATTCTGCATCTACTACTATTACTCCATACATCGACCGCTATCCAGCATGCATCTAGAGTATTAAGTTCATCAGAACAGAGTAATGCTTTAAGTAAGATGACATGATGTAGCGGGATAAACTCATGCAATATGATATAAACCCCATCTTTTTATCCTCGATGGCAAGAATACAATACGTGCCTTGCTGCCCCTGCTGTCACTGGGAAAGGACACCGGAAGATTGAACCCAAAGCTAAGCACTTCTCCCATTGCAAGAAAGATCAATCTAGTAGGCCAAACCAAACTGATAATTCGAAGAGACTTGCAAAGACAAACCAATCATACATAAAAGAATTCAGAGGGGATTCAAATATTGTTCAAAGATAAACTTGATCATAAACCCAAAATTCATCGGATCTCGACAAATACACCACAAAAGAAGACTACATCGAATAGATCTCTAGGAGAATCAAGGAGAACTTTGTATTGAGATCCAAAGAGAGAGAAGAAGCCATCTAGCTAATAACTATGGATCAGAAGGTCTGATGTAAACTACTCATACATCACCGCAGAGGCCATGGAGTTGATGTAGAGGCCCTCCGTGATCAATGCCCCCTCCGGCGGAGTTCCAAAAGAGGCCCCAAGATGGGATCTCTTGGGTACAAAAGGTTGCGGCGGTGGAATTAGGTTTTTGTGGTGCTCCTGGATGTTTGGGGGTACGTGGATATATATAGGAGGAAGAAGTACGTCGGTGGAGCAACGAGGGGCCCACGAGGGTGGAGGGCACACCCAGGGGGATAGGCGTGCCCCCTGCCTCGTGGCCTCCTCAATTGTTTCTTGACGCCCACTCCAAGTCTCCTGGATCACGTTTGTTGAGAAAACCACGTTCCCGAAGGTTTCATTCCGTTTGGACTTCGTTTGATATTCCTTTTCTGTGAAACACTGAAATAGGCAACTTGGGCTGGGCCTCCGGTTAATAGGTTAGTCCCAAAAATTATATAAAAGTGTAAAATAAAGCCCATTAACATCCAAAACAGATAATATAATAGCATGAAGCAATCAAACATTATAGATATGTTGGAGACGTGTCACTACAGTAGGATTGGATGAGCACCAGACGGTGGTCAGGGGAACTCTTCGGAAGACCATGTTTCGGTCGTCTTGTTCTCAAACACCTTGAAGTGCGAGAACGTAAAAAGAGGGATCGAATCTTGCGGGTAAAGTGTACAAACCTCTGTAAAGGGTTTAAAACCTAATCGATTAACCGCGTCCCCGCTTACGGATAAATTGAGCCGCTGGACTTGGATCTACCTCGGAACTCTCAACACTGGAGTAATAACTTAATCATGGGCAACTTCTGATGATTTGGGGAATGAGACATCAGTTGGAGGAACCATGTCATGGTAGACAACTCTGTAGTAAAGACTCCCGATATTCCTTTGTTGTAGGGAAAATAAAACCAGTTTTTATGCAAAAACCTTAGATACAGAGCCACAAAGCGATATTGCATATAGTATAGTTTATCATCTGTTCTTCTTATAGTGATCTTGTCGGTACATTCAATGTACTGACCTACCGGCTGCAACATATCATGTTGCAGATATTTTCTTCGACGAGTAAGAGTTACCATACAGGGTTACGGTCTACACTCAACTTGTCGATGGCGTTGATGGGACTCCAAACCCGATTGTTTGTTTCCGGTGAGACTTATAAGGTATATATCAATTTTATGTTATTTATACATGTAATTGCACTCTGATATATACATTGATGTACTGTGTGTGCCAACATACTGATGCAGGGATGGACAGATACACAGAGGCTTGACCGTTTGAGGTCGGGTCGCTACATGCAATTCAAACTAAATTTGAATTCGTTTCTCTATTTGAATAAGAATCTACAATCATGATTGTTGCCAAGTTAAATCTAGATAAATGTCTTATTCTTTTTCCTTCATTTAGTTTTCTTGTGTGTGTTTATTATTTTTTTGAAAAGAGAAAACGGCCGAAGCCAGTGCCCCAGGCGCTAGCCGCCAGCCCGCCTTGCTGAATCGGCCCACGACCACCTCCCCGTGCCGAAGCACTTCGCCTCGGTCGCCCGCTGCTCGATCGCCTGGCCTCTCCCGCTGACGCCCTAGGCCACATCTTCTTCTTCCTCTGTAACGCCCCGAGACCGATGTCCCAGGTGTCCTCCAGTTACTCGTTGTTGTTGTTGCCTTGTCATTGCTTGGGTGTCATGCATTGCATATCATGTCATCATGTGCATTTCATTTGCATACATGTTCATCTCATGCATCCGAGCATTTTCCCCGTTGTCCGTTTTGCAATCCGGCGCTCCTATGTCATCCAGTGTCCCTTTCTACCTCTTTTCGCATGCGGGTGTTAAACATTCTCGGATTGGACCAAGACTTGTCATGCGGCCTTGCTTTACCACTGGTAGACCACCTGTCAAGTTTCGTGCCATTTGGACTTTGTTTGATACTCCAACGGTTAACCGAGGGACCGAAAAAGCCTCGTGTGTGTTGCATCCCAACACCCGTCCAATTTGGCCCAAAACCAACCTAAACCCTCTCCATCATCTCGGTCGTTCGATCACGATCGCGTGGCCGAAAACCGCACCTCATTTGGACTCTCCTAGCTCCCTCTACCTATATATATGTGATCCCCTCCAAAAATCTCGCGCAGTTGAAACCCTAAGAATTTCCCCACACGCCGCCGGACATGTCCGCTCGCCCGGCCACCTCACCCCGGCCAATCGCCGGCTGCCACCTCAGTGCCGCCGCCTCCCTCCACCTATCCCGCGCCTCCACGTCACCGCGCCCCGCCTCCTCTCTCTCCCCATGCCGCCGCGGCCCTGCAGGCCCGAGGCAGGCCCGCCCGGCCCATCTTCCTCGCCGCCGCCGGGGTGCTTCGCACCGCCGCCCGAGAAGTCCGCGGCTCCGCGCATCGCCCTGCCGCCCGTTCGCTGGCGCCGCCGCGCCCGCTCGCCGGGACCTCGCCGGCCGAATCACCGGAACTCCTCGTCGCTGGTCCCGCTCGACCCCGCATGCATGCTGGAGCCGCGCGTCGCCTTCCTCTCCGCCCGCGCACTGTTGCATCACCGGCCACCGCCACGAAGCTCGCCGGCGCCTCGAGCACCACCGCCATTCGCCGCATCGTCGGTAGCCCGGATCCGCTGCTTCCTTGCCTCCCCTGCCGCGCCTCGCCGGAGTTTGTTTTCCTCGCCGGAGAAGAAGATGGATGAGATCCACCACTACGCTGATCCAAACGCCGCCGTCCAGATCCGGATCCCTCCGTCCCGCACTCCGTCCCGGGTTGACTTTCTCGGAGAGGTCGAAATTCTTCTAAGTCCCCAGATTCCAGTAACTTTTTGGGCATTTTCATCGCATCGTATCTCATCATCCGTGGCTCCGTTTTGAGCGTGTAGCATATGAAAATGTTCGTCTCGACGATTACATCATTTCATCTCATTGCATAATTTTCATTTGAGCTCATCTTGATGCCTGAAATGCTGTTGGAAGAGGGCTATGTGAGTAATTTGTCAGATCTGTTTCAGCAAATGGCATTTTGACATTTTTGCCATGATTAATGTGTACATGCTATGATCCTGAGCTCTACATATGTTTTGTTATATGCCATGCCATCTTTACAGTGGTGCTTACCATGTATTTTTGTGATATTTGTAGTGACTAGCACAAGCTTGAAAAGTAGCGTAATCGGTAATGCTGATTTCAGGGACTTAGAATTTCACTAAGTCCTTGTCCTGATTTTGTCGTTATGCCATATGTTCATGTTGTTTCCTAGTGATCCGTGCCTCTTTCGAGGATGATCAGTAATGATGTTTTATTAATATTGTGGTGCTCTATCCAGCCATGTGTTTGTTTGCATTTATGGAGCACCCTAGTTTGAGTCAATCGAGCTCTACTTTTGCTATATCGTGAATCCTGGCAGATTGTTGACTTGTTAGCGATTTTGCCGAGCATGTTGCTATTGATCCGTGCATGCTATGTTGTTGTTCTTGCCATGTCTAGCTTCTATGCCATGTATTCTTTATGGATGTATGCTTATTTTGTCATGCCATGCTGTGTAGTGAGTGGATCGAGCTCGTAAACATGCCTACTCGTTAACTGTTTTGCATGCTCCAGTTTTTCACTAAGTCTGAGATCTGTTTATGTTTTTGGCTATGTTCACATGCTTGCAATTGTATTTTCTGATCCCTTTTGGCTCAAGGTCATTAAGGGACTTTTGTTAAGTGCTTTGAGTAGCTTCATGCAATGCCTTACTTTGCCATGTTAAGTTCCTGTAGCATGTAGTTTTCATGCTCTAAAGTGTGCTTCCTAATGATAAATTACAGACTTGTGTTAATTTCACGAAGTCTGAAACCTGTTATCATTTGCACTTTTGCCATGCTTGTTTGAACCTGTTAATGAGTGATTTAGCCATATCTCAGTGTTCATCTTTTGTTCAGCATCTTGAGTGGATCCCTGCCATGTACTTTTTTGCCATGCTTGAGTGTTGTAGCATATTTATCTTGTTGCATTTAGATGGCTACTTGTTGATTATCGCAGACCGATGCCATATTTGTTTTGCTTCCCTTTTCCAAACCGTGCATCCGATTCCGGCGATCTTTATATCGATTTCAACCGAAATCACCTCACCTTTCCAGTGGCACTCTTGGATTTCCGAGTTCAGGCCAGGTTCAATCATTCCTTTGCAAATCATGCATATGCATCGCATACTGCATCCCGCATATCATACCATGTTCATGTGTTGGTTGTTTACGATGTTGTGTGGTTCATTCTGGTGTTGCTTCTTCGGGTTGGTTCCGGTAACATCGCGTTTGTGAGGACCCGTTCGACTACGTCCGTTTGTCTTCTTCATGGACTTGTTCTTCTTCCTTGCGGGATTTCAGGCAAGATGACCATACCCTCGAAATCACTTCTATCTTTGCTTGCTAGTTGCTCGCTCTTTTTCTATGCCTATGCTACGATACCTACCACTTTCTTGTCATGCCACCCATATTGTTGAACCAAGCCTCTAACCCACCTTGTCCTAGCAAACCGTTGTTTGGCTATGTTACCGCTTTGCTCAGCCCCTCTTATAGCATTGTTAGTTGCAGGTGAAGATTGGAGCTTGTTCCATGTTCGGAACATGGATATTTTTGTTGGGATATCACAATATCTCTTATTTAATTAATGCATCTATATATTTGGTAAAGGGTGGAAGGCTCGGCCTTATGCCTGGTATTTTGTTCCACTCTTGCCGCCCTAGTTTCCGTCATATCGGTTTTATGTTCCCGGATTTTGCGTTCCGTGCGCGGTTGGGTTATAATGGGAACCCCTTGACAGTTCACCTTGAATAAAACTCCTCCTGCAAGGCCCAACATTGGTTTTACCATTCGCCACCTAGCCTTTTCTTTCCGTTGAGTCGGCCGGCTCAAGGGTCATCTTATTTTAACCCCCCCGGGCCAGTGCTTCTCTAAGTGTTGGTCCAACTGAGCGATGTCCGAGGCTACCAGGGGCAACTCTGGGCTGGCTTACCCGACGTCTTGCTCATCCGGTGAGCCCTGAGAATGAGATATGTGCAGCTCCTATCGGGATTTGTCGGCACATCTGGGTGGCTTTGCTGGTCTTGTTTTACCATTGTCGAAATGTCTTGTAACCGGGATTCCGAGTCTGATCGGGTCTTCTCGCTAGAGGGAATATCCTTCGTTGACCATGAGAGCTTGTGATGGGCTAAGTTGGGACACCCCTGTAGGGATTTGAACTTTCGAAAGCCGTGCCCGCGGTAATGGGCAGATGGGAATTCGTTAATGTCCGGTTGTAGAAAACCTGAAGTTGACCTTAATTAAAATACATCAACCGCGTGTGTTACCGTGATGGTCTCTTCTCGGCGGGGTCCGGGAAGTGAACACGGTGTTGGAGTTATGCTTGACGTAGGTTGTTCTAGGATCACTTCTTGATCATAGTTGTTCGACCGTGCTTTGGCCTTCTCTTCTCACTCTCTTTTGCGAATATGTTAGCCACCAAATATGCTAGTCGCTTGCTGCAACTCCACCTCATACCTTTTACCCTTCCTATGAGCATAAATAGTCTTGATCGCGAGGGTGTGAGATTGCTGAGTCCCCGTGACTCACAGATACTTCCAAAACCAGCTTGCAGGTGCCGATGATGCCATTCCAGGTGACGCAAACGAGCTCAAGGAGGAGCTCGATGAAGATCTTGTCCTTTATGTTGTTTCATTCTAGTCGATCAGTAGTGGAGCCCAGTTGGGGTCGATCGGGGATCTGTGTAGCATTTGGGGTACTCTTCTTTTATTTTGGCTCCGTAGTCGGGCCTTGTTTGTAACTGGTTGATGTAATGCTTTATTCATGTAAATGTGTGAAGTGGCGATTGTAAGCCAACTATGTATCTCTTTCCCTTATGTATTACATGGGTTGTTTGCGAAGATTACCTCACTTGCGACATTGCTTTCAATGCGGTTATTCCTCTAAGTCGTGCTTCGACACGTGGGAGATATAGCCGCATCGATGGTTTTGTGACAAGTTGGTATCAGAGCCTTCTCCGACCTTAGGAGCCCCCTGCTTGATCGAATCACTGGCATTATTGAGTTTATAAATGTTTTGAGTGATTTAGGAATTTTATATATCGGAGAGTTAGGACTTCTTTTTACTCCTCAGTCCCTTCGTCGCTCTGGTGAGGCATCCTGACATAGAGTTTTGACTCTTCTCTTCTCAAATTTCACTAAAAAAATTTAGGATTACGCGGGTATCTTGGAATCGTTCCGATGGTTTTGTGACGAGAACATTGTTCTTGGTGCCTCCTGACTTTTAGGGTTTGTGGCAGTGCCCAGGGAGTTGAGCTCCGAGGTGTTGTCGTCACAATTTTATCGTTGCAGTTCTGGAATACCTGAGTTTAGTTTCGCCGACATCGAAAATCTCTTTTATGTAGTTGTTGGTGAGATAACCTCGAATCCACCCAGTACTAGGGCGGGAGTTCGGGAGTATTGCCATAACTCGTATAACGGATGCTTTTTGAAGGTTGAGGTAGATGATTTCTGAAGGTTTCTTGGTTATGTGTTGAAGGATGGATACAACTGGATGTAGGATTTGCTAGTTTTGGGTGAGATATTATGCTTCCCCTGTATCCCCAACACCTGATTGCATAACCGGAAAATTTCGGGAGTTTATAATTGGGAATTCAAGTAGCTCCTAGGATATCTTTCCGACAGATGTATGATATGAAATTGGGGTTCGACGTCTAGTGGTCCGCCTATCCACGGTTGGTTTTACAGTGGTCTCGTTGTGTCTTAAAGAGTCCTTGCCTATGCCGACTCGGGGACGCTTCGTATGTCATGTGCACTGCCTTGTACATGATGGTGTTGTACGATCGAGCCCGTGTAGGCCCCACAACGAAAACTTCGGACGAAATCTCTATCATATGTTTGTTCCGGCTTATTCTACAAGCCAATCCTTTGTTTTTGTTTTGAGTTGTGGTATTCGAGTTGCTTCGAAGTCAAATGTTGATTCCATACCTTTCCTAAACAATGTTCTCATACTCCTATGTGAATGAAATCCTTCGTGATCATTGAGATTGTCATGTCAATCTTATTCTATCGGCGTATTTCTCTCTAAGTGGATCCGTTCATTTGCAACATCCGCAAGATCAAGTATCTTTTCTTCTCAACGGTGTTTGTTTCATCCCTCCCCAAGTTGCCTTTGTTTTCTCGCCCACCCACCCCTTTTTCTTCAATGAATCCGATGTCTTAATTGAGTATCCTTTTATTCTTGTGAAGTCTCTCCATTCCTTTTCCGTCAATGTTCTTACCCAGTGATTTTCATGAAGATCCTAACGGAACCTCAAGTACATCTTTACCCATTCTAATTCTTCTCCAATGGTTTGAATTCAAGCTTTCGGGGTTGATCATATTCTTTTCCGTATTCCAATACCTTCTCATGCCGGCGCACCTTATATTCATTCACTTCTCGCTATTTAATTGTTCCGGAGTGCTCAAGATATCTCAAAGATCCGTGTTTTCCACTCTGCATTCATTCGAGATTTTTCAAGGTTGTTATCTCATTCAAGTCATTTAATTCAACCGGTGCAATCTCTCTTTTTTTAATCATTCTAACGGTGTTTTTCTCTTGAGTGGGCCCTAACCCACATATCTTTTCCCAGGATCTTACCTGACTCTTCTTATTCTCCCAGAGTTATTCTCAAATCTTCTAAAGTTTGACGTAAGAATGAATTGTCATCAGTCATATGTATTTCTTCAAGATCTTTCAAATTCTTTTCATCGTTAGCTCAACCTTTCCATTCTTCATTCCGGAGTGCCTCAATAATTCATGGTGGTGTTTCTCGTCGTCATTCTCAGATTTTGAAGACCGAAGAAGATTTTTTTTCTCTCAATCTTGCTCCATTGTCTTCAAGATTCGTGATTCTAGCTTGTTGCCATCCTCTTTTAATTATTTTTTGATTGTGGGAATTCTTTTCACCCATCCAAAGCATTTCATGAGTTTTTTTATCATTTCTTTTCCCCGAAGGCCATCTTTTCAAATATCACTCATTCCCAGCTTTCAGTTCTCTTAGTCTAAATCATACCGGTGCTTAAATCAAGGATTCTCTAATCAGCTCGTAATCTCTTCATTCTCATTGATCTAAATTCTCTCAAGCATCTTCGTTTATTTGCTAATCCTTCCCGGTGTTTCTTCATGTTTTATTCGTTCTTTTTCAATTCTTACGGTGGTTCGTTCGAGAGTTCTCGTCATTCGTTATCATATTAATTCTTTCGTTGTTTCATTATACTGGGGGTTCGTTGAAGATATTCTCAAGTTTATGTCATATCTATCTTAAATATTTTCTACGAGAATAAGTAATATGCCAAATCCGTTGATTGTCATCAATTTAAATCGGTGAAGGATAAGCATAATGTAATTCTTATTCTTGTTTCATCCAAGTGATTTAATTCCTTATTCCGGAGGTTCATCAAAATTCTTGATTTCTTTTGTTCATCTTTCTTTTCTGGAGCTCCAAGTTATTTCAATTATATCACCACAGAGATTCATCTAAATCGTCGCAAGGCTTCACTTGTGTTTTCAACTTCCCTTTCCGTTTTGACCATCCTTTTATTACCGGAATTCTTCATGAAGGTTCTACATGAGGGTTCATCAAGGATTTATATTCCTTCTCGAAGTGTTCATCGAGATTCTTTTCTAAGGAGCTCAAGCTTTCTTCATCTTGCATCCGGAATGCAATTCTCTCTTCCGTATCATTTGAGGTGATAATATATCATTCTTCTTTCACAAGAATGGGATATTTTAAATCCATCAACCTCTTCGTTGGAGTTATCTTGGGTTATGCTTCACCTAAAGCCTTCCCTAAGGATTGTTGCTATTTATGGTGCTTATAAATGATCCAAGTTCTTCTTTTGTCCTCCCGGTGAGATAGTTCTCGTCTCCTTGTCATATCAATCCAATAAAATCTTTTCCGTGAGTGGCAGAATTTCACCTTAGAATTTTGAGTTGTCTTCCATAAGCCCACAATAAGCTTATCCCTTCGTTGTTGGTTTTCCAACAACTCCGTTCGACCCTTCTCCTTAAGATACCTCTTCAAGCTCTTTTGTGGCAGAAGTGGCATTTTCTTCTCAATTCTCCTATTTTAATTATCTATCTTCTATTCTTCCGTTCCGGAGGCATTGTGATGTTGCTCTCCTCAACCCATCTTCTCGGATTGTCAGGACCATGTTTTGTTCGTGCTTATCCTTTTAACCGGAGTGTTGTGTCCCTTTGCTCAAGCTGTTTCATTTTATCAAGTTTTTCATCTCTTTTAAACCGGAGTGCCGTTCGAGATTTTTCCTACCCCTTCATCCATTCATTCAATAGTTACGGAGGCAGTGTATTGTGATTTCATCAAGTATCTTCTCATCTCATCAAGTTCTTATTCAATTCTTTTCTTTTCAATCGGAGTGCTGCCCAAAGTTGTTTCTTCCTTGTTCCTCTTTACTAACGGAGTGTTTTCAACTGTGTTCTTCTCCGTTGCTTTCTTTCTTTCAATTTTCTCAACCTTTCAAGGTTCTTTGTTTTCACTCATTGGTCAAAGAAGCAACTTAGTTTTACCTCTTCTCTTTTCCTTCTGTTTTTCCCTCCAGTGCCATTCTAGATCTCGGGACGAGATCCTCTCGTAGTGGTGGAGTGTTGTAACGCCCCGAGACCGATGTGCCAGGTGTCCTCCAGTTATTTGTTGTTGTTGTTGCCTTGTCATTGCTTGCATGTCATGCATTGCATATCATGTCATCATGTGCATTTCATTTGCATACATGTTCGTCTCATGCATCCGAGCATTTTCCCCGTTGTCCGTTTTGCAATCCGGCGCTCCTATGTCATCCGATGTCCCTTTCTACCTCTTTTCGTGTGTGGGTGTTAAATGTTCTCGGATTGGACCGAGACTTGTCATGCGGCCTTGGTTTACCACCGGTAGACCGTCTGTCAAGTTTCGTGCCATTTGGACTTCGTTTGATACTCCAACGGTTAACCGAGGGACCGAAAAAGCCTCGTGTGTGTTGCAGCCCAACACCCTTCCAATTTGGCCCAAAACGCAATTAAACCCTCTCCATCGTCTCGGTCGTTTGATCACGATTGCGTGGCAGAAAACCGCACCTCATTTGGACTCTCCTAGCTCCCTCTACCTATGTATATGTGATCCCCTCCAAAAATCTCGCGAAGTTGAAACCCTAAGAATTTCCCCGCACGCCGCCGGACATGTCCGTTCCACCGCCGGACGTGTACGCTCGCCCGGCCACCTCACCCCGGCCAATCGCCGGCTGCCACCTCAGCACCGCCGCCACCCTCAACCTATCCCGCACCGCCACGTCACCGCGCCCCGCCTCCTCTCTCTCCCCGCGCCGCCACGGCACTGCGGGCCCGAGGCAGGCCCGCCCAGCTCATCTTCCTCGCCGCCGCCGGGGTGCTTCGCACCGCCGCCCAAGAAGTCCACGGCTTCGCGCGTCACCCTACCGCCCGTTCGCCGGTGCCGCCGCGCCCGCTCACCGGCCACATCGCCGGAACTCCTCGTTGCCGGTCTCGCTCGACCCCGCATGCACGCTGGCGCCGCACGTCGCCTTCCTCTCCGCCCGCGCACTGTTGCATCACCGGCCGCCGCCACGAAGCTCGCCGGCGCCCCGAGCACCACCGCCATTCGCCGCATCGTCGGTAGCCCGGATCCGCTGCTTCCTTGCCTCCCCTGCCGCGCCTCGCCGGAGTTCGTTTTCCTCGCCGGAGAAGAAGATGGATGAGATCCACCACTATGCCGATCCAAACGCCGCCGTCCAGATCCGAATCCCTCCATCCCGCACGTCTCCGTCCCGGGTTGACTTTCTCGGAGAGGTCGAAATTCTTCTAAGTCCCCAGATTCCAGTAACTTTTTGGGCATTTTCATCCCATTGTATCTCATCATTCGTGGCTCCGTTTTGAGCATGTAGCATATCAAAATGTTCGCCTCGACGATTACATCATTTCATCTCATTGCTTCATTTTCATTTGAGGTCATCTTGATGCCCGAAATGCTGTTGGAAGAGGGCTATGTGAGTAATTTGTCAGATCTGTTTCAGCAAATGGCATTTTGACATTTTTGCCATGATTAATGTGTGCATGCTATGATCCTGAGCTCTACATATGTTTTGTTATATGCCATGCCATCTTTATAGTGGTGCTTACCATGTATTTTTGTGATATTTGTGGTGACTAGCACAAGCTTGCAAAGTAGCGTAATCGGTAATGCTGATTTCAGGGACTTAGAATTTCACTAAGTCCTTGTCCTGATTTTGTCGTTATGCCATATGTTCATGTTGTTTCCTAGTGATCCGTGCCTCTTTCGAGGATGATCAGTAATGAAGTTTTATTAATATTGTGGTGCTCTATCCAGCCATGTCTTTGTTTGCATTTATGGAGCAGCCTAGTTTGAGTCAATCGAGCTCTACTTTTGCTATATCGTGAATCCTGGCAGATTGTTGACTTATTAGCGATTTTGCCGAGCATGTTGCTATTGATCCGTGCATGCTATGTTGTTGTTCTTGCCATGTCTAGCTTCTATGCCATGTATTCTTGATGGGTGTATGCTTATTTTGTCATGCCATGCTGTCTAGTGAGTGCATCGAGCTCGTAAACATGCCTACTCGTTAATTGTTTTGCATGCTCCAGTTTTTCACTAAGTCTGAGATCTGTTTATGTTTTGGGCTATGTTCACATGCTTGCAATTGTATTTTCTGATCCCTTTTGGCTCAAGGTCACTAAGGGACTTTTGTTAAGTGCTTTGAGTAGCTTCATGCAATGCCTTGCTTTGCCATGTTAAGTTCCTGTAGCATGTAGTTTTCATGCTCTAAAGTGTGCTTCCTAATGATAAATTCCAGACTTGTGTTAATTTCACGAAGTCTGAAACCTGTTATCATTTGCACTTTTGCCATGCTTGTTCGAACCTGTTAATGACTGATTTAGCCATAGCTCAGTGTTCATCTTTTGTTAAGCGTCTTGAGTGGATCCCTGCCATGTACTTTTTTGCCATGTTTGATTGTTGTAGCATATTTATCTTGTTGCATTTAGATGGCTACTTGTTGATTATCGCAGACCGGTGCCATATTTGTTTTGCTTGCCTTTTCCAAACCGTGCATCCGATTCCGGCGATCTTTATATCGATTTCAACCGAAATCACCTCACCTTTCCAGTGGAACTCTTGGATTTCCATGTTCAGGCCAGGTTCAATCATTCCTTTGCAAATCATGCATATGCATCGCATACGGCATCCCGCATATCATACCATGTTCATGTGTTGGTTGTTTACGATGTTGTGTGCTTCTTTCCGGTGTTGCTTCTTCGGGTTAGTTCCGATAACGTCGCATTTGTGAGGACCCGTTCGACTAAGTCCGTTTGTCTTCTTCATGGACTTGTTCTTCTTCCTTGTGGGATTTCAGGCAAGATGACCATACCCTCGAAATCACTTCTATCTTTGCTTGCTAGTTGCTCGCTCTTTTGCTATGCCTATGCTGCGATACCTACCACTTTCTTGTCATTCCTCCCATATTGTTGAACCAAGCCTCTAACCCACATTGTCCTAGCATACTGTTGTTTGGCTATGTTACCGCTTTGCTCAGCCCCTCTTATAGCGTTGTTAGTTGCAGGTGAAGATTGGAGCTTGTTCCATGTTTGTAACATGGATATTTTTGTTGGGATATCACAATATCTCTTATTTAATTAATGCATCTATATATTTGGTAAAGGGTGGAAGGCTCGGCCTTATGCCTGGTATTTTGTTCCACTCTTGCCGCCCTAGTTTCCGTCATATCGGTGTTATGTTCCCGGATTTTGCGTTCCTTATGCGGTTGGGTTATAATGGGAACCCCTTGACAGTTCGCCTTGAATTAAACTCCTCCAGCAAGGCCCAACATTGGTTTTACCATTCGCCACCTAGCCTTTTCTTTCCCTTGAGTCGGCCTGCTCAAGGGTCATCTTATTTTAACCCCCCCCCCCGGGGGCCAGTGCTTCTCTAAGTGTTGGTCCAACTGAGTGATGTCCGAGGCTACCAGGGGCAACTCTGGGCTGGCTTACCCGACATCTTGCTCATCTAGTGTGCCCTAAGAACGAGATATGTGTAGCTCCTATCGGGATTTGTCGTCACATCTGGGTGGCTTCGCTGGTCTTGTTTTACCATTGTCGAAATGTCTTGTAACCGGGATTTCGAGTCTGATCGGGTCTTCCCGCTAGAAGGAATATCCTTCGTTGACCGTGAGAGCTTGTGATGGGCTAAGTTGGGACACCCCTGCAGGGATTTGAACTTTCGAAAGTCATGCCCGCGGTTATGGGCAGATGGGAATTTGTTAATGTCCGGTTGTAGAAAACCTGAAGTTGACCTTAATTAAAATACATCAACCGCGTGTGTTTCCGTGATGGTCTCTTCTCGGCGGGGTCCGGGAAGTGAACATGGTGTTGGAGTTATGCTTGACGTAGGTTGTTCTAGGATGACTTCTTGATCATAGTTGTTCGACCGTGCTTTGGCCTTCTCTTCTCGCTCTCTTTTGCGAATATGTTAGCCACCAAATATGCTAGTCGCTTGCTGCAGCTCCTCCTCATACCTTTTACCCTTCCTATAAGCTTAAATAGTCTTGATCGCGAGGGTGTGAGATTGCTGAGTCCCTGTGACTCACAGATACTTCCAAAACCAGCTTTCAGGTGCCGATGATGCCATTCCAAGTGACGCAACCGAGCTCAAGGAGGAGCTCGATGAAGATCTTGTCCTTCATGTTGTTTCGTTCTAGTCGATCAGTAGTGGAGCCCAGTTGGGGTCGATCGGGGATCTGTGTAGCATTTGGGGTAGTCTTCTTTTATTTTGGCTCCTTAGTCGGGCCTTGTTTGTAACTGGTTGATGTAATGCTTTATTCATGTAATTGTGTGAAGTGGAGATTGTAAGCCAACTATGTATCTCTTTCCCTTATGTATTACATGGGTTGTTTGCGAAGATTACCTCACTTGCGACATTGCTTTCAATGCGGTTATGCCTCTAAGTCGTGATTCGACACGTGGGAGATATAGCCGCATCGATGGTTTTGTGACATCCTCTGCACACAATAACGCGTCTGGAGCAACGCCCGTGCCGCCGGAAGACCAATCCTCACGGGATCCTCTCCCCCGACTCACCCCCTGCTCCAAGCACCCCTCCCCCTATATATACACACCCCCTTCACCAGTTCTCCTCCTTTCCCTGCACCAAGAACCTCTGCTGCCTCCCCGATTTCTTATCGGAGCCGATCGCCACCGCCACACCATTATTGCCCTACCTCACCACCTCGACAACCTAGCCGCCACATGAGATCACCACCGTAACCCCCCTCACTCGTCCGCACCTCCCGTGCCCTTGCTCGAGCCCTAAACCAACTGGAGCGCCGTCAGCCGACGACCACCGTACGACCTCACCGCCCCGAGCTCACCACCGCCCGTCTCCGTCGTCCCCGAGCGCACTGGTGACCATCGTTGGAACCACCTCCGACCGCTGCATCCCCTGGTCTCCTCCGCCGACCCCGCCGACGACCGCCGTCACCGACGTCCGAGCCGCATTGCTGGCGACCACCCCACTGTAAGTCGTCTGACCCCCACCTCCATTCGATCTTATTTCAACGCTCTAGATTAGATCTATCGGATAGTTAGGTTTTTGTTTTATAGATCAATTTAGTTCGGTTTATTATCAATTTAGATCGAACCGTGTCGTTGGTTTCTTTTTATTAAACGCGCGTGCATAGTTTTGTTAAGTATTACCAGAGCGCATTTAGTTGCACATCGCACACTACTTTCGCCCAATAGTACTAGGCCATGTAGCTAGCACCCGATTTTTTTTGGTTATTTTCGTTTATGTTTTTAAAAAGAGAAAAGTCTCAATCTTAGGTTTTCAATAACTTTTATGTTTTAGATCCAAATTGAGTGATTGTTTTTGCGTCTGATCCAAAATTCCTAGAACCTTCTGTTAGTGCACTTGGATTTCAAATTTCAGTTGTTTACATTTGAATTTGCATGGATTTTTTCAAATTAGTATTTTGGCCATAACTTGAGTTTGAAAGTATATTTTAAGTTGATTCTTTTTGCTCCTCGTCACTAGGACTTTTGCCTATCCACTTTAATATAGTGATTTATTTTTAGTTTACTTTAAATTAGGGTTTCGGGCAAAACAATATTGTTTTAGTTCTAGTTTTGTTTTAGTCTTTTCTTTATAGTTTAATTGTTTTTAATTAAAACTTTTTGTCACTTTTGAAAATTTTAGTTTTGTTTCTTTTAGTCAACAGAAGAATTTTTTTTCTTTAGTTTTGTATGAAAACTTGTATAGGTCATATTTAGAGTTTTATAAAAGCTTTTTATTTGTTTCTTTTTGCTACTAAAAATTTATGAAAAATACTTTCTGTTAAATTAGTTGTTTTACATTTTATTTTCTGTTAGTTTATTTGTTTAGTGTTTTAATTGCAGTTAAGTTTATACTTATGGGAAAACTATGTTGGAAGTTTGTAGTAAAGTTGTGGACTTTCATTAGTAGTTTTTCTCTGTAGTTTTATTTGAAGTTTTCTTTGGAATTCATTTAAGTTTTATTATTGATTTTTCCTCGTTGTCTTAATTTTTATTTTGAGTGCTAGAATTGTTTGCTAGGATGATTGCTTATATAAATGCTATGTTTGACTTAATAGATTTACCATGTTATTCATACCCATGTTTTTATTGCATTTAGTGTCACCATTCATGAGCCCTCCAGTAGTGTTATTGACTACTTGTAGTTGAGTAGAATGCATGAGGTGGGAACCCATCTCCCTATTATGAAGCCCGGGACGTTATGTAGTTTAAATGCTACCCTATAGTAGATGGGGTTGGCATGAGTGCTTGGGAGTGGTGTGAGTATGAAGGACCCCCTATGTCAATGGCGACAACTTCATGATGGCATTGGCAAGGACTGCATCTTCAGGACTTCAAGACCTCAAGATTTCAAGACTCGAGACAAGAATTCAATACACACTACTGGGTAAAGGGAAGATTTGATGGGCACCCTGGAGCAACCAGTGGATGGCTGGGATGCATGGAGAAGCGCCATAACATCTTGCGGAAAGCTTCACCGAGAATCAAAGAGACAAAAGAATACTTCATGCCTGAAAGCTTACCTGTGCAACCGCAAGTCATTATGGGCTCTAGGTTGGTTGACCTTAGTTGTGACTCCGTTGGGTTGGTGCTAGCAGATGTAGAACTATGGTAGGATTGGATGAGCACCGGACAGTGGTCAGGGGAACTCTTCGGAAGACCATGTTTCGATCGTCTTGTTCTCAAAGACTTTGAAGTGCCAGAATATAAAAAGAGGGATCGAATCTTGCGGGTCAAGTGTACAAACCTCTGCAGAGGGTTTAAGACCTAATCGACTTGCCATATCCCCAGTTACGGACAAATTGAGCCTATGAACTTGGATCTATCTCGAAACTCTCAACATCGGACTAATAACTTAATTATGGGCAACTTATGACGATTAGGGCTATGAGACATCAGTTGGTGGAACCATGTCATGGTAGACAACTCTGTAGTAAAGACTCCTGATATTCCATTGTTGTAGGGAAAATAAAACCAGCTTTTACGCAAAAACCTCAGATACAGAGCCACAAAGCCATATTGGATATAGTATAGTTTTATAATTTGTTCTTCTTACAGTGATCTTGCCAGTACATTCGATGTACTGACCTACACGGCTGCAACGTATCATGTTGCAAAAAAATTCTTCGACGAGCAAGAGTTACGATACAGGGTTACGGTCTACACTCAACTTGCTGATGGTGTTGATGGGGCTCCACACCCGATTGTTTGTTTCTGCTGGGACTTATAAGGTATGTATATCAATTTTACGTTATTTATACATGTGATTGCACTTTGATATATACATTGATGTACTGTGTGTGCCAGCATACTAATCCAGGGATGGCACAGATACACAGAGGCTTGATCGTTTGAGGTCAGGTCGCTACATGCAATTCGAACTAAATTTGAATTAGTTTCTCTATTTGAATAAGAATCTACAATCATGATTGTTGCCAAGTTAAACCATCATTTGTACATTATCTTAACAACACACCACGTGATTACTATAGAGTTAGATATGAACTATGTGTACTCTATGAACTTGAATTCACAATTTTGAATACACTTGATGTCAATTGCAAGTAATAGTACATTTGAAGTACTAGCTAGATCTTCATAATCTAAATCATGTTTCATATGTACACTGTGTTTATTACAAGAAGTATAGTGCCCCGCCCCCTACATTATGACAAGTATTTAGCCCTGAGCTACAAAAGCCACTCATTATCACAAATTTAAATAAATGTTATATATATATATTATATGTAGTATAACATGTTCATAACCACACCATGTGTATCACCATTATATTCATGCATGTGTCTGTTTAAAACATTATGATCTCTTCTTCAAATATTCGAATCCACTTTTATAATGAATTATGATCTCTGTTCATCTTTTACACCCACACAATCCTCTTCTCTTTGTAGCTAGCACTAACTTTCTCTCCTGAATGCACACGCCCGCCCCCTCTCACCCCCGCTCAGCGTTCCCTCCATCGCGCACATTTGTTATTTCTCTTTAGGTCGTTCACGCATGGTGTGTGTAGGCCCCCAGGCTCCTTCTTTCCGGCACACACCGGTCAATATACCTCTCTAGCCAAGTGTGCCTACCACAAACACACACTTTCCACCTTCTCTTATCACCGTCCATGCCCCCGTGTCTAATATGGTTCCACGCACGTGCACCCTCCCGCCCCTCTTTCCATTGATCTCATACTCACACACTCCTCCCTCCTCGTTATAGTAGGCCTCTTGCACCACCTGCTAGCCGCATGCCTCTCTCTCTCTCTATCCATCTCTCCAGACCTTATTTGCTTCTAACACATGCATGTATACCTACCGATCTCCCTATGTATAGCTAGGTCGACTATAAGTCTTTTCCCCCACGCACCAATCGACGTACCTCACTAGTTATGTCTCTCCCTTTCTTCGACACATGATGATTGATCTTCCTATGTAGTTATGTCTGCTTACCAGAACCATATCATCCCCCTCATCATCCTTGCATGCCTCCCGACCCGTCTCTGACATGCACGTGCACAGACAGGCAGGCATCCCATCTCTTATTGATATTGCAGTCAAACCCTCTCAGGGAGTCCTAGATTAGGGGGTCCTCGGTTGTCCTTTCTATTTGATATGGGCCAGACTAATGGACCGTGAAGATAAAACAAAAGACTATCCCCCGTCTCCGGGTAGGATTCTTGTATGCATGGACAGCAAGTTTGGTGTCTGGATGTACTATTTCCTTCTTCTGCAAACCGACTCTATAAAACCCTAGGCCCCTTCGGTGTGTATATAAACCGGAGGGTTTAGTCCGTAGAGGCTATCCAAAGATTCATATGATAGACAACTAGGGTTTAGTCATTATGATCTCGTGGTAGATCAACTCTCGTAATCCTTATACACACTGAATATAATCAAGCAGGACGTAGGGTTTTACCTCCTTTAAGAGGGCCCGAGCCTGGGTAAACATCGTGTCCCTGTTGTCCCTTGTTACCATTGATCCTCAGACACACAGCTTGGGACCCCCTACCCGAGATCTGCCAGTTTTGACACCGACATTGGTGCTTTCATTGAGAGTTCTGTTGTCTTGTCGACGGTAGGATCAATGGCTCGCCTTGTCATCGACAAGGACGCTGTTTCCGGTGATACCTTTCTCCCTGATCAACTCTTTGTGTTTGGCGGTTTCGTGCTAGCCAACTCGATCGTTCACCTTGAGCAGGTCGACAGCTACGCCCCTGGTCACCAGATCAGGTTTGGAAGCTTGAACTACATCACCGATATCCGTGGAGACCTGATCTTCGAGGGGTTCACGGCTTCGGCCGCCGCTCCCCACCAACACGAAGGAGACCCATCGGATCTATCATCAGATCCCGTCCAGGGGTCGACGCTCGTATCCACCTCGGCCTTAGATCTGAGGCAGACCACTTCGTCCGAAGACGGGAGGATGAACCCTGCCAGACTCTCTCCCATCACAGAGCTTCTAGCCGGAGACCCAGATGCGAACACGCCACCGGCGGACCCGGAGTCAAATAGGATTCTCCCCGTCATCGGGAAGCCAAACTCGCCTCTAAACATCAACTCCAAACTCTCAAGGTCTGCATCCATTATGCTCGGTCAAGCAGTTATCACCGAGCCAAGCTCTGCAGATCCTCAAACGCATGTCCAACTTTCACTCTTAAAAGAAACGCTGGACTTAATACAATCTTTCACCATCACGGAAGTGTCACCTTCAAACTACGCCCAGCTTGAACTGGGGGCTGAGAGTAGGGAATTTTACATCCTGCCCACCACCCACTTAATAGACGCTGTTGAGGATTTAACCGACATGCTAGATTACGCCTCCGAAGACATCGATGGCATGGACGATGATGTCAGAGCTGAACCAGGTGAAAACCCGCCCATCACCGGGCGTTGGACAGCCACTTCTACTTACGATGTATATATGGTAGATACGCCTGACAAAAAGGACGACAATGTCACTCAAGATCCAGATGAGATAAGCCCGTCAATGAACCACCAAAACGCCGAGGTCAGCGGCACCTCTCACGATCGCGTCGGGCAAGAGAAAGCAATTGAGGCACCAGAGATAATGACACTTCGGACAACGTCGAAGACCCTGACCACCCCGTTGAGCCTGTGTACGAGCAGGATGAAAGGGAAGAGGGTCAATATAGCCCCGAATACAAGGATTCAGAAGATAGCAACTACTTTATTCGAAGAGGATGTTAGCCTCGGTGATCAAGAATTCATCGTACCATATGAACCCCTCGAACAAGAATGCTTCAAGCGACGGCTCATTGCCACCGCACGGAGCCTGAAAAAGAAACAACAGCAGATTCAAGCCAAACGGGATACATTCAACGACAGATGGACCAAGGTCCTAGCCGCCGAAGAAGGATATGGCTTTGAGCGCCAAACAAGAAGTTATCCCAAACGTAGGCTACTGCGACAATTCGACGACGAGGCCTTTGAGCCAATACCCTCAAAATACAATCGACCTGACCAACCGGACCGACCACCACGCGGGTGGGACAAAACAACTAATTATGCCAAACACCAGCCCGTGCAACCTCGCCATAGAGGCAACAAGACAACGACTCCGGGCTACACGTACGACTTACGTCAGGACCTAGACAATAGAGCTGGCCAGACCAGATCAATCTATGGATCAAGAAGACGTGCCCGAGCACGAGATGACGGCCATCAAGCCTGGTGCGACAAACATAACCAAGTCTGGGATCAACACCAAACACAAATGTCATCCGAACTCCGTCACGATGTCGCCCGGTATAGAGGTGTCGCACACCCTATGTGCTTTACCGATGAAGTAATGCAACACCAATTTCCGGAGGGGTTCAAACATGTGAATATCGAGCAATATGATGGAATGACGTATCCTGCCGTATGGATTGAAGATTTTCTTGTCCACATTCACATGGCTCGCGGAGATGATCCCCACGCCATTAAATACCTCCCTCTAAAGCTGAAAGGACCAGCACGACACTGGTTGAATGGCCTCCCAGAGAACTCCATCAGAAGTTGGGAAGACTTAGAGGATGATTTTTGGGACAACTTTCAGGGCACTTATGTCCAGCCACCGGATGTTGATGACTTGAGTTACATAATCCAGCAACCCGGAGAGTCAGCTCGCAAACTTTGGAGTCGGTTCTTAATTAAAAAGAACCAAATCATGGACTGTGCGGACACCGAGGCCTTAGCGGCATTTAAGCACAACGTCCATGACGAATGGCTCGCCCGACACCCAGGAAAAGCCAAAGACCATGGCATCTCTTACCGCACTTATGACCCACTTCTGTGCGGGCGAAGATAGTTGGTTGGCTTGTAGAAGCAATAATACCAGCGAGCCCAACACTTCTGAGACCCGGGATGGCAATGGAAGGCCACGACGCAGTAAAAATAAGCATCGAAACAACAACAAAGAAATAGAGGATACAATAGTAAATGCCGGATTCACTGGTTCTAAACCTGGTCAGTGGAAGAAGCCGTTCAAAGGTAATAGGGATGGTCCATCCAACCTGGACAAAATACTAGAGAGACCTTGCCAGATTCATGGCACCCCTGACAAGCCTTCCAACCACACCAACATAAACTGCTAGGTTTTCAAACAGGCCGGTAAACTAAATGCCAAACATAAGGAGAAAGGACCTCACAGCGAGGATGATGATGAGCCTCACCCATCGCACACTGGGGGACAGAAACAGTTTCCCCCCGAGGTGAAAATGGTGAACATGATCTACGTCACCCACATCCCCAAGAGGTTGCTCAAACGCGCATTAAGGGACGTATACGTTGTAGAGCCTACCGCCCTAATACGTCTCCAACATATCTATAATTTTTGATTGTTCCATGCTGTTATATTATCATTCTTGGATGTTTTATAATCATTTTAGAGTCATTTTTTGGAACTAACATATTGACATAGTGCCAAGTGCCAATTTGTCTTTTTTGCATATTTTTTACATCGCAGGTAATCGGTACCAAACGGAGTCCAAACGCAGTGAAACTTTTCATGGATTTTTTTGGACCAGAAGACATCCAATGGGACGGAGAAGCCCCAGGGGGGTGCTCTAAGGGGAGCACAACCCACCAGGGTGCGCCTGGAGGCCCAGGCGCTCCCTGGTGGGTTGTGCCCACCTCGGGTGCCCCCGGACCGCCCCTTTACTCTATAAATACCCCAATATTCCAGAAATAGTAGGGGAGTCGACGAAAATCAATTTCAGCTGCCGCAGAGTCTAGAACCACCAGATCCAATCTAGACACCATCACGAAGGGGTTCCCCATTTCCATTGGTGCCTCTCCAATGATGCGTGAGTAGTTCTTTGTAGACCTTCGGGTCTGTAGTTAGTTGCTAGATGGGTTCCTCTCTCTCGCTTGATTCTCAATACAATGGTATCTTGGAGATCCATATTGTTGGGGAACCCAGTAATTTCAAAAAAAAAATCCTACGCACACGCAAGATTCATGTAGGTGATGTATAGCAACAAGAGGGGATAGAGTGTTGTTCACATACCCTCGTAGACCGTAAGCGGAAGCGTTATGACAATGCGGTTGATGTAGTTGTACGTCTTCACGATCCGACCGATCCTATCACCGAAGGTACGGCACCTCCGCGATCTGCACACGTTCAACTCGGTGACGTCCCACGAACTCTAGATCCAGCTGAGTGTCGATGGAGAGCTTCGTCAGCACGACGGCGTGATGACAGTGATGATGAAGTTACCGACATAGGGCTTCACCTAAGCACTACAACGATATGACAAAGGAGGAAATCTGTGGAGGGGGGCACGGCACACGGGTAAACAATCAACTTGTGTGTCTATGGGGTGCCCCCTCCCCCGTATATAAAGGAGTGGATGAGGGGGAGGGCCGGCCTTCTATGGTGCGCCTGAAGGGGGGAGTCCTACTCTCGGTGGGAGTAGGATTCCCCCTTTCCCTTGTTGGAGTAGGAGAGAAGGAAGGGGGAGAGAGGGAGAAGGAAAGGGGGGCTGGCCCCCACCCAAATTCAGATAGGGCTTCGGGGGGGCACCCCCACCTTGGCCGCATGCTCCTCTCTCCCACTAAGGC
>NC_041390.1:379657832-379690099 GCF_002162155.2 Triticum dicoccoides | reverse complement strand
GGAACCATTCTGATGTCCAAACATAGCCTTCCAATATATCAATCTTTATGTCTCGACCATTTCGAGACTCCTCATCATGTCTATGATCATATCCGGGACTCCGAACTACCATTGGTACATCAAACACATAAACTCATAATATCGATCATCACCAAACGTTAAGCGTGCGGACCCTACGGGTTCGAGAACTATGTAGACATGACCGAGAGTCATCTACGGTCAATAACCAATAGCAGAACCTGGATGCTCATATTGGTTCCTACATATTCTATAAAGATCTTTATCGGTCAAACCGCATAACAACATACGTTGTTCCCTTTGTTATCGGTATGTTACTTGCCCGAGATTTGATCGTCGGTATCTCAATACCTAGTTCAATCTCGTTACCGTAAAGTCTCTTTACTCGTTCCGTATTGCATCATCCCACAACTAACTGATTAGTCACATTGCTTGCAAGGCTTATAGTGATGTGCATTACCGAGAGGGCCCAGAGATACCTCTCCGATACACAGAGGGACAAATCCTAGTCTCGATCTATGCCAACTCAACAAATACCATCGGAGACACCTGTAGAGCATCTTTATAGTCACCCAGTTACGTTGTAACGTTTGATAGCACACTAAGTGTTCCTCCGGTATTCGGGAGTTGCATAATCTCATAGTCATAGGAACATGCATAAGTTATGGAGAAAGCAATACCAGTAAACTAAACGATGAAAGTGCTAAGCTAACGGATGGGTCAAGTCAATCACATCATTCTCTAATGATGTGATCATGTTCATCAAATGACAACTCTTCTCCATGGCTAGGAAACTTAACCATCTTTGATTAACGAGCTAGTCAAGTAGAGGCATACTAGCCACACTCTGTTTGTCTATGTATTCACACATGTACAAAGTTTTCGGTTAATAAAAATCTAGCATGAATAATAAATATTTATCATGATATAAGGAAATATAAATAACAACTCTATTATTGCCTCTAGGGCATATTTCTTTCACATATGATGTAATTCTTCTGCGGTGTGTTTGTTGGGATCCGATGAACTTTGAGTTTACGATCAGATCTATCTCTTTTTATCCATGAAAGTTATTGAGTTTCTTTGATCTCTTATATGCATGATTGCTTATAGCCTCGTATTTCTTCTCTAACATTTGGGTTTTGTTTGGCCAACTTGATCTATTTATCTTGCAATGGGAAGAGGTGCTTTGTTGTGGGTTCGATCTTATGGTGCTTGATCCAAGTAACAGAAGGGGAACCGACACGTATGTATCGTTGCTACTAAGGTTAAAACGATGGGGGTCTATTTCTACATAAATAGATCTTGTCTACATCATGTCATCGTTCTTATTGCATTACTCCGTTTCTCCATGAACTTAATACACTAGATGCATGCTGGATAGCGGTCGATGTGTGGAGTAATAGTAGTAGATGCAGGCAGGAGTCGGTCTACTAATCTTGGACGTGATGCCTATATAATGATCATTGCCTGGATATCGTCATGATTATTTGAAGTTCTATCAATTTCCCAACAGTAATTTGTTTACCCACTGTTTGCTATTTTTCTCGAGAGAAGCCACTAGTGAAACTACAGCCCCCGGGTCTCTTTCTCATATTATTTGCATTTGCGATCTATTTTATTTGCCTTTTATTTTAAGATCTATTAAACCAAAAATACAAAAATACCTTGCTGCAATTTATTTTATACGGCGTTTGATCTATCAATATTTACAACTCTCTCACATCCGTTTGCCAATTTCTAGCGTCGTTACCTGAAAGGGATTGACAACCCCTTTTACACGTCGGGTTGCGAGTATTTGTTATTTGTGTGCAGGTGCTGTTTATGTAATGTTGCTTGGTTCTCCCACTGGTTCGATAACCTTGGTCTCATCACTGAGGGAAATACCTACCGTCGCTGTGCTAGATCATCCCTTCCTCTTTGGGGAAATACCGAAGTAGTTCTAGGAGACATCAAAAGGAATTTCTGGCGCCGTTGCCGGGGAGGATCATCTACATCTACCAGGTTCCTAATCACAAATCTCATCTTCTTTCAATTTTCATTATTTGCCATTTTCTTGCCAATTTCCTCTCCTCCATTTCACAAAAATGCCGTTTTATTCGCCCTCTTTTTCGTTCGCCTTTTTCTCGTCCAATCTGTCTGCAATGTTTTCTTGTGTTGACATGTGCCTTCTATTTGCTTGCATCTTCGCTTGCTAAAAATCTATTGATATGGATCCTCATCCGCTTGCTAATCTTTTCAAAAGATCCAATTATGATGAACCCATTTCTAGTGAATGGAGTTCATTGGATTATCTTTATGAAGTTTTGATTGAAATTTATCAATCTAAAAATTGTGATGAAGTGTTGAAAGAAGAAATTGATAAAGTGATTCACGATAGATCCTTGAATGAAAATCATGATTGCAGTGGTGTTACTATAAATTCTATTAATGTCAATTGTGCTAATAATATGCAAAACCCCAAGCTTGGGGATGCTAATTTTGCTATGTCCAGTAGTTGCAATGATCATGATTGGGGTGATTTTCTTTTGATCTTGAAAATTTATTTAAATCTCATGATGAGTATGTTTGAAATAATATTGAAAGTGGGTTTGGAAGAGCATCAACTATAGGTAAAAATAATCCCACATATTTGGAGAGTTTTCAATCTTATGTAATTTTTGATGAAAGTGGGTTTGGAGAGGTCATGACTTTAGTTGATTTTAATCCCACTATTTTGGAATAGTGCCAACTTTGCATGCATGTGGATGATGAAGAGAATATTTTATGTGATAGTTATATTTTTCAATTTGATTATGGTCCTACATGTAATTATTATGGGAGAGGAAATATTGTGGTGGAAATTTTATGTTACTAAATTACCTCTTGTTACGTTGAGATCGTCAATGTTTTATTCTTCTACCTTGCATATGCTAGAAATTTCTTGTCTTGATAATTTGTTTGCTTATAAAATGCCCATGCATAGGAAGAGAGTTATACTTAAATGTGTTAGTGACATGTTTCATGATGCTCTCTTTGTGCTTCAAGTTTTGTCTTCCATGTGAGTATCATCAAAATTATTATGCCTAGCTAGGGGCGAAAAATGATAGCGCTTGTTGGGTGGAAGCCAATGAATAAAATTTATTTTTGCTTTTTGTTCTTGAGTGTTTGCACAATTATTTTACTGTTATGACTGCTTTTTTGCGTTTTAATTAGTGTTTGTGCCAAGTAAAGCCTTTAGGATCTTCTTGGGTGACAGTTGTTTGATCTTGCTGAAAACAGAAACTTTTGCGCTCGTGAAAACAATTGTCATTTGTAACCAGAGAGCGATAAAATAGCAATTCTTTTTGAAGAATATTAATACACAAATTTCTCAGGTCGTCCTAATTTTTCAGAATTTTTGGAGTTACAGAAGTATTCGAAATATCCAGATTTATACAGACTGTTTTGTTTTTTGACAGATTTTGTTTTCTTTGCGTTGTGTGCTTATTTTGATGAGTCTATGGTTTTCTTTAATGAGTTTTTTCCATGCAAAAGATGGAATACAATAGATATAATGCAAGAATAAAATATGAATTGGTTTGCAACAACACTTATAGTAGTGATTTATTTTCTTATACTAATGGATCTCACGAAGGTTTTGTTCAATTTTGTGTGATTGAAGTTTTTAAGTTTTGGGTTATATTACGATGGATGAAGGAATAAGGAGTAAGAAGAGCCTAAGCTTGGGGATGCCAATGGCACCCAAGTTATTATCCAAAGAGAGCAAGCAACTAAGCTTGGGGATGCCCCGAGTGGCATCCCCTCTTTCTTCTGACGACCATCGGTATTTTACTCGAAGCTATATTTTTATTCGTCACATACTATGTGTTTTTCTTGGAGCATCTTATATGACATGAGTCTTTGCTTGTTTTGCTTTATGTTTTAAGTCTGGATCCCTTGCTAGACACACCTATTTGAGAGAGCGAAAATTATGTCATGACTTGTTAGAATTGCTCTGTATGCCTCACTTAAATTTTTATGAGCTATGGATTTGCTTGTAGCGATCCGACCTCAGACGGCCAAATCTCTATATTTAGTGTCATCGCTGGATCGGTAATGCTGACATACACAGTACTTGAATGGATTTATAACAGACTAGCAGTCACGGACTTATTACATCGAATGTCTCAAAAGAGAACTTATTGTAGTAAATATGGCTTAAGGCCATCTAAATAAGATAACATCGGAAGATTTGGAAGATAAAGTGAGTCCATCAACTCCAACGGCATAGCTGAGTGCATGACAGCGGCCTGACGCACCTTACTCTTCGTCCTAAAAATCTGCAACATGATATGTTGCAGCCCGAAACGGGTCAGCACATGGAATATGCTGGCAATATAACACAATAGAGCAATGAACAGATACATACTATCGCTACATGCATATATTGCTGGTGGAGGCTCTATGGTTATAATGTTTTTGCAAAAAGCCAATTTTTCCCTGCAACAAAGGAATTTTTTTAAACTATGATGGTGGTTGAAACATCATTGAGAAGGTTCCTCCAACTCAATCCCAATTAAAGTAATTATTATCAAACCGTCAAATTACTTTAGAGTGATGAGATCAAATCAATAATTCAAGTACCAGATACTTAAGATGTCCATAACCGGGGACACGGCTAACCATGATTAGTTTGTACACTTTGCAGAGGTTTGCGCACTTTTCCCCACAATACTCGATCTCCTCTGTTGGATTTCTCGCACTACAAGGTGTTTGAGAAACGGATGACCGAGACATAGTCTTTCAGAAGCATTAACTCTTTACTCTGGGGTAGACAGTTACACCTACTTTCCCCTACATCTGCTAGCCTACCACTTAAAGAGGTCACGCAACATACTGAAGTATGCCAGAGCCCATAATGGCTTGTGGCTGCACACGGAAGTTTCTAGCATGAATAATCTTATGATCCCTTTGAGCCTGGGTGGCGGACCATAGGATGATCACACGAGTACTCCGGGATATCCTAGGACAACACTGGATTCTCCAGGTGCCCACAAGCAATCCACCCAAATGTGTATTAAAGGGACCACCTTAAGTTGAACCATTAATTAACAAACTCACATCTGTCATGGATACACTCAAACCCAAACCACGTCTACGAGCATAGCATGGCAATATAAGCTTAATGTAGAAGTAACTCCCAAGGGTTTGATAATAAAACAGGTAATAGGTTCTACCTCATCATCTAATTACCAGACCCACATGTTAAGAGATCCTACTCATGCAATGTGTGAGGGTTGAAACTAATGCATAAAAACTGGGTAATAAAGGGGTATGATCAATGTGTTACTTGCCTTGCTGACGATCTACAAATCCTAAAGACTCGTAGTAGCACGCTTCGCACTCTGGGAATTCTATCACAAACAAAAAATAGCATAAATAAGCACTCAAGCAAAGATGCATGGGTAAAATTCAAATAAGATGATTGAATCTGAAAACTCAACTGAAGAGATTCGATTTGCAAAAAGAATCAAATCAAATGGAGAAACGAAACTCAAACTACGAAAGAGACAAGATCTGTTTACTAATCTGGACCAAAGTCAAACTTTGTAGTATCAAAATCTTGTTCAAGTTGGTTAAACATAAAGAGGGCTTAGAGACGAAGATCTAGGCGCTTGTTTCACCTGATTTGGATAAACGAGCGAAAAGATAAACTAAAACGAAGATTAGGGCAGAAATCGCGATCGAAAATAATCACGGAAAAACCCTGGAAAATAAAACGAGACGAACTGGCCAACAAATGAACGTTCGCTGTGTGCGGCTAACGGACGAACAGCGTTCGTTAAAACGAACGTACGGATGAACGTCCGCTAAATAATACATGAACAAAAAACTGAATGGAACCGAAATCTAAAAAATGAATCTAGGGTTTACTAGAAAAGCGATTGGTTTTTCCCAAGAAAAACCAGACGGCGGTGGCGACTACCTCAGCAGCGGGATCAGCGGCGGCGGGGTGACGGGGTGGCGGCGGCGGCGGCGTGCGGATTGAGGCGGTGGCGGCGTCACGCGAATCGAGGCAGCAGCGCGGCGGCTAGGGTTTGGGGCGGCAGGGCTAGCGGCTGGGCTGGCGGCAGGGTCGGGCCGCGGCTTATAAAGCCTGGCCGGGCAATGTCCGGATCGGGCACGACCCGGTTAGGTTAGTGCATTTTTTTAAATAATCCTCACACGGAAAAACAAATAAAAGAAATACTAAATGGAGTCCAAAAATCCTGAAATAAATTTTCACGGTCCTCTAATAATATTGCAGAGAAAGTGAACATTTATTTTGGTCTCTAGTAAATTTTTGAAAAACACATATTTTTCCTAATTCAAATAAAATAACAATTAAAGTCCAAAAGAAATATTTAGTTGATTTTAATATTTTCTCTCCAATATTCCCTTTATTTTGGAGAAGTCATATTAACTCCTCTCATATACTTTAATATGAAATATTTTTCGAGAGAAAAATAATTAAAACCAAAGTGATCCTTGTTTCGATATTTGACAAAATTCAAATATGAAAAACGTGAAATCCCCAACTCTCTCCGTGGGTCCTTAAGTTGCTTAGAATTCCTAGGACCGCAAAGCAAAAATCCAGTAAAATATGATATGCATGAATAACCCATGTATAACATTCCAAATTGAAAATTTGGGATGTTACAAACCTAACCCCTTAAGATGATTCTCGTCCTCGAGATTCGGGTGGATTGCGTAGATCATCCTCTCGTTCCCAGGTGGATTCCTCCTTGATATGGCGGCTCCACTGAACTTTGCAAAACTTGATAACCTTGCTGCGTGTAACTCGGCTGGCAAACTCGAGAATCTTGACTGGTTTCTCCTCATAGGTCAAAGCACTATCCAACTGAATTGCTTCCAGGGGCACTGTATCTCTCACAGGAATATCGGCCATCTCTACATGGCACTTCTTCAACTGGGAAATGTGAAACACATCATGAACTCCTGATAGTCCCTCGGGTAACTCCAACTTGTAGGCAACCTCTCCCATGCGTTCCAAAACACGGTATATTCCTACAAATCTCGGGGCTAACTTTCCCTTAACTCCAAAATGTTTAACTCAGTGGTGACACACAGAGATATTCTTCGTCTCTGATTTCATAGACTACCTCCTTGCGTTTTGAGTCTGCATAGATCTTCTGTCTGGACCGAGCTACCTTTAGTCTATCTCGAATCAGCTTAACCTTCTCTTCGGACTCCTTAATCAAATCCGGTCCAAACAGCTGGCGGTCTCCAACTTCATCCCACATCAACAGTGTTCGGCATCTTCTTACATACAGGGCTTCGAATGGTGCCATCCTCAAACTGGCCTGGTAGCTGTTGTTGTATGAGAACTCCGCGTAGGGCAAGTTGTCATCCCAACTAGATCCATAATCTAGCGCACAAGATCTTAGCATGTCTTCCAGAATCTGATTGACTCTCTCGGTCTGTCCATCTGTCTGTGGATGAAAGGTTGTACTGAACTCTAGCATGGTTCCCAAAGTCTGGTGCAGCTGGTGCCAAAACTTTGAAGTAAACTGTGTTCCTCTATCTGATACGATGGTCCTCGGAACTCCATGCAGACATACGATCCTGGTCATATATATCTTGGCCAACTTTGCATTGGTATAGGTGGTTTTCAGTGGGATAAAGTGAGCTACTTTGGTCAAGCAATCCACTACTACCCAGATAGAATCATATCCCAATTGAGTCCTGGGTAATGTGGTGATAAAATCCATGCCAAGCTTTTCCCACTTCCATTCGGGTATCGGCATAGGCTGCAGTAATCCTGCTGGCTTCTGATGTTCTGCCTTCACTCTCTGACATACATCACATATGGCTACATACTCGGCAATGTCCTTCTTCATTCTAGTCCTACAGAAATGCTCTTCAAATCCA
This sequence comes from Triticum dicoccoides, assembly GCF_002162155.2. NCBI lineage: Eukaryota > Viridiplantae > Streptophyta > Magnoliopsida > Poales > Poaceae > Triticum > Triticum dicoccoides. The sequence goes on along the minus strand of NC_041390.1, from coordinate 379,682,188 downwards.
AATACATCTTGGTGTTTCTATGGTGTATCAAGTATGGCAAGTCATGTGCTTCCTGTAGTATCAACTTTCTGAACTCAGCATTATTGGGCACATATACACGGTCCTCAAACCACAAGGTGTCGTGCTCATCCTCATGAAAACCTTTGGCTCTTCCTTCACTCATCTTCTCCTTTATCTCGGCAATTTCTTTGTCATCCTTCTGTGCTACTCGAATCTTTTCCAATAACATTGACTGAACCTCCAGTGCTGCAACAAAACCTCTACGAACTATCTCCAAATGAAGCTCCCTGAGATCTTCTGCTAACTCCTTTGGCAATCCTTTGCTTATGAGGGTATTGACATAACTCTTTCGGCTCAAAGCGTCTGCTACGACATTAGCCTTGCCTGGATGATAGTGCAACTTCATATCATAATCCTTTATGAGCTCCAACCATCTCCTCTTCCTGAGGTTCAGCTCCTTCTGAGTAAAAATGTACTTCAAACTCTTCTGATCCATGTACACATCACAACGGTTTCCAATAAGAAAATGTCTCCAGGTCTTGAGCGCATGCACTACAGCTTCAAACTCCAAATCATGGGTGGCATAATTCAACTCATGTGGTCGAAGTTTACGTGAGGCATACAAAACAACTCTTCCGTCTTGCATAAGTACTCCTCCAAGTCCTAAGCGAGAGGCGTCACCATACACTTGGAAATCCTTGCGTATATCCGGCAGAATCAGCACTGGGGCTGTAGTCAGACGTTTCTTCAACTCCTGGAAACTTGCTTCACATTCTTCAGTCCAATGGAACTTGGTGTCCTTCTTCAACAACGTCGTCATGGGCTTTGCAATCTTAGAAAAATTCTCAATGAATCTCCGGTAATATCCCGCGAGTCCAAGAAAACTGCGGATCTCTCCAACTGAGGTGGGTGCTAACCACTTAGTGACTGACTGAACCTTGGTAGGATCCACTGCTATACCTTCTCCTGATATAACATGTCCAAGAAATCCAACTTCCTTCAACCAAAACTCACATCTGCTAAACTTGGCAGATAACTGATGTTCCCTGAGCTTCTCAAGAACCAAACGCAAATGCTCCTTCTGTTCCTCCTCATTCTTTGAGTATACCAAGATATCATCAATGAACACCACGACAAACTTATCCAGGAACTCCATAAACACCTTGTTCATCATACTCATGAAATATGCAGGGGTGTTAGTCAGTCCAAAAGACATAACCGTATACTCATCTAACCCATACCTTGTGGTGAAAGCTGTTTTTGGTATATCCTTTTCTCGTATCTTCAGCTGGTGATATCCCGATCGCAAATCGATCTTCGAAAACACTTTAGCTCCTTGCAACTAGTCAAACAAATCATCATCAGCAGTCGGTACTTGTTCTTGATCGTCACTTCATTCAACGCACGATAATCAACTACCATTCTTAATGATCCATCCTTCTGCTCAACCAAGAGCACTGGGGCTCCGCATGGTGATGAACTTCATCGACTGTAACCTTTCTGCAATAACTCCTTAATCTGCTTCTTGATCTCTTCCAGATCATTTGCGGGCATCCGGTATGGTCTCTTCGATATCGTTCTGGTGCCTAGCAATAGTTCTATCAAAAACTCGATGTCTCGATCTGGCGGCATACCTGGTAGCTCCTCTAGAAATACATCTGGGTAATCCTTCACTATAGGCACTTCCTCCTGAATAACTCCTGAGAGAGAATCTACTTCAGTCCTCCTAGGCGCATGGCTAGATACATACTTGATCCGGGGTGGTGAGTAAAATCAACTTACTCGCGCAATCAATGTTTCCCCCATACATCGATAGCCAATCCATGCCTAGTATCACATCCAATCCTTGTGACTCCAAAATTATCAGGTCTGAGGGGAAAACATGGCTTCCAATGGTCAATGGCATCTGAAAACATCCTTGACTTGTCATATACTCCGCTCCTGGTGAGCTTACTAACATAGGTGTCCTAAGTACTTTAGTGGGCAACTTATATTTATCCATAAATCCCCTTGAAATGTATAAATGCGATGCACCAGTATCAAAAAGAACAATTGCAGTAAATGACTTAACCAAAAACTTAGTGACAACTGCATCAGGCTGCTCTTCAACCTCCTCCACGTCCATGTGGTTCACTTGTCTCATGTTGAAAGGGTTGGGCTTCATCCCAGAGCTTCCATTGCCATTTCCATTCTTCGCTTTAGGGCACTAAGTGGCATAGTGCCCAGTCTTCCTGCACTTGAAACAAGTAATGTGACTTAGGTCCTTCTTGGCGGGTGTGGCTGGATTAGAGCGGTTCTGATTGCTGCCTGCTCCATTCCCGTTCCCATTCTTGGGGCCACTGTGGTTATGCGAACTACCTCCATTGTGGGTATGGCCTCCATGGTTATGGGTATATCCTCCCGAGTTCGGGGTAAAATGCGGCTTTTGCTGAGCTCCTGAATTGTACTTTCCTTGCCCATACTTCCTCTTGCGGCTCTCAATCTGCTGCTGCTTCCCTTCAATCATAAGAGCCTTGTCTACTAGCTCCTGGTAGTTGTTAAGTGTTGCCACCATCAACTGCATGCTCATCTCATCATTCAGCCCTTCCATAAACTTCTCCTGCTTCGCGGCATCTGTGGCCACATCATCTGGGACATAGCGAGATAGCTTACTAAACTCATCTATGTACTGAGCCACAGTACGGTTTCCCTGGTGCAAGTTGCGAAACTCACGCTTCTTCATGCTCATAGCTCCAGTTGAGACATGGGCTGTGCGAAAAGCTTGTTGAAACTGATCCCAAGTGACATTGGCTATAGGGAAAGTGGTCGTGTAATTCTCCCACCATGCGGCTACGGGTCCATCCAATTGATGTGCGGCAAAACACACATTCTCAGCATCTGTGCAACCTACAGTGGTCAACTCCCTTCCAATCCTACGCAGCCAGTCATCAGCAACTATTGGCTCGGTGCTACTAGAAAACACCGGCGGTTGCAACCTCAGAAAGCGAGCTAAGTTGTCAATTGGAGGTGGTGGTGGCGGGTTGTTGTTGTTGTTGCCTTGGTTCTGGACTAATAGCTGTATCAAGGCATTCTGCTGCTGGATCAACTAGGTGAGCTCCGGTGGGAAGACAAATCCAGATTTATGTCTCGGAGGCATCTGATGGGTTTAGAGTGGAGAGATTAGAATAGAATGAGGTCTAATGAGAAAGCACTACCCATATGCACATGAGTCAAACACAAACATATCACACCAAATCAATTTCAAACAAGGGCATACAATCGGTCTAGTACTATTGTTACAAAAGTTCTCGGACTACTACTATATACATGGGGAATACTACTATTCATATGGTGGTCATCTAGAAATTTTGATCGGTGGAAGACTCCATGATATCTGCTCTAGATTCGTCTTCATAATCATCATCACTACCATTAGGGTCGGAGTCGGTGTCGTCGATGATGGTGTAGTCTTCAGAACGAATTTCCTTGGGTTCGTCGTCTTCTCCTCCTGGCGCGGGGTCTCCCATGAAAACTCCTAGCTTCCTCGTCAAGTCATCATTCTTCTCCACTAATATTGCGATTTCTTCCTCATATCCATCACTTGTAGACTTGAGTTCCTCTTCTAGCTCTATGATCCTTGTCATTGCCTTCTTCAAATCTATCATGCTTGCGCACATCTGGTTCTCCTGGCGTCGAATGTGCTGGTTTAGCTCCTGGATGCAAGTTGCAATGGACATGTCCCCCTGGTGCTGATCACCTCCCATTGCTCATCGCCACGCCCACATATCTGATAGATAGTGTCCTCTAGCTCCTATTTGTAGACTTCTCCAATTCTTCCCATAGCAATGTGGGCTGCCATGCTCTTGCCTAGACTCTAGGTGGGTGCATCAAAAGAAAACTCTATCGGCTCAGTGACTGGCGTGACTATCCTTCCTAGAACTTGAACTCAAATCATCCAACGCTCCTCTTCTGGTAAAGTGGTGGTGTAGGTCCCGATGAAGCTGGGTATTCTGATGTTCAAGTACCTAGTAACTTCCTTCAAGTGTCGTCCAAAGGGTGTATCTTCATCCGGTTGAGCAAACTTGTTCCTTGAGTCTGCCATCCTAAAGAGTAGAAAATGGAGAGGAGTCAGAAATGTGTAGAGAAGAGTGACCCATGGCTCATCTTAGTGGTCGTGTCCTACATTCAGCGTGTGCTCTGATACCATCTTGTAGCGATCCGACCTCAGACGGTCAAATCTCTGTGTTCAGTGTCATCCCTGGATCGGTAATGCTGACACACACAGTACTTGAATGGATTTATAACAGAGTAGCAGTCACACACTTATTACATTGAATGTCCCAAAAGAGAACTTATTACAATAAATATGCCTTAAGGCCATCTACATAAGATAACAACGGAAGGCTTGGAAGATAAAGTGAGTCCATCAACTCCAACGATATAGCTGAGTGCATGACAATGGCCTAACGCACCTTACTCTTCGTCTGAAAAATCTGCAACATGATATGTTGCAGCCCGAAACGGGTTAGCACATGGAATATGCTGGCAATATAACATAGTAGAGCAACGAATAGATAAATACTATCACTACATGCATATATGGCTGGTGGAGGCTCTATGGTTATAATGTTTTTGCAAAAAGCCAATTTTTCCCTACAACAAAGGAATATTTTTTGAACTATCATGGTGGTTGAAACATCATTGAGAAGGTTCCTCCAACTCAATCCCAATTAAAGTAATCATTATCAACCCGTCAAATTAATTTAGAGTGAAGAGATCAAATCAATAATTCAAGTACCAGATACTCTAGATGTCCATAACCGGGGACACGGCTAACCATGATTAGTGTGTACACTCTGCAGAGGTTTGCACACTTTTCCCCACAAGACTCAATCTCCTCTGTTGGATTTCTCGCACTACAAGGTGTTTGAGAAACGGATGACCGAGACACACTCTTTCAGAAGCATTAACTCTTTACTCTGGGTAGACAGTTACACCTACTTTCCCCTACATCTGCTAGCCTAACACTGAAAGCGGTCACGCAACATACTCAACTATGCCAGAGCCCATAATGGCTTGTGGCTGCACACGGAAGTTTCTAGCATGAATAATCTTATGATCCCTTTGAGCCTGGGTGGCAGACCATAGGATGATCACACGGGTACTCCGGGATATACTAGGACAACACTAGATTCTCCAGGTGCCCACAAGCAATCCACCCAAATGTGTATTAAAGTTACCACCTTAAGTTGAACCATTAATTAATAAACTCACATCTGTCATGGATACACTCAAACCCAAACCACGTCTACGAGCATAGCATGGCAATATAAGCTTAATGTAGAAGTAACTCCCAAGGGTTTGATAATAAAACAGGTAATAGGTTCTACCTCATCATCTACTTCCCAGACCCACATGTTAAGAGATCCTACTCATGCAATGTGTGAGGGTTGAAACTAATGCATAAAAACTGGGTAATAAAGGGGTATGATCAATGTGTTACTTGCCTTGCTGGCGATCTGCAAATCCTAAAGACTAGTAGTAGCACACTTCGCACTCTGGGAATTCTATCACAAACAAACAATAGAATAGATAAGCACTCAAGCAAAGATGCACGGGTAAAACTCAAGTAAGAAGATCGAATCTGAAAACTCAACTGAAGAGATTCGATTTGCAAAAAGAATCAAATCAAACGGAGCAACGAAACTCAAACTACGAAAGAAACAAGATCCATTTACTAATCTGGACTAAAGTCAAATTTTACAGTACCAAAATCTTGTTCAAGTTGGATAAACAGAAAGAGGGCTACGAGACGACGATCTAGGCGCTTGTTTCACCTGATTTGGATAAATGAGCGAAAAGATAAACTAAAACGAAGATTAGGCCAAAAATCGCGATCGAAAATAATCGCGGAAAACCCTGGAAAATAAAACGAGACAAACAGGCTAACGAACGAATGTTCGCTGTCTGCGGCTAACTGACGAATAGTGTTCGTTAAAACGAACGTACGGACGAACGTCCGCTAAATAATAAACCAACGAAAAACTAAACCGAACCGTAATCCAAAAAAACGAATCTAGGGTTTACTAAAAAACTGATCGGTTTTCCCCGAGAAAAACCGGACGGCGGCGGCAGCGGCTACCTCGGAGGCGGGGTCGGCGGCGGCGGGGCGACGGGGTGGCGATGGCGGACAACATCGGCGGCGTCGCGGTGGCACGAGCGGCGGCGTCGCGGGCTGGCGGCGGCGGCGCAAGGATCGAGGCGGCGGCGCGGTGGCTAGGGTTTGGGGCGGCGGGGCTGGCACCTGGGCTGGCGGCGGGGTGGGGCCGGGTGGTCGGGCCGCGGCTTATAAAGCCTGGACGGGAAGTGTCCGGATCGGGCACGGCCCAGTTTGGTCGGTGCATTTTTTTTAAATAATCCTAACGCGGAAAAACAAATAAATAAATACTAAACGAAGTCCAAAAATCCTGAAATAAATTTCCACGGTCCTCTAATAATATTGCACACAAAGTGAACATTTATTTGGGCCTCTAATGCAATTTTGAAAAACGCATATTTTTCCTAATTGAAATAAAATAGCAATAAAGTCCAAAAGAAATATTTATTTGATTTTAATATTTTCTCTAATATTCCCTTTATTTTGGAGAAGTCATATTATCTCCTCTCATATATTTTAATATGAAATATTTTCGGAGACAAAAATAATTAAAACCAAAGTGATCCTTGTTTCGATATTTGACAAAATTAAAATATGAAAAACGTGAAATCCCCAACTCTCTCCGTGGGTCCTTGAGTTGCTTAGAATTTCGAGGATCCCAAAGCAAAAATGCAGTAAAATATGATATGCATGAATGACCTATGTATGACTGACTGAACGGTGTGCTTTAGTATTTTTTTGAAGAAATGCTCTCTTGCTTCACTTAGATTAAATTGAGAGTTAGTAAAATTTTCAAGAAATTCTCTCTTGCATCACTTAAATTACTTTGAGAGAAAGAAATATTACGCTCATGATCTTCAGTTATATTTGTTTGAGGTTATCAAAAGCAACACATGAAAATTAGTCCCAAAGTGATCGATATCCAAGAAGGATATAATAAAAACTTCCATGAAGATCATTGGACAAAATAAACTTGATTCTTGGTTATAGTTTTGAGATATGATGATGTAATATGTAAGTCATGTTGATGAGTAACTGTGATTTAGTAAGAATATATTACTTGCGGTGCATTATTCGGTGTTAATTATGCTTAATGCTCGCTTATGAGATTATTCCTTTCTTGGTTGGTCGCTTCCCAATCTTTTCCTAGCCTTTATTTTGCACTAAGTATGATTACTACTTGTGCATCCAAAATAATTTAAACCAGTTTTGCCACATGAGTCCACTATACCTACCTATATGCGGTATTCTTTTGCTGTTCTAAGCAAATTTGTACGTGCCATCTCTAATATTCAAAATAAATTTCTCTTTTGTGTGCTCATACCGCTCGCGAGGCAGCGAGTGTGTGCTCGTACCGCTCGCTAGGCGGTGAGGGGTGGCTAATATTTTTCATGCTAGATGTGTTAATTCTCACTACGAGTGTTTATTCACTTGTGATTGCACGAGAGTAAGGCAAAGGTATTAGGGATGCCCAGTCCCGAAAGAAAAAAATGAATTTATTTTATGTTGTCAAATAATAAATTCCTTGGAAAGTGTTGGTATGGAAGGCACCCATGGATACGTGTCGGTGCAACAAACCCTGGGTCTGTCGACCAACTGTACACAGGCATAAGATCAAGACTGAAGCACCAGCTTAAGTTAGAGATTGGAAAACCAGGAGATTTGAAGAGCCAACATGCAACTCAGATAGACCAAGGTTGAGCCAAAGGACCGAGACATCGGAAAGAGAAGGGCCTCCCTTGCCGGGAAGGAGAGCCGGGGCGAGGCCACCGCCAGAAGTAAGCAACAGAGGCCCCTGGTAGAGCCTGCCGGAGCCCACGGGGGCAGAACCGCCACACCAACCACTCAAACATGACTCACGCCGTCAATCAGTGCGGTGTCAAGCCCTAAGATGATTGAGTGGCAGCCATTTGCTACATGGTAGCCATTTCCTACAGAGAAGCCTACAGATGACACCGATCCTGCGACGTGTCAAGAGAGCAGAAGTGGAGCTGGCAAGATAGCCCGACAGGCCTTGCCGGGCACCCAGTGATGTGACACTAAGTGGCACATTTAATGCACCCTGTCATCCCGCTGAGTTAGGTTGCTATCTTGCACACTGTTTGCTATCATATCAGTGGATAATGACCACTTTGCCACTGTGGTGACCCCTTAATCTATAAAAGGAGGCCCATGGCACTCGTAGCAAGGTTTAGAGGGTTAGAAGGTTGGAAAGTTGACAACTCCAAGCCACCACACGCACGTAGTCGCCATGGGCAAACCTTGCCGGGCAAGTGTACTACACACCACCACATTCATTCTTCCATCAATCCACTAAAGCAGGAGTAGGGTCTTACGCCTCGCGGTGGCCTGAACCTAGGTAAATCGATTGTGTGCTTCCTGCTATTCTACCGCACGCTGGTCTGCCCTTTGTGCAATGCGTCGTCCCCCTGCCGAACCAACAACGGGCCGCCCGGTCCCATAGGTGTTCGCAGAAATCCCGCGACATCTTTAGCGTGCTAGGTAGGGGGAGCGCTTGCGCGAACCTGAAAGTGTTCGCCGCGCGTCATCTTCATCGACATTTTAATCCTCGACGGCGCCATCGACCATGGCGTCCAAGAAAAAATATGGCACCTCGGCCCATCCCTCTACCTCGGAGGCTCCTTCGCCCACGACCTCCAATGCTGCGAGGGACAAGGGAGCTCACGAGGACGTGGATGCCGCTCGGTGCATGGTTGGAGCAGGTGGCACCATTACCGCCTCTCCCGCGGCCAACACGGGGCCGTAGCTATCAGAGGAGAACAACATCAGCAGTGTCTCAATGGAAGAAGGAAGGAAGTTGCCCGGAGAGGAAGATTGCATTAATGTTGATTCAAAGGATGAGGATGAATCAACCAGTCAGAAGAAAGGCAAGAATCATAGTAAGAAGCCAAGAGATAAGGCAATTATGACTGTAGAGGGTTCGGGCACACCTAGTATCGGCAAGAAGGCCAAGGCTGAGGCCCCCGGCAAGGAAGCTGCCGCGTGCACTGCCTGCCAGGAGGCTGCTGCCATGGAAAAAGTTGGGAAAGGTGATGGGCCGTACTGCAAGATCCATCGGACCAAAGGCCACGACCTTCAGGAGTGTTATCAAGTTGAGCAGCTTGTCAAGAGACAGAGGGAAGAATATGATAATCGTGATAAGGAGAAAGGTCAGAATGCTGCTGGAGGTAAGGGCTAAGGAGGTGAAGAAAAACGCCCCGGCAAGCCCTTTTGGAACCAAGGAAAGCCTGCCAGGGGCCGAGAGAAGGAAACCTGTGATGATGCCAGTGATGGAGGGGATGAAGAGGAAACTAGTGACGCCCTATGCATTGATGGAGGTGCATCTTTGCACACCTCTCATCGCCAACTCAAGCGATGGGCATGAGAGGTCAATGCTGTGGAACCAGCGCCAGAGGCCCGGAAGCCGCTCAAGTGGTCCCGCACGCCCATCATCTTTGATGAGGAGAATCACCCTTGCCGCACCACGGCGTTGGCGTGTTTGCCGTTGTTGGTCTCCCAAACAATTCACAACCTCCAGGTCACGAAGATGTTAGTGGATGCCAGGGCCGGGTTTAATCTGATTTCCCTAGCAGTTATAAACAAGCTTAAGATAGGAGAAGAGGAGCTAGAGCCCACCGGCACGTTTCAAGGAGTTAACCCCGGCAGGAGTCATCCTAAGGGGAAGATCACGTTGCTGGTGATGTTTGGGGGAGAGCTGAACTTTCCGACTGAGAAGATTGTGTTTGATGTGGTTGATCTCCCCCTGCCGTACAATGGGATTCTTGGACGACCAGCCCTGGCCAAGTTCATGGCAGTATCCCACTATGCTTACAACACCCTGGAAATGCCTGGGCCATTGGGAGTCCTCACTATCCCATCAGATGAGAAGGATGCAATTATCTGTGTGGACAAGATGTACCGGGATGCAGTCGCAGCAGAGGCTGCAGCAGCAGCAGTTCCTGCCAAGGAAAGGAAAGGAAAGAAGAGGGGTTGTAGGACCTCCTACATGGAGTCCGGGAAGCGTGCCCCCTCCGAGTGCATGACACCCGTTGACAACATGCCGGAGTGTTCCAACAGCAAGAGATCCAAGGTTGTTGCACCCCAAGCGAAGAAGGTCCCGACAGGGCTGGTTGGCGTCGATGGTACTTTCACTATCAACACCACCCTTGATGACAAATAGGAAACCGCGCTCATTGCCTTCCCGCGGGCGAATATCGATGTGTTTGCTTGGAAACCATCTGATATCCCCGGTGTTCCTAGGGAGGTAATTTAGCACCACCTTGCTGTCTGCCCACATGCCCCATCCGTCAAGCAAAAAGTACGGAAGTAGGCCTTGGAGAGGCAGCAGTTCATTGCCGAAGAGATCAAGAAGTTGGAAGCAGCTAGTTTGGTCAGATGAGTACTATATCGTACATGGTTTGAAAATCCAGTAGTGGTCTGGAAAGCTAATGGGAAGTGGAGGCTCTGCATTGACTTCACAGACCTCAACAAAGCTTGCCCGAAGGACCCATTTCCCTTGTCGCGCATCGACCAGATCATGGATTCTACTTCGGGATGTGATTTTCTCTCCTTTCTGGATGCGTACTCAGGATATCACCAGATCTTCATGTCTAAGGAAGATGAAGAGAAGACATCATTCATCACTCCATGTGGTACGGATTGCTTTGTCCGCATACTGTTCGGAATAAAGAGTGCCGGATCCACTTTTGCAAGGGTAGTCCAGATTGGTTTCGAGCCACAATTACACATAAATATAGAATCTTATAGGGATGATATTGTGGTCAAAACCAAGGAGAAGGCCACCCGTATCCAGGATTTGGAAGAGACAATTACTAATTTGAGCAAGATCAATCTGAAGCTCAACCCAGAGAAATGTGTGTTTGGTGTTCCCTCTTGCAAGCTACTTGGGTTCTTTGTGTCCCATCAGGGGATCGAAGCCAACCCCGACAAGATCAAGGCTATTGAGTAGATCCAAGCGCCAATTCTAGTTAAGGATGCGAGGTGCTTGGTGGGATGCATTATCGTGCTGAGCAGATTCATCTCCAAGTCTGCTAAGCGTGCCCTACCGTTCTTCAAGGTTTTGAAGAAGGCGGGACCTATGAAGTGGACCCCGGAAGTAGATGCATCTCTGCAAGAGTTGAAAGCTTACCTATCATCTGTGCCTACCTTGGTTGCACCCAAAACCCAAGAACCATTGTTGCTATACTTGGCGGAAACCAACCAAGTGGTCAGTGTGGCTTTGGTAGTGCAACGAGAGGTGGATGAGGCAGAAGGTGGCCAGATCACGACAGAGTCAGAAACAGATCAGGATAGGAGTGAGCATGACAAAGAGAGCAACCCCAAGGACGCGGTAAGGAAGAAAGTGGTGCAGCGCTAAGTGTACTTTGTCGTCTCCTTATTACAGGGGGCTAGATCAAGGTACTCTAGCATGCAAAAGTTGATCTTTGGATTCATTATGACCTCAAGGAAACTACGCCACTACTTCCAAGCCCATGAGATCACGGTTGTCACTCGTTTCCCGTTCCAAAGGATACTCTGAAACCCTGAGGCAACTGGCAGAATAGTGGAATGGGCTTTGGAGTGATCCAGCTTTGGTTTGAAGTTTGAGAGCACATAAACTATTCAGAGCAGGGCATTAGCAGAGTTTAATGCAGAATGGACGCCAACCCCTGATGAGGAAAGGATAGAGACAGCTCTCCCTGGCAAGGAATCACCCCAATAATGGATTATGTATTTTGATGGTGCTTTTTCCCTACAAGGTGTAGGGGCTGGCGTGATTCTTGTTGCCCCCTCCAGGGAGCACTTGAAGTACATCGTCCAGATGCACTTTACCTGGGAAGAAGCCACCAACAATACAACAGAGTATGAAGGGCTCCTTGCCGGGCTCAAGATTGCAGTAGAATTGGGAATTAAGAAGCTGATAATTTGAGGAGATTCACAATTCGTGGTGAGACAAGTCAACAAAGATTACCAAAGCCCATTGATGGAAGCATATGTTGAGGAAGTAAGGATATTGGAGGAGCACTTTGAAGGGTTACAAACAGAGCACGTACCCTGTGCGGAAAACAACATAGCTGATCATCTGTCAAAGTGTGCTGTGTAGAAGCTTCCTGTGGAACCAGGAACTTATGTTCTCCATATCTCTCAACCCTCCGTATCACCAGCCACAATGGCCCGAAAAAGGAGAAAGATGGACTATGGTAAGCCTATCCCGGCAGAGCCATCCGCTCCCGGCAGAGACCCTACCGGAAACAACTCCTCACAGCCTGCCGGACCACCCCATCCAGCCGAGCCTATGGACCCCGCGAACGAGGCTGGTGCTCCCGCAGCCGAGGAGGTGCCGCTAGTCCTTGTTGCCGAGCCTCAGGCTCCAACTTGGGGAACGCACATTGTACACTTCCTCCAAACCGGATAACTCCCTCGCAATCATGATGAAGCTGGAAGAGTAGCCCGAAGGGCCAGTATGTATCAGTTTGTCGATGACACTCTATACAGAAGGAGGCCCAATGGTGTCAAATTGAAGTGTGTTTTCTGGGAGGATGGAAAGGAACTGCTGACTGAGATTCATAGAGGAATGTGCGGCTCACACATTGGATCAAGGGCGTTTGTTGGGAAAGCGTTCCGACAAGGATTCTAATGGCCCACAACCCTCCAAGATGCAGTTCAGCTCATCACGAAATGTGAAGCCTGTCAATTACATTCCAAGAGAACACACCTGCTGCCCAAGCCCTTCAGACAATCCCTCTATCATGGCCAATTTCGGTCTGGGGGCTCGATATCATCGGCCACTTCCCCTGAGCAATCGGGGGCTTTGAATTCTTGTTCGTTGCCATCGACAAGTTTACAAAGTGGCCGAAAGTGACTGCCATGAGAAAGGTGGCTGCTCAGTCAGCTATCAAGTCCTTGAAAAAATTTGGTGTGTCATTTCGAAGTTCCCGCAAGGATCATACACACAACGACACCTAGTTCACGAGCCACACCTTCATGCAATATGTTCACACCCTCGGATGCAAAATCTCATTTGCTTCTATGGCACACCCCCGGAGCAATGGACAAGCTGAGAGGGCGAACACAGAAGTGCTTCTTGGACACAAGACAAGAACCTTCGATACGCTGCAGAAGCACGGCATGCGATGGATCGAGGAGCTGTCGGTAGTTCTCTGGTCCCCCAGAACGACACCTAACCGAGCTACCGGGCAGAGTCCCTTCTCCCTGGTCTACGAGGCAGAAGCAGTTATCCCCACGGAACTCATTTACGGGTCCCCTCGAGTGCTTGCCCACGATGAAGTAGCGCAAGATCAGCACCGACGTGACGATGTTGTGCTACTTGAGGAGAACAGTCTCCGGGCTGCTACGCGTGTTGCATGCTATGAGCAAGCCCTGCATTGCTATCATAGCCGTAGGGTTCATGCCCGGTGTTTTGAGGAAGGTGACCTTGTCCTTAGGCACGTTCAGTCCACCAAGGGTACAAACAAGTTATGACTGAAGTGGGAAGGCCCTTACTAGGTGGTACGAGTCACCAGACCTGGCGCAGTCCGTCTGGAGACCGGAGATGGCACACAGTTGCAAAACTCATGGAATATTGAGCATCTCCGTAAGTACAACCCATAAGGCGCGAGGCTATCAGGCACAGCCCGGCAGCCACCCTTTTGTACAGGCCTTGCCTCAGTTGCATGTAACCCCTTGTACAAAGCCGGGGCGATGACCCCGTGCAAGATAAAATAAAGAAGCACTGTGGGGGCCCCCGATCGAGATCGCATGCATGCACAAGCACATTCATATCATTGCATAAGCATTTCATGAGCATTTGTATATGCATATAGATATGACTGCATCCTTCATTCATTCTCATCTACATGGAGTTGCAGGTTCCTACCGTGAACCTGACTCCGACAAGGGACGAGAAGATTGCATGGCACAGTGGTCTCCAGCAAGCCAAACAGATAAGTTTACCTCTTGTCCATTAGTGTTCTGTAAGCTATAACTTGTGCATAGAAAAACCTCGCCGCTCTCTTGGAACTAGGGGGCTCCCATCCTTGGCTCAAATGTTGCTTAGGCCTCGATGGTCGCAGTTGCCCTTGGTAAAAAGGGAGTGGATAGGGGGGCTGGCACCTCGGTCTGTTCCCTGGCAGATATGTTTCTTCGGCAAACGAAAAGGGTGCCGGCAGGATATCCTGCCGGGAAAACTCGTTTAATTACAGTAAAGTGGTACTTCACCTCTGCATGGACATAAACATGCACGAGTTCTCAGCAAGGGTTATTTCTTTCATTGACATGCAAATGCAAGTACATGCATTACAGAACACAAAGATGGACTCGAGAAATTACATTATTTGAATTAAAATTTAGCGATTGCCTACAAGTTTAAGATTGGAAAAAGATAAGTGTCCCGTGCTCACCTCTTTTCATTTTCCCTCCTTCAGGCACTATAGCGGAAGGAGGAGAAGACGAGAAAAGGAGCACCCAAGCAAGATCTCACCCCGGTCTTGTCAGGGCCCGTCGGGCACGGCCTGACAAGACTGGGATTGGTGAGGCTGCGAAGGAGGAGCGTGGGGGACGTGGCAGGGGGCTGGTTCCTCCTACGGGAAATGGTTGCCCCTCTGCTCCAATACGGCCTCTCTGCACCCACTATGACTCCGAGGGTCGAAGCCGCCCTTCTGCTCTAACCGTCGATGATCGGATTTTGGCCATGGCACTCTCCCCTGTGTCCTCCGCATCCACCACCTACCACGCCCAATGCATCCAAGACACGTGGCGGGGTGCGTGTGGAATGGGGGGCGAGTGGGGTAGCAGTTTCCGCCCCATGATCTTGGTGCGAGGAGAGTCCATGGGCCATTACTAGAGCAACCCCACCACTATTGGCTTTATGCTGCACGCGGAAAAACCGAAAACTGGCTCGGAATCAAGGCCGATGAAGCAGCAACGGAAAACATAAGGGGCCAACCCCTTTAGTAACCTTTGCCTGTGCACTTATTAGGCCCTACCCCGACGGCACTTAGCAGCGCGTTCGGGGCAGGCCCAGGGGCTTTTGTCGGTGTAACAAACCCTGGGTCTGTTGACCAACTGTGCACAGGCATAAGATAAAGATTGAAGCACCAGATTAAGTCAGAGATTGGAAGACCAGGAGATTTGAAGAGCCAACATGCAGCTCGGATAGACCAAGGTTGAGCCAAAGGAGCAAGACATCAGCAAGAGAAGGGCCTCCCTTGCCGGACAGGCGAGCCCGACGAGGGGCGAGGCCACCACTAGAAGCAAGCAATCGAAGCTCCTCGACAGAGCCTGCCGGGGCCTGCGGGGGCAGAACCACCAAACCAACCACTCAAATATGTCTCACGTTGTCAATCAGTGCGGAGTCAAGCCACAAGATGATTGAGTGGCAGCCATTCACCATATGGCAGCCATTTCCTACAGAGAAGCCTACAGATGACACCCATCCTGCGACGTGTCAAGAGAGCAGGAGTGGAGCTGGAAAGATACCCCGGCAGGCCTTGCCGGACGCCCAGTGATGTGACACTAAGCGGCGCATTTAATGCACCCTGTCAGCCCACAGAGTTATGTATGATAGCACTGTTCGGTATCATATCAGTGCATAATGACCACTTTGCCACTGTGGTGACCCCTTAATCTATAAAAGGAGGCCCATGGCACTCGTAGGAAGGTTGAGAAGGTTAGAAGGCTGGAATGTTCACAACCCCAAGCCACCACACACACGTAGTCGCCACGGGCAAACCTTGCCGGACAAGTGTTCTACGCACCACCACATTCATTCTTCCATCAGTCCACTAAAGCAGGAGTAGGGTCTTACGCCTTGCGGCAACCCGAACCTGGGTAAATCAATTGTGTGCTCCCTGCTGTGCTGCCATACGCTGGTCTACTCTTTGTGCAACGCGCCGTCCCCCTGCCGAACCAACAAGGGGCCACCCGGTCCCATACGTGGCCGCGGAAATCCCGCGACAATACGGTTAGCCATGGAAAGTGAAAGTATGGTGGAAAAAGGAACAAACTTTAATTTCTATTTGGGAACCGCCTATGATATATCTAGCATGGAAAGTGTTGGGAACTCTAAGCCGTTTTCGTTGGTGGGAAAAGTGTGCCTCTCAAAATGTTTTTATCTCTCAATTTTTGATTTCAGCTCTAGCATCTCAACAAATCCCCGCTTCCCTCTGTGAAGGGCCTTTCTTTTACTTTATGCATTTTTTATTTGTAATTTGAGTCTATGTCCACTCTTATAAGCACCAACTAGGGGGCACTATGATCGTACTTGAGCATTGTGTGTAGTTAATATGCGAGTGTGTTTCATGAATGGATCAATGATTGAGCATGATGGCCTAGGGATAACTTATTTTAGCATTGATATTTTGAAAGACATGGTTGCTTGTTGCTATGCTTGAGTATCTAAATTATCATGTCAAAACTAGACTATCGCTTTGAACCATATAAAAGTCCAAATGTCCATGCTATAAAGAAAATAATATGAGGTGACATGTTAGGCATCATTCCACATAAAAAATTCTGTTTTTATCATTTACCTACTCGATGACAAGCATGAATTAAGCTTGGGGATGCTGATACGTCTCCAACATATCTATAATTTTTGATTGTTCCATGCTGTTATATTATCATTCTTGGATGTTTTATAATCATTTTATATCATTTTTTGGTACTAACCTATTGACATAGTGCCAAGTGCCAGTTGCTGTTTTTGCATGTTTTTTACATCGCAGGTAATCGGTACCAAACAGAGTCCAAACGCAGCGAAACTTTTTGTGGATTATTTTTGGACTGGAAGACATCAATGGGCCGGAGAAGCGCCTGGGGGTGCTCCGAGGGGAGCACAACCCACCAAGGCGCGCCTGGAGACCCAGGCGCGCCCTCGTGGGTTGTGCCCACCTCGGGTGCCCGCCGAACCGCCTCTTTACTCTATAAATACCCCAATATTCCAGAAACCCTAGGGGAGTCGATGAAAATCAATTCCAATCGCCACAGAGTCCAGAACCACCAGATCCAATATAGACACCATCACGGAGGGGTTCACCACTTCCATTGGTGCCTCTCCGATGATGCGTGAGTAGTTCTTTGTAGACCTTCGAGTCCGTAGTTAGTAGTTAAATGGCTTCCACTCTCTCAATTGATTCTCAATACAATGGTCTCTTGGAGATCCATTATATGTAATTCTTTTGCAGTGTGTTTGTTGGGATCCGATGAACTTTGAGTATACGATTAGATCTATCTCTTTTTATCCATGAAAGTTATTTGTGTTTCTTTGATCTCTTATATGAACGATTGCTTATAGCCTCGTACTTCTTCTCCGATATTTGGGTTTTATTTGGCCAACTTGATCTATTTATCTTGCAATGGGAAGAGGTGCTTTGTAGTGGGTTTGATCTTATGGTGCTTGATCCCAGTGACATAAGCGGAACCGACACGTATGTATCATTGATACTAAGGAGAAAACAATGGGTTCTATTTCTACATAAACAGATCTTGTCTACATCATGTCATCATTCTTATTGCATTACTCCGTTTCTCCATGAACTTAGTACACTAGATGCATGCTGGATAGTGGTTGATATGTGGAGTAATAGTAGTGGATGCAGGCAGGAGTCGGTCTACTAATCTTGGATGTGATGCCTATATAATGATCATTGCCTGGATATTGTCATGATTATTTGAAGTTCTATCAATTTCTCAACAGTAATTTGTTTACCCACCGTTTGCTCTTTTTCTCGAGAGAAGCCACTAGTGAAACCTACAACCCCCGGGTCTCTTTCTCATATTATTTGCCTTTGCGATCTATTTTGTTTGTGTTTTATTTTCAGATGTATTAAACCAAACATACAAAAATACCTTGTTGCAGTTTATTTTATTTTGCGTTCGATCTATCAATATTTACAACTCTCTCACGTCCGTTTGCCAATTTCTGGCGCTGTTACCCGAAAGGGATTGACTACCCCTTTTACACGTTGGGTTGCGAGTATTTGTTATTTGTGTGCAGGTGCTGTTTACATAATGTTCCTTGGTTCTCCTACTGGTTTGATAACCTTGGGCTGATCACTGAGGGAAATACCGTTGCTGTGCTGCATCATTCCTTCCTCTTTGGGGAAATATTGACATAGTTCTAGCAGACATCACGCCCCAAAATTCAACCCATGGTCGGCTTGTCCGATCACCTTTGATCGCAGGGACCACCAAACCAATATCCCTCACGGAGGTTCGGTGGCCCTGGTACTCGATCCTATCATTGATGGATACCATCTTACTAGAGTCCTTACCGATGGCGGCAATAGCCTCAACTTGATCTACAAGGATACTAACCATAAGATGGGTATAGACCCGTCAACAATCAAGCCTAGTAACACTATCTTTACAGGAGTGATACCCAGTGTAGAGGCCTGCTGCACGAGCTCCTTAACACTGGAAGTGGTATTCGATGCTCCAGACAACTTCTGAAGTGAAGAATTGATCTTGGACATTGTCCCTTTCCGCAGTGGTTATCATGCACTACTTGGACGAACTGCTTTCGCCCGCTTTAATGCAGTCCTGCACTATGCCTATGTGGAGCTAAAAATGCATGTACCTCGTGGCGTCATTACAGTAAATGGGAACATGGAGCACTCCCTCCATACTGAGGAGCAGACTGGGGCCCTAGCAGCCGAAATATAGGGCGACCTCATCAAGACGAATAAATCATCGGTCATCAAGACCCATGTCACTTCTAAACATGTCCGACTCATGTTACAAGGCGGTAGCTCGGTGGATCCGGAGCTTGAATAGCAGTTTAGCCTCCGCCGATCGCCCCATAAGGCTGCGACATACGTACCGCGTGTACATAATTACGCACTTAAAATACATTGGGTAGCGCCGGAGGTACACTACAGAAAAGGTCCATAGTACGGCTTGACCCTATTCGGACCTCAAATATTTTTCCACTGTAGGCTCATTATGAAACCTACATGATCTACGGTCGTATGGGGCTCTTTTCTAGGTCCCTCTTTCTAGATGACAACCATTATACTCCTCCTCTACAAGGATGTCTCACCAAGGAGAAAGGGCGCAGACGTGCAGCAAGGCATCATTGGGATCTTCAAACCACTACTTTTAGTCCCTGTATAAACCTTTCCCTTGTGTAAAATTTTGACATGTAAAATGGCCTCAATATTCATGGCATTATCTGTAATAACACGGCTCGACGTATTAATACGGGTATAAAGGAAGCAGTTGGTCACCACTTTTGTTTGGCATTCACTTTATTTCATATTACCATCTGTATTCCCTCCCTACTTCAGATTACCGCATGATGACCCGCAAGTATAGGGGATCTATCTTAGTCCTTTTGATAAGTAAGAGTGTTGAACCCAACGAGGAGTAGAAGGAAATGACAAGCGGTTTTCAGCAAGGTATTCTTTGTAAGCACTGAAATTATTGGTAACAGATAGTTTTGTGATAAGATAAATCGTAACAGGTAGCAAGTAATATAAGTAAACAAGGTGCAGCAAGGTGGCCCAATCCTTTTTGTAGCAAAGGACAATCCTGGACCAACTCTTATATATATAGCAAAGCACTCCCAAGGACACTTGGGAATTGTTGTCAAACTAGTTTTCATCATGCTCATATGATTCGCGTTCGTTACTTCTATAATTTGATATATGGGTGGAGCGGTGCTTGGATGCTGCCCTTCCTTGGACAAGCCTCCCACTTATGATTAACCCCTATCGCAAGCATCCGCAACTACGAAAGAAGAATTAAGGTAAACCTAACCATAGCATGAAACATAAGGATCCAAATCAGCCATTTACGAAGCAACACATAAAGTAGGGTTTAAGCTCCTGTCACTCTAGGAACCCATCAACTACTTATTACTTTCCAATTCCTTCCCCTAGGCCCAAATAATGGTGAAGTGTCATGTAGTCGACGTTCACATAACACCACTAGAGGAGAAATGACATACATCTCATCAAAATATCAAACGAATACCAAATTCACATGATTACTTATAACAAGACTTCTCCCATGTCTTCAGGAACAAACATAACCACTCACAAAGCATATTCATAATCAAAATTAGAGGAGTATTAATTATCATTAAGGATCTAAAAATATAATCTTCCACCGGATAAACTAACTAGCATCAACTACAAGGAGGAATCAACACTACTAGCAACCCACAGGTACAAATATGAGATTTTGGGACCAAGATCGAATACAAGAGATGTACTAGGGTTTGATAGGAGATGGTGCTGGTGAATATGTTTATGGAGATTGACCCCTTCTCGATGACAAGATCGATGGTGATGACGATGGTGACGATTTTCCCCTCCCGGAGGGATGTTTCCCCGGCAGAACAGCTCCGCTGGAGCCCTAGATTGATTCTGCCCAGGTTTCGCCTTGAGACGGTGGCGTTTTGTCCCGAAAGCTTTCGTCTGATTTTTTTCAGGTCAAAACACACCACATAGCCAAAGATGGGCACCGGAGGCCTGCCAAGGGGCCCACAAGGAAGGGGGGCACGCCCAGGGGGGTAGGGCGCGCCCTCCAACCTTGTGGTTGGCTGGTGCCCCCCACTGGTACTTTCTTTGCCCAATATTTTTTATATATTCCAAAAACATGCTACCTGAAGTTTCATGACTTTTGGAGTTGTGCAGAATAGGTCTCTAATATTTGCTCCTTTTCCGGTCCAGAATTCCAGCTGCCGGCATTCTCCCTCTTCATGTAAACCTTATCAAATAAGAGAGAATAGACATAGGTATTATGATATAATGTGTAATAACAGCACATAATGCAATAAATATCAATATAAAAGCAGGATGCAAAATGGACGTATCAACTCCCCTAAGCTTAGACCTCCCTTGTCCTCAAGCGAAAGACAATATCGATAAATATGTCCACATGTTTAGAGATAGAGGAGTATATAAAATAAAATACGGACATGAGGGCATCATGATCATCTTTAGAACAACAATATATAATGCCATATAATTTTGTATTCTAAAGTAACAATTCGTTCACAAGGTAAAGTATGAATCAAAAACTTTATTGAAAACTAATAAACTATGATCTCAGTCATTGAAGCAATTGTAATTTATCATAACATCATAAAGATTCTATATAAGAGCTTTTCAGCAAGTCCACATACTCAACTATCATTTAATCTTTCATAATTGCTAACACTCACGAGATACTTATGGGTATAAAGTTTCATTCGGACACAGAGAAAGATAGAGGCTTATAGTTTCACCTCCCAACTTCTTACCTCAAGGTTAATGTCAACAATAATACTTTATGGTAACCTACACTCGAGTGGATATATATATACATATATATATATATATATATATATATATATATATATATATATATATATTCTGATAATATTATCAGAATAGTTATTCTGATAACACTTCCGCACTGCATGCTCAACGCGAGGGCACTGCACTTTCTTTAGGAAGAGCACTGCATTACAGAGACTATTGAACTTCGTGCCGGAAAAAACTGTGCGTAGTGTTTTGTCGGTACCATTTTCGCTCTAATTCTTTAACTGTTTATCGGAACGAGGCATGTAATATACCATTGGAAAGCTACGGATTAGGCGCAACTTCGCCATGTTGAACATTTTTCGAGATTCCCCGCGGTTTCAGAGCAGTTTCGAAAATGGTGCGGCCCACAAAGAGTGGCAGCGAGCGTTTTGTTGCATTTTTTTCTAAACCGCTCGTCGGAACGAGGCAAATGATACACCGTTGGATAGATATCGTCGACGCGCATCTTTTTCATAAGTATTGTTTTCTCTAATTCGTAATGGTTTTAGAGCAGTTTCAAATTTACTAAATCGCGGAATTTTGTTTTTCATTTTTTTTCCAAATTTTCGGTACTGTTTTCGCTCCAGTTTTTAGCCGTTTGTCGAAACAAGGCGTGTAATATACTGTTGAAAAGCTATGGACGAGGCAAAACTTTCGTATGTTGAAATGATTTTGCGATTCCTTAAGGTTTTAAGTTAATTTTGAAAATCGTGCAGCGGACGATGAGTGGCAGCGACCGTTTTTCGTGAAATTTTTACAAACCGCAGGTCGGAATGATTCAAATGATACAACGTCGGAAAGGTATCGACAAGGCGAAACTTTTTCATATAGAACACTCTCTAATTCCATACGATTTAAGAGGAATTTCGAATTTACCAAAATGCGGACATTCTGTTTTTCGCGACAACCAAATCGACGCGTGCACTGCATCAGACAAAAGAATGCACTGCTTTAGATTAAAACCGCACTGCATCGAACGGACAAGAGGACTGCATGGTTTCTTTCATCATTTTGCTAACATTTTTATGAAACACGAAACACCTTGTGGAATGAGTGCAGTGCACATCAAAGGTAAAGTGAACCACATCACAAATCGAAGTGGGCTTCGTGGCTTTTTTGTCGTTTTCAAACTGCTTTTTTATAAATACGTCCGAACTGAAATACCGAGGCTAGTGTACTGCATTTTTTCTTTCAAAAACGCCTTTCGAAGTTTGCATGGTTGAGGTTAGTGAGCTGCAATATAATTTTTCATTGTGTCTTCTCGTCATTTTTTTCTTTCAAATACGCCTTTCGAAGTTTGCATGGTTGAGGTTAGTGAGCTGCAATATAATTTTTCGTTGTTTCTTCTTATTTTTTTATGAATGCGTCCTGGCTGCTGAGACAAGTCAACTGTACTGCACCAACATTTTTCTACAGAGTGAACGACAAAGCACTTCCTCCGTGCACGCACTGGACTGCAAGCGCACCACCACAAAACCGCATGAATGCAATGCCCGAACTGCAACAAAATCATGCATACACACATGTACACACCCATCACACAACAAAATGAGCACCCCTTAAGAGCCAAACTTTGTCAGCGGTTCACTATAAAGAATATGTGCATACAGTAACCACTTTTTGTAGTGTAGTCCTTTTCTCTGTTTTTTGGAACTGGACGCATATGCTCCTAAACTGGACGCGAGGCTACAAGGCTTGCAGTGCCGCCGCCACACTGCGTGCCTCGTGGAGCCGTACTGTAACTCCATGCGCCGTTGCGTCGTCATCAGGGAGAGGTTGAGGGAGGTCCTGCTCACGTCTCTGCACATGCAAGCTACATAGCTACTTCTGCCCACACAAACAGTTTTGTGCGCCGGCAGACTGCACCGACGATCGAGACGACCTGCATCGGGAGCAACCTGTACGGCATCAGTGAAGAACAACAAGAGAGGAGCAGAGGTGAAAGAGAGACAGGGATATCATGCATGCCAACGTCAGTGAACTGCATGAGGCGTCAACGTGCACACGACGGAGCTGCACTGGAGGTTGCAATGTACTGCACTAAGAGAGAGAAAAAGGACGAACACAAGATTTGGAGTCTACTGACGAATCCCGATGACGCCCGCCTCACAACACAACAGTGTACTACACGGGGAGTCGATGATTGCCGCGTGTGCCTGCTGTGTTGACTACTCCAGCGGAGCCACAAAACTCCTAGAGAGGAAGATCCAGCCGACCTGCATTAGGTAGCAGCCTGGACTGCTTGCCGTCAATGGAGAATCGTAGGGAGAGGAGCAGAGGAGGGGGGGTAAAGGAGGAGGCCAAGGCGTCCCCTCGATCGAGGCAACAAGGAGTCGGGGAGCCTGGAGATGCAATTCTGTCATCCGCAAACTGCACGGACTCGCCGGCCAAACTGCACGGGCCAAATTAATGAGAGGGAAGGGAGCCCGGACTCCCTGTTGCCATGGGTGCGCGAGGAGAACTGCATTGGCGTTGTTGTCATGAGAGGCGGATCCCTATTGTGTGGCCGAGCAGCGGAAGCTGCAGCTCTAGAGACGAAGTGGCGGTGCGCGGAAGAACGGATCCAGCCGCCATGAAAGCGGATCTTGGCTGGGGAAGGGAGGCAGAGGAGCGGCGGTTGCACCTAGTTTGGTGGTGAATGTAAGGTACGCACGGGGCGGCGCAAGGACGGAGGCACGAGAGTTGAGGGAGGTCTCTCCCCATGTGCCGCATGGCCAGGTGTGCGGCGGCCCCGGTGGTGGAAGACGCCGGATGCCGGCGCGCCGGCACCGGCAGTCGAGGAAGCCGGATGCCGGTGGGACGGCACCGGTGGTGGATGAAGCTGGATGAGGGTGGGGCGGCACCATCGAGGGAAGAAGCTGGGTGGGATGGGGCGGCGCCGGCGGGGGAAAAAGCTGGTGGGGTGGATGCGGCGTCGGTTGCGCTGGCTA